>NC_091348.1:2421730-2734230 GCF_038502225.1 Cherax quadricarinatus
AGTTCCGGATCAGCCGGGCTGTGGCTCGTACGTTGGTTTGCGTGCAGCCAGCAGCAACAGCCTGGTTGATTAGGCTCTGATCCACCAGGAGGCCTGGTCACAGACCGGACCGCGGGGGCGTTCACCCCCGGAACTCTCTCCAGGTAAACTCCAGGTAATATCTGTATAAGCATTCTATCATCTCCAAATAAATCATTTGCTTTCACTTGCAATACATTAAATATTTAACCAACTATGTACGTTCTTTACCACCACGAACTACACTAAAAAAAAGTATTAACGCCTCCCCCTCACTGAAAGAGATTTCTTGCACATGTCAGTCGCCTATAAATACACTAACATTATCAATCATCTGTATGCTACATCAATTACTTGTAACACTTTCCTCATCCATAAAATGAATAATTACTTCCAATCCCTTTTGCAACTCTTCCTGCTTATAAGCGGCCCTCATTAATTCTCATTCAGCCTAAACAATTAGCACATAACTTTCAATATTTTAATAATAACAACAATATCAACAACAATAAAAATAAACAGTAAATAACTCAGCATTTAAAAAGCATCTCTAGTATTATTTATCTCCCTTACTCTCTAAGCATGCTAAGCTCAACTATCTGCAAGCTCATAAAAAATCTATTCCTAGCTAATCAGGTAGAGCACTTTCTGATCAATATTTTATCCATTCACCCCATACAAATACCTGTGGTAGGTAATCAAAATATTACACAGGTACGTAATTGATCGAGGGACTGCATTGCAAGTTTAGAGGAATGAAGAGATTACAGTAATAATGAACTATTTACATGTTTATATCTTGTTATGCACATGTAAATAAGGTCATGCATACTCAGAAAAATAAAAATAAGTAGTAATGTGTAATTTACAGTGCGAAAAGTCGCGGTCTACTTTCAGAATCTTTGTTATTCTACCACTGGGGATAAAATTCTTTGACGTTTCTTGAACAGTTTTGAGTGAGTTGTCCTTTAATTCATTAATTTTTATCGCAGACCAGTACATAGTGACGCAAGATTTGACAAGTGTCAAACTGAAAAAGATTACAGTTCTTTTGTTCTACATCTGGTGGTGGTGATTTAACATCCCAAATATGCTGTTAACCCAGCCTGAGCAGGGAGGTAGTTACATTCACGAGTCTGCTTATGTTGTTCGATGCACCATACATGTGGCTCGTCCTGCATCATAGAATGTTGGTAGATACACTGACTCTCAGTCTCAAGTTAATGAAGTTGATTGAAGTTCTTCTAATCGTAGTAGACTCGCATGTACATCTGTCCCTGTTTTTTTTACTGAACCAATGTTTCTCCTGGGGTATACCTGGAGTGGGTTCGGGGGCCAACGCACCCGCGGCCCGGTCTGTGACCAGGCCTCATGGTGGATCAGGGCCTGATCAACCAGGCTGTTAAAGTTGGGCGCATGCAAACCGACTTACGAAAGAGACTGCCTGGTCAGGTGCAGACTTTAGGTGCTTGTCCAGCGCCTTCTTGAAGACAGCCAGAGTGTATTGGTAATTCCCTTCTGTATGCTGGGAGGCAGTAGAACAGTCATGGGCCCCTGACACTTATTGTGTTGTCTCTTACCGTGTTAGTGGGACTCTTGCTCTTCATTGGAGGATGTTGCAACGACTGCCAAGTCTTTTGGATTCATAGGGAGTAATTTTAGTGTGCAAACTTGGCACTAATGCCAGAAGGATTTTCCAAGTGTATATAATCATATATCTCCCATTTGGGTTCTCGGGAGTAAAGGTTGATATAAATATATATGTATATATATATATATATATATATATATATATATATATATATATATATATATATATATATATATATATATATATATATATATATATATATATATATATATATATATATATATATATATATATATATATATATATATATATATATATATATATATATATATATATATATATATATAATATATATATATATATATATATATATATATATATATATATATATATATATATATATATATATATATATATATATATATATATATATATATATATGTCGTGCCGAATATGTAAAACTGGTCAATTAGCAAGAACTCATTTAAAATTAAGTCTTTTCTAAAATTTTCTCTTATACGTTTAAAAATATATTTTTTTCATTAATGTTAATGTAAAAATTTATAATTTTGCTCCAAAAGAATCTTAGAAAACTTACCTAACCTTATTATAATAAGAACAATTTATTTTAGCCTAACCCAACTAAATATATTTTAGATTTGTTGACAATAATTTAATACTAAACACAGTGAAATATATTTTTTCCGTTAGGTTCAGAATGATTTTGGCGAAATTATTGCATACACAAATTTTCGCTTCTCCTATATGGCAAGATGAGCATTGCTATTTAAGCCAAGATCGCAAGTTCTCCCTATTCGACACGACATAAATAAATATATATATATATATATATATATATATATATATATATATATATATATATATATATATATATATATATATATATATATATATATATATACATATTTCAAAATTGTAGATAATAGTAATTATTTAATACAACTTTATTTGCTACAAGTATATGTGCAAGGTATACAGCCCTAGGTAACAGCAATGACATGCTTCTATGTAGAAATCCACTTCTTATGCAGAGCATTTTGGACAAATTAGGTCAACTGTGTTCCAGGATGCGACCCATACCAGTCGACTAACTCCCAGGTACCCATTTTACTGATGGAGAACGTAAACAACCGGTGTAAAGAGCACGCCCAATGTTTCTACCTTTGCGAGGAATCGAACCCTCGCATGTTTACCTGGAGAGAGTTTCGGGGGTCAACGCCCTCGCGGCCTGGTCTGTGACCAGGCCTCCTGGTGGATCAGCCCCTGATCAACCAGGCTGTTGCTGCTGGCTGCACGCAAACCAACGTACGAGCCACAGCCCGGCTGATCAGGAACTGACTTTAGGTGCTTGTCCAGTGCCAGCTTGAAGACTGCCAGGGGTCTGTTGGTAATCCCCCTTATGTGTGCTGGGAGGCAGTTGAACAGTCTCGGGCCCCTGACATTTATTGTATGGTCTCTTAACGTGCTAGTGACACCCCTGCTTTTCATTGGGGGGATGGTGCATCGTCTGCCAAGTCTTTTGCTTTTGTAGTGAGTGATTTTCGTGTGCAAGTTCGGTACTAGTCCTTCTAGGATTTTCCAGGTGTATATAATCATGTATCTCTCCCTCCTGCGTTCCAGGGAATACAGGTTTAGAAACCTCAAGCGCTCCCAGTAATTGAGGTGTTTTATCTCCGTTATGCGCGCCGTGAAAGTTCTCTGTACATTTTCTAGGTCGGCAATTTCCCCTGCCTTGAAAGGTGCTGTTAGAGTGCAGCAATATTCCAGCCTAGATAGAACAAGTGACCTGATGAGTGTCATCATGGGCTTGGCCTCCCTAGTTTTGAAGGTTCTCATTATCCATCCTGTCATTTTTCTAGCAGATGCGATTGATACAATGTTATGGTCCTTGAAGGTGAGATCCTCCGACATAATCACTCCCAGGTCTTTGACGTTGGTGTTTCGCTCTATTTTGTGGCCAGAATTTGTTTTGTACTCTGATGAAGATTTAATTTCCTCATGTTTACCATATCTGAGTAATTGAAATTTCTCATCGTTGAACTTCATATTGTTTTCCGCAGCCCACTGAAAGATTTGGTTGATGTCCGCCTGGAGCCTTGCAGTGTCTGCAATGGAAGACACTGTCATGCAGATTCGGGTGTCATCTGCAAAGGAAGACACGGTGCTGTGGCTGACATCCTTGTCTATGTCGGATATGAGGATGAGGAACAAGATGGGAGCTAGTACTGTGCCTTGTGGAACAGACCTTTTCACCATAGCTGCCTCGGACTTTACTCTGTTGACGACTACTCTCTGTGTTCTGTTAGTGAGGAAATTATAGATCCATCGACCGACTTTTCCTGTTATTCCTTTAGCACGCATTTTGTGCGCTATTACGCCATGGTCACACTTGTCGAAGGCTTTTGTAAAGTCTGTATATATTACATCTGCATTCTTTTTGTCTTCTAGTGCATTTAGGACCTTGTCGTAGTGATCCAATAGTTGAGATAGACAGGAGCGACCTGTTCTAAACCCATGTTGCCCTGGGTTGTGTAACTGATGGGTTTCTAGATGGGTGGTGATCTTGCTTCTTAGGACCCTTTCAAAGATTTTTATGATATGGGATGTTAGTGCTATTGGTCTGTAGTTCTTTGCTATTGCTTTACTGCCCCCTTTGTGGAGTGGGGCTATGTCTGTTGTTTTTAGTAACTGAGGGACGACCCCCATGTCCATGCTCCCTCTCCATAGGATGGAAAAGGCTCGTGATAGGGGCTTCTTGCAGTTCTTGATGAACACAGAGTTCCATGAGTCTGGCCCTGGGGCAGAGTGCATGGGCATGTCATTTATCGCCTGTTCGAAGTCATTTGGCGTCAGGATAACATCGGATAGGCTTGTGTTAATCAAATTTTGTGGCTCTCTCATAAAAAAATCATTTTGATCTTCGACTCTCAGTCTGGTTAGCGGCTTGCTAAAAACTGAGTCATATTGGGACTTGAGTAGCTCACTCATTTCCTTGCTGTCATCTGTGTAGGACCCATCTTGTTTAAATAGGGGCCCAATACTGGACGTTGTTCTCGATTTTGATTTGGCATAGAAGAAATACTTTGGGTTTCTTTCGATTTCATTTATGGCTTTTAGTTCTTCCCGCGATTCCTGACTCCTAAAGGATTCTTTTAGCTTAAGTTCGATGCTTGCTATTTCTCTGACCAGTGTCTCCCTACGCATTTCAGATATATTGACCTCTTTTAGCCGCTCTGTTATTCTTTTCCGTCGCCTGTAAAGGGAGTGCCTGTCTATTTCTATTTTACATCTACTCCTCCTTTTTCTTAGAGGAATAAGCCTTGTGCATACATCGAGTGCCACCGAGTTAATCTGTTCTAGGCATAAGTTGGGGTCTGTGTTGCTTAGTGTATCTTTCCAGCTTATATCGGTTAGGACTTGGTTTACTTGGTCCCACTTTATGTTTTTGTTATTGAAGTTGAATTTGGTGAATGCTCCCTCGTGACTAGTCTCATTTTGTCGGTCTGGGGCTCCACGCATACATGTCTGATCCTCAATTATGTTGTGATCTGAGTATATTGTTTTTGATATGGTGACATTTCTTATCAGATCATCATTGTTAGTGAAGATGAGGTCTAGTGTATTCTCCAGTCTAGTAGGCTCTATTATTTGCTGGTTTAAATTGAATTTTGTGCAGAGATTTAAAAGCTCGTGTGAGTGTGAGTTTTCATCAGAGCTGCCTCCTGGTGTTATTACTGCAACAATATTATTTGCTATATTCCTCCATTTTAGGTGCCTTAAGTTGAAATCCCCCAGGAGCAAGATGTTGGGTGCAGGAGCTGGAAGATTTTCCAGACAGTGGTCAATTTTTAACAGCTGTTCCTGGAATTGCTGGGATGCTGCATCCGGAGGCTTGTAGACTACCACAATGACTAGGTTTTGGTTCTCGACCTTTACTGCTAAAACTTCCACTACATCATTTGAGGCATTAAGCAGTTCTGTGCAAACAAGTGACTCTGCAATGTACAGGCCAATCCCCCCCTTTTGCCTGTTCACTCTGTCACATCTGTATAGGTTGTAACCTGGGATCCATATTTCGTTGTCCAAGTGATCCTTTATGTGGGTCTCAGTGAAAGCCGCGAACATTGCCTTTGCCTCTGCAAGCATTCCACGGATGAAAGGTATTTTGTTGTTTGTTGCTGGCTTTAGACCCTGTATATTTGCAAAGAAGAATGTTATCGGACTGGTGGTATTGTTGGTACTGGGGGGGGATTTTTTTTCCGGCATTAGTATCTGTATCTGTTGGTTTGGAGTGGAGGCCATCGACTGTGGTTCCACTCCAGGAATGACTGGATTTGGTGTACGATTTCTGCCATTTCCTGCCAGTTTTTTTTCCTTCCTGGCACTAAAAAACCTCTCCCTCTTGAGTGGCTGTGGCTACCCAGGTTTTCCCATGGCCTGGATGTTTTGTATCTTTTTGTCCCCTTTAGATGTTATGCCTGGCAATTTAAGTTATAGCACAGTCTTTCCTGTACTGAAGAGGTACACATTTCAGGGTGAAAAAGCTTACAGGAAGGGAGTTTGCATTTTCCTGTTGTCATATGGGCATGGCATTTTCTAGGGTGGTCATAGTTGCATGTCCCATCTCTTTTTCCAGATTTCCCATGCCAGCAGATACCAAGTGCATAGTATGTGCACAGGCTTGGTTTCCGCTTGCCTTGGGTTTCTGTGACTGTATTCCCTGTTGGTGCATGTTTCCCTGTCTTACTTCTATCATCCCTAGCACCAACAATGGAGCTCCCACCAGTTGTTTTTGGTAATTTATCCTCAGTATTGCTATTGGAGTCCTCTTGTTTGCTATTTCCTGCGGTATTTCTAGTTTGCAATATTGGTTTTATCTTATCTTTGACTACACTTGTTTCCCTACTATGGCTCTTGTCCCCTATGAGGTCATTTATATGTATTCCTTCCTGCTTATAATTCCCGACTACCTGGACAAAATCTCCAGCTTCACCATTACTGTCTCCCAGGACAGCACCTCCAGCTTCACCATTACTGTCTCCCAGGACAGTATCTCCAGCTTCACCATTACTGTCTCCCAGGACAGTATCTCCAGCTTCACCATTACTGTCTCCCAGGACAGCACCTCCAGCTTCACCATTACTGTCTCCCAGGACAGCACCTCCAGCTTCACCATTACTGTCTCCCAGGACAGCACTATCAGCCCCACATTTACTGACTACCAGGACATCACCTCCAGCCTTACAGTTTGTGACTACATGGCCAGTATCAAGGGCAGTACCATTCAGCCCAGACTTTTTATGTTCCCATCTGTTGTAGAAAGCTTCCAGGTTTTCTATGAAAGCAGCTTTGATGTTGTCCTCTTTTAATACCCTTGTGATTTTAGTCCACAGATTTTCCTCATTAGGGCATACCCAAAAACACTTCTCTGTTTTAATACTGCTTGTAGCTAGTTCTGGGATATCTGCACAAGGGGCGTGACACCAATTTCCACAAAAATGACAATTTATCCATGTGGAAGCCCGTTTGTTTGACTGACCACAGACTACACACAGCTTCATAATGATTTGAATGGTTGATTTACTGCAATTCTACTAGCAACCTCTTGAATACTCTATTAATAACCTCCTTAAATGAAGCTCTAGCTATTTGTATTTCTGTTTCTAACTGTTTTTGTATATTGGACAGCTTACCGTCACGTTCCTGATTTTTAATGTTTGTGTTTATAAGGGCGCCTACAACCCCATCCGTTTACAGTCTGCTTTATTGTCCAACGAAACCGTTTGAAACCAGTCCCGGGTTCGGACCAGTCAAGGGTTCGGACCAGTCAAGGGTTCGACCAGTCGATCTGATCTGATCAGTGGGTCACTTATTTAAACATACTGGTCGGTGATTTGAGCTAGCACATGAAGGCTCTACTGGAAATTATCTACCCGAGTAATAAGTGATTTGACTGATACAAAAGTATAACTTGCGTGTTGAAGAAATCGGTGACTGCTGGCACTCCTACAATGACGAACGGTCGACCTCCACCCTTGTTTATCAATCGCTGTATCTAGCTTTTCTATATTTTTTTTTCCGTCTCCACCACAATAAATGCTATATTATCACTATAGTTGACTGGTGCAAATTTTGGAGGAAGGACGCTTTTTCTGTAGTAATAATTGCTTCTCATTGTGTATATTGCGACCGCTGGTAACTACAGGTTATATGAAATTCACAGTAACGTCTGGTAATTCAAGAAAAAGAAACTAATGAAAGTCACTCCACTCCACTAAGTACCATTATAATACTGGTTAGTTGCTACTACAACACTGTATTCTGCTATTCACTGGTATCACTAGATTATATGCGAGTACACTAGCAGGCCAGGAAGATTATTAAAACAGCTGACCTGTGGTAAGTTTCTGGCGACTTCTGGCACCTGCCTCTATAGGCTTATCACTTCATTTACAAATTCACCTGTTTTCAAATGACACTTTAGCCTTTATCATCAATATACTAGGGAGCCACTGTAGTATACACTATACACTATGTATACTCAATATTATCAGGGAGACTTTCTTTCCTCTGACACGAAAAGTTCAATTATTATTATTTTTTTTTTCACCCGGGACACAGGCCTATGATTCCCCTATGGCAGTAAACTCTGCTAGGTAGTGCACACTAATTCTCCTTTTTTGACTCAGTATATAATGTTTTCCGCCCAAGATTGGTTCCAAGCGCTAGAGGGATGTATCGTATAAGATTGATGACACCAATTAAAGTTCTAGCACGTAAGAGCGACCGTGAAAACACGAGATAACCCGGAGCACAACGAGGCACGCTGACACCCTGAGTGTGAAGCGACAACTTTAACCACCAGGCTATGGATCACCGTAGATATGTTAGACTTCGTTTTTCCTCCAACTTCTAATGTCTGTAAAGCGTTGCTGATCATCGTGGCACAACTATTTACGAAAACCTAATTAAAGTAATGTAAAATATGAAAGGTCCATGTATATCTTTAGTATGCCTATAGGAATTGCCGTATGAATCAAAGGAACTATTTAAAAAGGATTATACTCTCTGGTAAATCAGTTGCAAATTTCCTGAATACAGCTCTCGCTTTTCCCATTGTTACTAATATTGCTTTAGTTAACCCACATAATAACTTCAGTTCATTTTCTGTAAGTTAATACCTGTATGTGTTCCTCACTCTAAGAGGACTGTTGTTTCTTTCACGGGGGTATGGTTTATTTTGAGCATTCAGTTATCGCTTACAGATATGTCAAGAAAAATTGTCTATAATATAAATATCTATGTCTCGTTCCTAATATAAATATGTTTATTCGTGTAAAAGAGCTGTAATCCCCAAGTGGCTTCCTTGAGGGGAATGTACATATTAACAACAGCAGTTCTTATCAAGTATTTTTGGGTTTAATAGCTTATTTTCCATATTGTGCATTGTATATGTACACTGGGCTGTTTTTTTTTTTTTATGAAAAGAACACGTCATTGCTCGTTGTGTCAATACTGTTCATAAACCAGAATTGCCATTTTTCAAATATCTTTGCAGTGATTGTTCTTCTGTAATTGGTAAGGCTAATTTAGAGAAGTCATATGAGTACGATCCCTTAAAACCTGTTAGAAACAAGAGGTAAGGAGAATCCAAGTTACCTAAAAGGTTCTGAAAATTTTTAGAAACTGTTATTTTTCGAAAATGAGTACATAGAGCACGTTCTTGGCGAAATGGTATCAATAAACTTTTCATGTTAGTGTCTCTGTCATTTAGCTGGCATATTACGCCATTAATACGAAGGATTCGAGGTTAAAAAACTGTAGTAAATTCAACTGACAATACAATCCAGTACATGGGTTTATAGTAACTACCAGTGAAAAACAAAACTCTATGAAATTTTTTGGTGTCCTAGAAAATTTACACATGTTTTACCATGTATGATAAATTGTTTAACTGTATATGTGTGCCTGTACCTAAATAAATTTACTAGGTTAAGATCTGAGAGAGAGGGTTGATATAATGTAATGAATCTGGTTATGTTTACCGAAGAGTGACCAGTCTTTACTTTTCTTTCTTTTAATTTCTAGGTACATGTAGAATGTTGAGATAGTAAGTCTAAAAGGAAATGTGAAATAAGATAGGAAATGCGACATTTTATTTACAGTACCTGAGGTAACGTAATTTTAAGTTTCTCTAATGTTAATTCAGGTGTGTTATCTATTCCTGGCTCAGTCTTTTCCTTTGTTGCTACTCGGTTCTCTCATGGCTTCGAGCTATAGCATATCTCTTCCTTCGGCTTTATATGGTTTTGCCTCAACCTGTTCATGAGATTTTCATGTGGATTAATTGTAGCATAACCCATCATAGTCAGTTTGATATATTTCCATAGAGTTTCTTGAAAATGAATAGTAGAGAGGAGGAAAATACACTCCGAGACACCATTTCTAAAAACACAAATCAGAGTTCATGAAGTAATTACCACAACTAGAAATTGAAAAAAAAAAAAAAAAAAAAAAAATTGACACGCACTTACACAAGCAACTTATCTCAATAAACCATTCCGCGGGTGGGAGTAGAACCCGCTGTAAGTCTCAAAACTCCAGACCGTAGCGTTAGCCACTGGACTTGAGTAAAATATGCGAAGATGAGAGACCAACAAGGGTTAGGGGTATACAAAAGGCAGAATCGGTGAGGGTAGTTGGAAGAGCTATAATGAAAATGTAATCGAAGTGATATTTTTTCTTTAACACTTCCCATTACTCCTACTGACTCTGCATCTCGCATGCTCCTAACCTTCCCTGGTCTCTCATCTTCGCATGTTTTATCTTTAGCTCATCTGACCCTGCAGCACTGTATAACCATTTTGCACTTAATGCTTAATTTTTATTGAAATAATAATAATCATATCTTAATAACCTTCAAAACATAACATGACAAATACTTCATTCACTTTGTCTTACTTTTTTGGGTTATCCTCAGTAATCTACACATATACTGCTATGTATGATAATTTATGTAACTGTATTTATGTGTACATGTGTCTGAATAAACTTATTTGATTACTAATAATCTTAGAACATCAAGTTTACCTGGGTGACCTGTAGCGCAGTGGTCAGCGCAGTCGGCTCACAACCGAATGGTCCCAGGTTCGAATCCTGGGCAGGGCGAGACATATGGGCGAGTCTCCTTACACCCACTGTCCCTGTTAACCTTCAGTAAAAAGGTACCTGGGAGTTAGTCGATCGTCGTGGGTTGCATCCTGGGGAATGATCAAGCACTACAAACTACTGAGACAACTCGAATGCCTCTCAAATGACCTAATGATGCACTTTCTGTGCCCAAAGTACACGATACAAGAAAAACTGAACCTAACTCTCAAAGGGTTGGGAGGCGCCCTGAGTTTCCCTCAGATAGTAGGCTGTGATCATTTTCTCCACCTTTCCAATCGCATTTTCTTAACATTTGCCTACTAATAATTTTCTCATCCTAACACAATCCTACACAGTCACTTATACAGTAAGCAAAAATTAAACATTAACTGAAATGATAACCATAACCATCGTCTTCACGGCGCTCATAACGGAGATAAAACACCTCAATTACTGGGAGCGCTTGAGGTACCTAAACCTGTATTCCCTGGAACGCAGGCGGGAGAGATACATGATTATATACACCTGGAAAATCCTAGAGGGACTAGTACCGAACTTGCACACGAAAATCACTCACTACGAATGCAAAAGACTTGGCAGACGATGCACCATCCCCCCAATGAAAAGCAGGGGTGTCACTAGCACGTTAAGAGACCATACAATAAGTGTCAGGGGCCCGAGACTGTTCAACTGCCTCACAGCACACATAAGGGGGATTACCAACAGACCCCTGGCAGTCTTCAAGCTGGACCTGGACAAGCACCTAAAGTCAGTTCCGGATCAGCCGGGCTGTGGCTCGTACGTTGGTTTGCGTGCAGCCAGCAGCAACAGCCTGGTTGATCAGGCTCTGATCCACCAGGAGGCCTGGTCACAGACCGGGCCGCGGGGGCGTTGACCCCCGGAACTCTCTCCAGGTAAACTCCAGGTAATATCTGTATAAGCATTCTATCATCTCCAAATAAATCATTTGCTTTCACTTGCAATACATTAAATATTTAACCAACTATGTACGTTCTTTACCACCACGAACTACACTAAAAAAAAGTATTAACGCCTCCCCCTCACTGAAAGAGATTTTTTGCACATGTCAGTCGCCTATAAATACACTAACATTATCAATCATCTGTATGCTACATCAATTACTTGTAACACTTTCCTCATCCATAAAATGAATAATTACTTCCAATCCCTTTTGCAACTCTTCCTGCTTATAAGCGGCCCTCATTAATTCTCATTCAGCCTAAACAATTAGCACATAACTTTCAATATTTTAATAATAACAACAATATCAACAACAATAAAAATAAACAGTAAATAACTCAGCATTAAAAAGCATCTCTAGTATTATTTATCTCCCTTACTCTCTAAGCATGCTAAGCTCAACTATCTGCAAGCTCATAAAAAATCTATTCCTAGCTAATCAGGTAGAGCACTTTCAGATCAATATTTTATCCATTCACCCCATACAAATACCTGTGGCCGGTAATCAAAATATTACACAGGTACGTAATTGATCCAGGGACTGCATTGCAAGTTTAGAGGAATGAAGAGATTACAGTAATAATGAACTATTTACATGTTTATATCTTGTTATGCACATGTAAATAAGGTCATGCATACTCAGAAAAATAAAAATAAGTAGTAATGTGTAATTTACAGTGCGAAAAGTCGTGGTCTACTTTCAGAATCTTTGTTAATCTACCACAGGGGATAAAATTCTTTGACGTTTCTTGAACAGTTTTGAGTGAGTTGTCCTTTAATTCATTAATTTTTATCGCAGACCAGTACATAGTGACGCAAGATTTGACAAGTGTCAAACTGAAAAAGATTACATTTCTTTTGTTCTACATCTGGTGGTGGTGATTTAACATCCCAAATATGCTGTTAACCCAGCCTGAGCAGGGAGGTAGTTACATTCACGAGTCTGCTTATGTTGTTCGATGCACCATACATGTGGCTCGTCCTGCATCATAGAATGTTGGTAGATACACTGACTCTCAGTCTCAAGTTAATGAAGCTGATTGAAGTTCTTTTAATCGTAGTAGACTCGCATGTACATCTGTCCCTGTTTTTTTTACTGAACCAATGTTTCTCCTGGGGTATACCTGGAGTGTGTTTCGACGGCCAATGCACCCGCGGCCTGGTCTGTGACGAGGCCTCATGGTGGATAAGGGCCTGATCAACCAGGCTGTTAAAGTTGGGCGCATGCAAACCGACTTACGAAAGAGACTGCCTGGTCAGGTACAGACTTTAGGTGCTTGTCCAGCGCCTTCTTGAAGACAGCCAGGGTGTATTGGTAATTCCCTTCTGTATGCTGGGAGGCAGTAGAACAGTCATGGGCCCCTGACACTTATTGTGTTGTCTCTTACCGTGTTAGTGGGACTCTTGCTCTTCATTGGAGGATGTTGCAACGACTGCCAAGTCTTTTGGATTCATAGGGAGTAATTTTAGTGTGCAAACTTGGCACTAATGCCAGAAGGATTTTCCAAGTGTATATAATCATATATCTCCCATTTGGGTTCTCGGGAGTACAGGTTGATATAAATATATATATATATATATATATATATATATATATATATATATATATATATATATATATATATATATATATATATATATATATATATCGTCAGGTCCCAAGTACCATTCGTCTCCATTCACTCCTATCTAACACGCTCACTCACGCTTGCTGGAAGTCCAAGCCCCTTACCCACAAAACCTCCTTTACCCCCTCTCTCCAACCCTTTCGAGGACGACCCCTACCCCGCCTGCCTTCCCCTATAGATTTATATGCTTTCCATGTCATTCTACTGTGATCCATTCTCTCTAAATGACCAAACCACCTCAACAACCCCTCTTCTGCCCTCTGACTAATACTTTTATTAACTCCACACCTTCTCCTAATTTCCACACTCCGAATTTTCTGCATAATATTTACACCACACATTGCCCTTAAACAGGACATCTCCGCTGCCTCCAACCGTCTCCTCGCTGCTGCATTTACCACCCAAGCTTCACACCCATATAAGAGTGTTGGTACTACTATACTTTCATACATTCCCTTCTTTGCCTCCATAGATAACGTTTTTTGACTCCACATATACCTCAACGCACCACTCACCTTTTTTCCCTCATCAATTCTATGATTAACCTCATCCTTCATAAATCCATCCGCCGACACGTCAACTCCCAAGTATCTGAAAACATTCACTTCTTCCATACTCCTCCTCCCCAATTTGATATCCAATTTTTCTTTATCTAAATCATTTGACACCCTCATCACCTTACTCTTTTCTATGTTCACTTTCAACTTTCTACCTTTACACACATTCCCAAACTCATCCACTAACCTTTGCAATTTTTCTTTAGAATCTCCCATAAGCACAGTATCATCAGCAAAAAGTAACTGTGTCAATTCCCATTTTGAATTTGATTCCCCATAATTTAATCCCACCCCTCTCCCAAACACCCTAGCATTTACTTCCTTTACAACCCCATCTATAAATATATTAAACAACCATGGTGACATTACACATCCCTGTCTAAGACCTACTTTTACCGGGAAGTAGTCTCCCTCTCTTCTACACACCCTAACCTGAGCCTCACTATCCTCATAAAAACTCTTTACAGCATTTAATAACTTACCACCTATTCCATATACTTGCAACATCTGCCACATTGCTCCTCTATCCACTCTATCATATGCCTTTTCTAAATCCATAAATGCAATAAAAACTTCCCTATCTTTATCTAAATACTGTTCACATATATGCTTCAATGTAAACACCTGATCTACACATCCCCTACCCACTCTAAAACCTCCTTGCTCATCCGCAATCCTACATTCTGTCTTACATCTAATTCTTTCAATTATAACCCTACTGTACACTTTTCCTGGTATACTCAGTAAGCTTATTCCTCTATAATTTTTACAGTCTCTTTTGTCCCCTTTCCCTTTATATAAAGGGACTATACATGCTCTCTGCCAATCCCTAGGTACCTTCCCCTCTTTCATACATTTATTAAACAAAAGTACCAACCACTCCAACACTATATCCCCCCCTGCTTTTAACATTTCTGTCATGATCCCATCAGTTCCAGCTGCTTTACCCCCTTTCATTTTACGTAATGCCTCACGTACCTCCCCCACACTTACATTCTGCTCTTCTTCACTCCTAAAAGATGGTATACCTCCCTGACCAGTGCATGAAATTACTGCCTCTGTTTCTTCCTTAACATTTAAAAGTTCCTCAAAATATTCTCGCCATCTACCCAATACCTCCATCTCCCCATCTACTAACTCCCCTACTCTGTTTTTAACTGACAAATCCATATTTTCCCTAGGCTTTCTTAACTTGTTTAACTCACTCCAAAATTTTTTCTTATTTTCATTAAAATTTCTTGACAGTGCCTCTCCCACTCTATCATCTGCTCTCCTTTTGCACTCTCTCATCACTCTCTTTACCTTTCTTTTACTCTCCATATACTCTGCTCTTCTTATAACACTTCTGCTTTGTAAAAACCTCTCATAAGCTACCTTTTTCTCTTTTATCACACCCTTTACTTCATCATTCCACCAATCACTCCTCTTTCCTCCTGCCCCCACCCTCCTATAACCACAAACTTCTGCCCCACATTCTAATACTGCATTTTTAAAACTATTCCAACCCTCTTCAACCCCCCCACTACTCATCTTTGCACTAGCCCACCTTTCTGCCAATAGTCGCTTATATCTCACCCGAACTTCCTCCTCCCTTAGTTTATACACTTTCACCTCCCTCTTACTTGTTGTTGCCACCTTCCTGTTTTCCCATCTACCTCTTACTCTAACTGTAGCTACAACTAAATAATGATCCGATATATCAGTTGCCCCTCTATAAACATGTACATCCTGGAGCCTACCCATCAACCTTTTATCCACCAATACATAATCTAATAAACTACTTTCATTACGTGCTACATCATACCTTGTATATTTATTTATCCTCTTTTTCATAAAATATGTATTACTTATTACCAAATTTCTTTCTACACATAGCTCAATTAAAGGCTCCCCATTTACATTTACCCCTGGCACCCCAAATTTACCTACTACTCCCTCCATAACATTTTTACCCACTTTAGCATTAAAATCCCCAACCACCATTACTCTCACACTTGATTCAAAACTCCCCACGCATTCATATATATATATATATATATATATATATATATATATATATATATATATATATATATATATATATATATATATATATATATATATATATATATATATATATATATGTCGTGCCGAATATGTAAAACTGGTCAATTAGCAAGAACTCATTTAAAATTAAGTCCTTTCTAAAATTTTCTCTTATACGTTTAAAGATATATTTTTTCATTGATGTTAATGTAAAAATTTATAATTTTGCTCCAAAAGAATCTTAGAAAACTTACCTAACCTTATTATAATAAGAACAATTTATTTTAGCCTAACCCAACTAAATATATTTTAGATTTGTTGACAATAATTTAATATTAAACAAACAGTGAAATATATTTTTTCCGTTAGGTTCAGAATGATTTTGACGAAATTATTGCATACACAAATTTTCGCTTGTCCTATATGGCAAGATAAGCGTTGCTATTTAAGCCAAGATCGCAAGTTCTGCCTATTCGGCACGACATAAATATATATATATATATTTATATATATATATATATATAAATATATATATATATATATATATATATATATATATATATATATATATATATATATATATATATATATATATATATATATATATATATATATATATATATATATATATATATATATATATATATATATATATGAATATATATATAAATATATATATATATAAATCTCTGCACAAAATTCAATTTAAACCAGCAAATAATAGAGCCTACTAGACTGGAGAATACACTAGACCTCATCTTCACTAACAATGATGATCTGATAAGAAATGTCACCATATCAAAAACAATATACTCAGATCACAACATAATTGAGGTTCAGACATGTATGCGTGGAGCCCCAGACCGACAAAATGAGACTAGTCACGAGGGAGCATTCACCAAATTCAACTTCAATAACAAAAACATAAAGTGGGACCAAGTAAACCAAGTCCTAACCGATATAAGCTGGGAAGATACACTAAGCAACACAGACCCCAACTTATGCCTAGAACAGTTTAACTCGGTGGCACTCGATGTATGCACAAGGCTTATTCCTCTAAGAAAAAGGAGGAGTAGATGTAAAATAGAAAGAGACAGGCGCTCCCTTTACAAGCGACGGAAAAGAATAACAGAGCGGCTTCGCTTTTTCGCTTCTGATGACCAGAGCTTTGGTAAGATGGGTAAGGAAGAAGGATGGGTAAGGATGGAAATATTGGAAAAGGGTGGGAGAGGGGGGAGAGGTAGGATATAAAAGGTAAGTGGCCCAACCACTTTGGTGCAATTTAAAATGTGTATGTGAATTAATAAGATATTCTTTAAGAGGTATAATACTAACCCATCAGAGTCACATAGATATAATAGGTATATAACTACATGACTCTGAATTGGTAGTAATTATACAAGTTGCAATTGCATTTTTTTTTTTTTTTTTTTTTTATTTTTTTTTTTTTTTTTTTTTTTTTTTTTTTTTTTTTTTTCGCAGTTGCACAACGGATATTTATACGACAGGAAAGGCAATGATTTTCTGGCCAGTTTATAAGTTCGTGACAATAGCTTCTTAATGGTGGTGTCCAACAATAGTTAATAGCATAATTTTACATTAGAAAGTTATTTAAGATGTCTCCCTAATTGGGGGCGATGATTTTCTCAGTATACATAGAAGGGTTCTGGTGGTATCCAATCTTCTTCATCATTTAAGTTGCTCAAAATCATGGGTAGAGGGTAATCATCTTTATGAATAAAACGACGAACCCTCTGTGGGAGAGTCATTCTTTGAGTCCTGTGAGGTGGAGTATTGATGGTGTAATCGGTGGTATTTATCACTTGTATAGGATGTTCTCTATCTGGCATGTATAGTTCTTGCATTGTATAAAGTTGTTTCTTTTTTAGGGTGTCAAGGCGTACATTTATGGCAGTAATATCTTGTTGTGTGTGTAAATCTGCCATTTTAACTCTGTCTCTCCTCCTGGTATCGGTAATAAAGCGAAGAGCTCTATTCTGAACCCTTTGTAACCGTAGCATGTTGGTCTTTGTTGTTAATGACATTGGGACACAAGGGTATTCGAGTATAGGTCTTATTATCATTTTATACAGATGTTTTTTGACATGTTGAGGGGCTTGATTGAATCGAAAGAGTCTGCTAAGACCGACTTTGGCTGTGTTGACCTTTTTAGTTACATGAGATGTTGAGTGGAGCAGCCTATCTATTTCATATCCCAAGATCTTGTTAGGGTTTCTAATGGCTACAGGTGTACCTCTGATGGAGATACCCCCTTTATCTTCGATGGTTGATGCAAAACATCCTATCGTGCTAACAAGGACCTTGTCAGGATTAGTCGTAATTCTCCATTTCTTCTCCCAATTAGATGTTCGACGAAGTTCAATATTCATTTTTTCTATGACTCTCTCATACTTGTATTTTCCTGTTACTGGAGTTGATGAGACGACGTGAATAACATCATCTGCAAACTGTGTCACAATTGTGTCATTAAACTCTGGTTGAGGAAGGTCATTCACATAAATGTTAAACAGAAGTGGACTGAGACAAGAACCTTGTGGGACACCAGCCGTCGGTATAAAAGGTTCTGTCGACTTGCCATGAAAGGTGGGAATGATTTTTCTTTGAGTTAAGAAATTATAAATTACTCTGAGAAAAGTCCAGTTATGGTCTGGTAGGTCAATGAGTTTGTATATAAGGCCATCATGCCATAAGCTATCAAAAGCTTTATGAACATCTCTGGTGGCAATTAAGGCAAGATTGCCCTGCTGTTTTAGACTTGCTACAGTGTCAAAAATAACATTTATTGCATGATTGGTACCTCTATGTGTTCTAAAACCAAATTGTTTTTCAGTAAACAAGTGATTAAACTCCATATAGTAATTCAATCTGTTGGAAATGACTTTCTCAAGAACTTTTCCAGTGACTTCAAGTAAAGATATAGGTCTATAGTTCCCAGGTTGGTGGATGTCTTTATTGGGCTTAGCAAGAAAGATCATTCTAGCAGTCTTAAAAACAACTGGAAAATGTCCTGAGGCCAAGATGGCATTAAAGATATTTACCAAGGACTGTTTGCAATTTCTAGGTAGGTACTTTATTTGTTTCATTGTTATTCCAGAGAGGCCAGGGGCTCTATTTCTCATTCTTCCAATAACCTGACTTAACTCTAGTAATGTAATAGGTCTAGTAAGCGGGTGGGTATCTTCAAGAGTTGAAGTATCGATGGTAGGTAGTGGTTGTAGATCATCCAAGTTCTCATCTCTCCATTCATTTACTAACTGATAATGATTATTATTAAATTGACGACTGTTATTGTGAGAGAGAATCTTCTCCCATACATCACCCATCAAATTAGCCTGGTCCTGTGGATCGTCAAGTTTAATTTCAACATCTTCATCATCCTCATCAGTGAAGGTATGACCTAGGTAGTTAGGAGCCTTGTGCTTTGCCCCTAAAAGTTGTCGGATCTTACTCCAAAATTTTGCTGGTTCACGTTTATATTGATTAGCTTGAAGAACTAGAAATTTCCATATGTCTCGTTTGTGTTGACTAATCATGTTAATTAATTCGTGCCTTAATCGGTGCAGTGTAGCTGCTGGTGGTTGTCGCGTTTGAAGATGCCTTCGACATTCTGCTTGATAATTTCTTAAAGTGTCTCTAATTTCTCTAGTAGGTTTATATTGTTGGTATATCTTTGTGGAGCTAATTGGCAAGTTGCATTGGTAGCTTCAATTATTCGATTGTGCAGGGACCTGATTGCATCATCAATTGCACTGGAAGGTAGATTTTCCAAAGACACAATTTCATCTTCACCCAGATATGCCCTGAAGGGGTCAAATCCTAGGGTGTTAAGATTGGGTTTAGGAGTTACAGGTATTCTAAATGGAGAAGTTTGTAGTTGTATTATAACAGGGATATGGTCAGATCCTACATTTCCACCAGGAGATATACGACAGTGAAAGATGTCACAGTCTCTGTTTGTCAGTACTATATCTGGTGTTCCTGGATGAGGTCCAATGTACGATTTGAAGAATGGGCCTTGAAATGACAAGTTTCTAGCTGTCATGATATTAAAGAGTTGTTTTCCTTTTAAGTCACCCAGTGGAATACCAGCTCCACAGTTGAAGAGGGCAGGGTGATGAGCATTAAAATCTCCAGCTAGAATTGTTGGAATATTTCTGCTTAATATCCTATGTAGAGGAATTGACTCTATATATGGCTGTCTCGGGGGAAAATATCCAGTTCCTATCACTAGTTGTCCATGCGACGTTATTAGTTCTATTGCAAGAATGTTTTCTTCATCCACATGAATATTTTTAAATGTATATCCTAATTTAACCAAGATGGCTACACCACTATAGGGTCCTCTCGATTTCTCCACAGTACAGTATCCACGTAATTTAATATGTTGATCAACTCTTGCAGCTGTCTCGTTCAAAAGTATAACATCGGGATTGTAGTTATGTAGTTCAACCTCAAGAAGGTAACGGTTATTAAAGAAATGTTGAACATTAATTTGGAAAATTGTAATCCCCATTATTGCTTTATCTTCGTTCGTACACTGCGTTCTGAACGCCTGCAAGTAATGTTATGTGTTGTATCTACACTATCCCTGCTGGACTCGTCAAGGGGAAGAGGGAACTTTTGCGTGGATGCTTGTGTATTAAAAATGCCATCATCTTCACTAGAGGCAGTAATATTAACAGACTCATTAGAATCATTAGAGTCGTTAGAGTCATCATCATAAAACTGAGGTATGCTATTCTCAGTTTCAGGAAGCAGAGGCTCGTGAGAGTTAATGGGAGACTGTGTAGGCTCCAAGGGAATATTAGATCGGCAAGGTGAGTTACCTTGGGAAAGTTCCTGTTCAACAGGATCAGCTACAATAGCGGGAGAGTAGGCACAACTTTCTGGGGCATTGTTATGTTCAGGTGTTGACTTATCGGGTTGAGAGGAGTTGTCAACCTGGGTTTGCGAGGAGGGCGATCCCTGGGCCAGGGATGACTTAGGCTTATTTTTAGATGTAGAGTATGGTACATACTTCTTGTTATGAGAAGGCTGGGTCATAATGGCCTTCACATTTTCAGGGATAATGATGGGAGTGATCCCATTAGCCATTAACAGATCATTCAAAACACGAGAGCAGAGTTGAATATCACCACCTGCTGTGTCTTTGGCCACCAAGTACATTAGTTGTGCTCTCGTTATATCCCCGTCTGTGGATACCTGAGACACATGAGATGCCACTGAACCTTGTTGTTGTGTCTGTTGTAAGTGAGGGTTAGATTGGGGCGCTCCAAGAGGGGCAGAATTCCAAACATTGGAACCATTGGTAGAGACCTGAGGAGTCCCACTTGATCCAGAGCGGCTAAAAGAGGTCAATATATCTGAAATGCGTAGGGAGACACTGGTCAGAGAAATAGCAAGCATCGAACTTAAGCTAAAAGAATCCTTTAGGAGTCAGGAATCGAGGGAAGAACTAAAAGCCATAAATGAAATCGAAAGAAACCCAAAGTATTTCTTCTCCTATGCCAAATCAAAATCGAGAACAACGTCCAGTATTGGGCCCCTACTTAAACAAGATGGGTCCTACACAGATGACAGCAAGGAAATGAGTGAGCTACTTAAGTCCCAATATGACTCAGTTTTTAGCAAGCCGCTAACCAGACTGAGAGTCGAAGATCAAAATGAATTTTTTATGAGAGAGCCACAAAATTTGATTAACACAAGCCTATCCGATGTTATCCTGACGCCAAATGACTTCGAACAGGCGATAAATGACATGCCCATGCACTCTGCCCCAGGGCCAGACTCATGGAACTCTGTGTTCATCAAGAACTGCAAGAAGCCCCTATCACGAGCCTTTTCCATCCTATGGAGAGGGAGCATGGACACGGAGGTCGTCCCTCAGTTACTAAAAACAACAGACATAGCCCCACTCCACAAAGGGGGCAGTAAAGCAACAGCAAAGAACTACAGACCAATAGCACTAACATCCCATATCAAAAAAATTCTTTGAAAGGGTCCTAAGAAGCAAGATCACCACCCATCTAGAAACCCATCAGTTACACAACCCAGGGCAACATGGGTTTAGAACAGGTCGCTCCTGTCTGTCTCAACTATTGGATCACTACGACAAGGTCCTAAATGCACTAGAAGACAAAAAGAATGCAGATGTAATATATACAGACTTTGCAAAAGCCTTCGACAAGTGTGACCATGGCGTAATAGCGCACAAAATGCGTGCTAAAGGAATAACAGGAAAAGTCGGTCGATGGATCTATAATTTCCTCACTAACAGAACACAGAGAGTAGTCGTCAACAGAGTAAAGTCCGAGGCAGCTACGGTGAAAAGCTCTGTCCCACAAGGCACAGTACTAGCTCCCATCTTGTTCCTCATCCTCATATCCGACATAGACAAGGATGTCAGCCACAGCACCGTGTCTTCCTTTGCAGATGACACCCGAATCTGCATGACAGTGTCTTCGATTGCAGACACTGCAAGGCTCCAGGCGGACATCAACCAAATCTTTCAGTGGGCTGCAGAAAACAATATGAAGTTCAACGATGAGAAATTTCAATTACTCAGATATGGTAAGCATGAGGAAATTAAATCTTCATCAGAGTACAAAACAAATTCTGGCCACAAAATAGAGCGAAACACCAACGTCAAAGACCTGGGAGTGATTATGTCGGAGGATCTCACCTTCAAGGACCATAACATTGTATCAATCGCATCTGCTAGAAAAATGACAGGATGGATAATGAGAACCTTCAAAACTAGGGAGGCCAAGCCCATGATGACACTCTTCAGGTCACTTGTTCTATCTAGGCTGGAATATTGCTGCACTCTAACAGCACCTTTCAAGGCAGGTGAAATTGCCGACCTAGAAAATGTACAGAGAACTTTCACGGCGTGCATAACGGAGATAAAACACCTCAATTACTGGGAGCGCTTGAGGTTTCTAAACCTGTATTCCCTGGAACGCAGGAGGGAGAGATACATGATTATATACACCTGGAAAATCCTAGAGGGACTAGTACCGAACTTGCACACGAAAATCACTCACTACGAAAGCAAAAGACTTGGCAGACGATGCACCATCCCCCCAATGAAAAGCAGGGGTGTCACTAGCACGTTAAGAGACCATACAATAAGTGTCAGGGGCCCGAGACTGTTCAACTGCCTCCCAGCACACATAAGGGGGATTACCAACAGACCCCTGGCAGTCTTCAAGCTGGCACTGGACAAGCACCTAAAGTCAGTTCCTGATCAGCCGGGCTGTGGCTCGTACGTTGGTTTGCGTGCAGCCAGCAGCAACAGCCTGGTTGATCAGGCGCTGATCCACCAGGAGGCCTGGTCACAGACCGGGCCGCGGGGGCGTTGACCCCCGAAACTCTCTCCAGGTAAACTATATATATATATATATATATATATATATATATGTATATATATATATATATATATATATATATATATATATATATATATATATATATATATATATATTTCAAAATTGTAGATAATAGTAATTATTTAATATAACTTTATTTGCTACAAGTATATGTGCAAGGTATACAGGCCTAGGTAACAGCAATGACATGCTTCTATGTAGAAATCCACTTGTTATGCAGAGCATTTTGGACAAATTAGGTCAACTGTGTTCCAGGATGCGACCCATACCAGTCGACTAACTCCCAGGTACCCATTTTACTGATGGAGAACGTAAACAACCGGTGTAAAGAGCACGCCCAATGTTTCTACCTTTGCGAGGAATCGAACCCTCGCCGTGTGAAGCGACAGCTTTAACCACCAGGCTATGGATCACCTTAGATATGTTAGACTTCGTTTTTCCTCCAACTTCTAAAGTCTGTAAAGCGTTGCAGATCATCGTGGCACAACTATTTACGAAAACCTAATTAAAGTAATGTAAAATATGAAAGGTCCATATATATCTTTAGTATGCCTATAGGAATTGCCGTATGAATCAAAGGAACTATTTAAAAAGGATTATACTCTCTGGTAAATCAGTTGCAAATTTCCTGAATACAGCTCTCGCTTTTCCCATTGTTACTAACATTGCTTTAGTTAACCCACATAATAACTTCAGTTCATTTTCTGTAAGTTAATACCTGTATGTGTTCCTCACTCTAAGAGGACTGTTGTTTCTTTCACGGGGGTATGGTTTATTTTGAGCATTCAGTTATCGCTTACAGATATGTCAAGAAAAATTGTCTATAATATAAATATCTATGTCTCGTTCCTAATATAAATATGTTTATTCGTGTAAAAGAGCTGTAATCCCCAAGTGGCTTCCTTGAGGGGAATGTACATATTAACAACAGCAGTTCTTATCAAGTATTTTTGGGTTTAATAGCTTATTTTCCATATTGTGCATTGTATATGTACACTGGGCTGTTTTTTTTATGAAAAGAACACGTCATTGCTCGTTGTGTCAATACTGTTCATAAACCAGAATTACCATTTTTCAAATATCTTTGCAGTGATTGTTCTTCTGTAATTGGTAAGGCTAATTTAGAGAAGTCATATGAGTACGATCCCTTAAAACCTGTTAGAAACAAGAGGTAAGGAGAATCCAAGTTACCTAAAAGGTTCTGAAAATTTTTAGAAACTGTTATTTTTCGAAAATGAGTACATAGAGCACGTTCTTGGGCGATATGGTATAAATAAACTTTTCATGTTAAAGTGTCTCTGTCATTTAGCTGGCATATTACGCCATTAATACGAAGGATTCGAGGTTAAAAAACTAGTAAATTCAACTGAAAATACAATCCAGTACATGGGTTTATAGTAACTACCAGTGAAAAACAAAACTCTATGAAATTTTTTGGTGTCCTAGAAAATTTACACATGTTTTACCATGTATGATAAATTGTTTAACTGTATATGTGTGCCTGTACCTAAATAAATTTACTAGGTTAAGATCTGAGAGAGAGGGTTGATATAATGTAATGAATCTGGTTATGTTTACCGAAGAGTGACCAGTCTTTACTTTTCTTTCTTTTAATTTCTAGGTACATGTAGAATGTTGAGATAGTAAGTCTAAAAGGAAATGTGAAATAAGATAGGAAATGCGACATTTTATTTACAGTACCTGAGGTAACGTAATTTTAAGTTTCTCTAATGTTAATTCAGGTGTGTTATCTATTCCTGGCTCAGTCTTTTCCTTTGTTGCTACTCGGTTCTCTCATGGCTTCGAGCTATAGCATATCTCTTCCTTCGGCTTTATATGGTTTTGCCTCAACCTGTTCATGAGATTTTCATGTGGATTAATTGTAGCATAACCCATCATAGTCAGTTTGATATATTTCCATAGAGTTTCTTGAAAATGAATAGTAGAGAGGAGGAAAATACACTCCGAGACACCATTTCTAAAAACACAAATCAGAGTTCATGAAGTAATTACCACAACTAGAAATTAAAACAAAAAAAAAAGAAAATTGACACGTACTTACACAAGCAACTTATCTCAATAAACCATTCCGCGGGTGGGAGTAGAACCCGCTGTAAGTCTCAAAACTCCAGACCGTAGCGTTAGCCACTGGACTTGAGTAAAATATGCGAAGATGAGAGACCAACAAGGGTTAGGGGTATACAAAAGGCAGAATCGGTGAGGGTAGTTGGAAGAGCTATAATGAAAATGTAATCGAAGTGATATTTTTTCTTTAACACTTCCCATTACTCCTACTGACTCTGCATCTCGCATGCTCCTAACCTTCCCTGGTCTCTCATCTTCGCATGTTTTATCTTTAGCTCATCTGACCCTGCAGCACTGTATAACCATTTTGCACTTAATGCTTAATTTTTATTGAAATAATAATAATCATATCTTAATAACCTTCAAAACATAACATGACAAATACTTCATTCACTTTGTCTTACTTTTTTGGGTTATCCTCAGTAATCTACACATATACTGCTATGTATGATAATTTATGTAACTGTATTTATGTGTACATGTGTCTGAATAAACTTATTTGATTACTAATAATCTTAGAACATCAAGTTTACCTGGGTGACCTGTAGCGCAGTGGTCAGCGCAGTCGGCTCACAACCGAATGGTCCCAGGTTCGAATCCTGGGCAGGGCGAGACATATGGGCGAGTCTCCTTACACCCACTGTCCCTGTTAACCTTCAGTAAAAAGGTACCTGGGAGTTAGTCGATCGTCGTGGGTTGCATCCTGGGGAATGATCAAGCACTACAAACTACTGAGACAACTCGAATGCCTCTCAAATGACCTAATGATGCACTTTCTGTGCCCAAAGTACACGATACAAGAAAAACTGAACCTAACTCTCAAAGGGTTGGGAGGCGCCCTGAGTTTCCCTCAGATAGTAGGCTGTGATCATTTTCTCCACCTTTCCAATCGCATTTTCTTAACATTTGCCTACTAATAATTTTCTCATCCTAACACAATCCTACACAGTCACTTATACAGTAAGCAAAAATTAAACATTAACTGAAATGATAACCATAACCATCGTCTTCACGGCGCGCATAACGGAGATAAAACACCTCAATTACTGGGAGCGCTTGAGGTACCTAAACCTGTATTCCCTGGAACGCAGGCGGGAGAGATACATGATTATATACACCAGGAAAATCCTAGAGGGACTAGTACCGAACTTGCACACGAAAATCACTCACTACGAATGCAAAAGACTTGGCAGACGATGCACCATCCCCCCAATGAAAAGCAGGGGTGTCACTAGCACGTTAGGAGTCCATACAATAAGTGTCAGGGGCCCGAGACTGTTCAACTGCCTCACATCACACATAAGGGGGATTACCAACAGACCCCTGGCAGTCTTCAAGCTGGCACTGGACAAGCACCTAAAGTCAGTTCCGGATCAGCCGGGCTGTGGCTCGTACGTTGGTTTGCGTGCAGCCAGCAGCAACAGCCTGGTTGATCAGGCTCTGATCCACCAGGAGGCCTGGTCACAGACCGGGCCGCGGGGGCGTTGACCCCCGGAACTCTCTCCAGGTAAACTCCAGGTAATATCTGTATAAGCATTCTATCATCTCCAAATAAATCATTTGCTTTCACTTGCAATACATTAAATATTTAACCAACTATGTACGTTCTTTACCACCACGAACTACACTAAAAAAAAGTATTAACGCCTCCCCCTCACTGAAAGAGATTTTTTGCACATGTCAGTCGCCTATAAATACACTAACATTATCAATCATCTGTATGCTACATCAATTACTTGTAACACTTTCCTCATCCATAAAATGAATAATTACTTCCAATCCCTTTTGCAACTCTTCCTGCTTATAAGCGGCCCTCATTAATTCTCATTCAGCCTAAACAATTAGCACATAACTTTCAATGTTTTAATAATAACAACAATATCAACAACAATAAAAATAAACAGTAAATAACTCAGCATTTAAAAAGCATCTCTAGTATTATTTATCTCCCTTACTCTCTAAGCATGCTAAGCTCAACTATCTGCAAGCTCATAAAAAATCTATTCCTAGCTAATCAGGTAGAGCACTTTCAGATCAATATTTTATCTATTCACCCCATACAAATACCTGTGGCCGGTAATCAAAATATTACACAGGTACGTAATTGATCCAGGGACTGCATTGCAAGTTTAGAGGAATGAAGAGATTACAGTAATAATGAACTATTTACATGTTTATATCTTGTTATGCACATGTAAATAAGGTCATGCATACTCAGAAAAATAAAAATAAGTAGTAATGTGTAATTTACAGTGCGCAAAGTCGCGGTCTACTTTCAGAATCTTTGTTAATCTACCACTGGGGATAAAATTCTTTGACGTTTCTTGAACAGTTTTGAGTGAGTTGTCCTTTAATTCATTAATTTTTATCGCAGACCAGTACATAGTGACGCAAGATTTGACAAGTGTCAAACTGAAAAAGATTACATTTCTTTTGTTCTACATCTGGTGGTGGTGATTTAACATCCCAAATATGCTGTTAACCCAGCCTGAGCAGGGAGGTAGTTACATTCACGAGTCTTCTTATGTTGTTCGATGCACCATACATGTGGCTCGTCCTGCATCATAGAATGTTGGTAGATACACTGACTCTCAGTCTCAAGTTAATGAAGCTGATTGAAGTTCTTTTAATCGTAGTAGACTCGCATGTACATCTGTCCCTGTTTTTTTTACTGAACCAATGTTTCTCCTGGGGTATACCTGGAGTGGGTTTCGAGGGCCAACGCACCCGCGGCCCGGTCTGTGACCAGGCCTCATGGTGGATCAGGGCCTGATCAACCAGGCTGTTAAAGTTGGTCGCATGCAAACCGACTTACAAAAGAGACTGCCTGGTCAGGTACAGACTTTTGTTGCTTGTCCAGCGTCTTCTTGAAGACAGCCAGGGTGTATTGGTAATCCCCTTATGTATGATGGGAGGCAGTAGAACAGTCATGGGCCCCTGACACTTATTGTGTTGTCTCTTACCGTGTTAGTGGGACTCTTGCTCTTCATTGGAGGATGTTGCAACAACTGCCAAGTCTTTTGGATTCATAGGGAGTAATTTTAGTGTGCAAACTTGGCACTAATGCCTGAAGGATTTTCCAAGTGTATATAATCATATATCTCCCACCTGGGTTCTCGGGAGTACAGGTTGATATAAATAAATATATATATATATATATATATATATATATATATATATATATATATATATATATATATATATATATATATATATATATATATATATATATATATATATATATATATATATATATATATATATATATATATATATATATCAGCAAGATCACCTCTCTAGAACATAAACTAGACACTCTGGAACAACAAAGCAACACCCACACCCAGTCCGTAGACACCATCAATACTCTAAAAGACCAAGTCACCCTACTTACTACCAACATTATAGAGGAAAGATCAAGAGTGGACCAACAACTTGCCAATGTCATAACCAACTTCCAAGACCATAATGACCAACAACAGCTATCTGACGCTGTTGTAGTTAACAGCAAACATCTCCCACCCACAGTCACCCAAGAGACCTGCATGAAGACCACCCTACAGCTTATCAAGGACCATCTTTGCCTTAACATACGTAGTGACGACCTAAAGGATTGCAAACTGATGGGCTACGAAGCGGACAAAAAAAAAACAGCGCTGTTAAAATTCCAAACTAGCCTACAAAGGAACAACCTACTAAAAACATCCGTTTCTATGAAAACTGATGTTTACGTCAATGAGTTGCCCAAAAAATCCACCAGTGCTTTGTGAGGGATGGAAAAATCGCAGTTAGGAAACAACCCACCGGAAGAGATATTTCATCTCTACAGAACATGACCTAAAAACTTTCCTAAGTGAGGCTGGATTAACAGAATCAGAGTAAGGTGCAGATTATACCCACTGTCCACCATTAGGGTTATAATGCCATAAATTTTGTTCCCTCCCAAAAAATTTCCAATACCCCAACTACTTTTGAATGTCACTGTTGTATTCAATGACCATTCTACCTCATAGTCTTAATTGTGTTTAATATCTACAGAATCTCTCTCCTTTTTTACATCTTACCACTTCATTGTTCTATCTTATTTTATTTGAAATTAACCATAGCTTGTCCTCAGTATTCTACCTCACTTTAAAAAATACTCTATCGCTCATTTTTATTTTTTAAAATCTCTGTTATTGCCCATTTTTATTTTATACTTTAGTGCCCAACTTTATTGTAAACTTTTCATCTTATTATTGCACTCTTCTAGTCTTGAGTTAATTGCCCAACCTTATACTTGCCCAATTTTACCAATACCTTATTGCCCAATCTATTTAAAAAAAATTTATTGCCCTTATTATTTGTAAAGTTTATTACCCAGTTTTATTATATACTTTTTTATAATTGCCCTATTCTATTGTAGACATTATCACCCAACTTTATTTTACTTAACCTTTTGTTACAAATTTTTAAGCTTGTATATTCAGCTCCAACTTTTATATTATTCTGTGTACCATCTTACTATCATATTGTAACCAAGTCATTGCCAATTTTATTTTTTATTATTTTTTATTTTCTTTTGCTACCTCAACTTGTGTATTTTGTCTTGTCAAATTAAATTTAGTTATACTGTAGTTCTTGTGCCATTTTAAACTAGTATTTTTTATATTATTAGATTAAACCTAGTTGTACTTTAGCTCATTCTAGCTCAATACATAGACAACACCAAATTCATTATATTATACCTTAGTGCAATTACAAGTGAGAGTCTGGTGCTATTTTAAATTGTATTTTTAGTTTATACTTAGTTGTACTTTAGCTCACTCTGGCACAACACATAGACAATATCAACACAGACAATATCCTTTTGGGTTAGTTTTCGATTCCCTTGCGACTTTAACCTCATAATCTCTCTTTGCTTTTCTTATTCACTTTTTTATTTATCTCTTTAAATGAATATATTGATTTCTTAACTGCTCTTCCCCTGTTTTAACTGTTATCCAGTCGTTCCAACAGCTTACAAAATGCACAAGTAAAAAGTTTCTTCTCCTGAAGTACTGTTCTTACGAAAAGGTAGAGCAACTACAGTTTTCAGATGAAGCGGGAGAACCCCTTCGGACCAAGTACGATGTCATCCGAACAAGGTCCTGTTGGTACATCAGTTCACGGAGTGTGAAAACACGTGAAAAATTCTTTATTGTGAGAGGCAAAACCTAGCTGGGTGAAATCCCGCTCTTGTTTTGAAGTAATTAAGGTAAGAGCTCTAGCCTATGGAATGCACATACAGGGGGATGCTCAATTGTTGTGGCAACTGCAACAGGGTCTGTGGAAAATATTTTAATTTTCTGAAGCTATAGTGCCTAATAGGTGTTTAATGTGTTGATATGGGTCAAAAAATGTGTTTGAAAATGGAAGAGAACCAAGAGGTTCCCTCTGCGCTTGCGCTTATGGGCAGGGAGGAGGTCGAGACGGGGCATCAGGAAGCGGGAGTGTTTGGAATGGAGTTAAGAGGCTGGGAAAGCATGGGACCAGGAAATTGGTGTTCATGGCGGCCTAAGGATTAATACAGGCCTCACTTCATAATAGGAAGTGTCGTAAATGTTTTTGAAGGCTTACTCAGTCATGTAACAACTTCAGACAGTATTACCAAGGCTGCCTCCTCCTCAGGAAAATTAATAAATAGAAAAAGAAATAATTCACAAAGATAAACACTTCATTATTTAGTAATGCAAAGAAAACATTGATACAAGAATGTGTATCCTACTTGAAAGAAAAATGAAAAATGAAATGAAAAAATGGCATTTGAATTCAACACTAATATGTACAGTTATACTGTGGTGTCTGGTTGAGGTTGACACCGTCTTGTAGAAATTATAGCCACTACTGATGATGTGGGGGGTCACAGGTGTTGAGTGACAACCCAACGACTAGTTCTTCACAAAGTCTATAGCCTTGAATAGTCAGTCCAGATGACAGGAACGCAGGTTCTTTACCACTGCAAAGACGAGGTGTAGTTGCCTGCGGTTGACTACAATTAATCAGGTAGGTAGATCAAAAAGTGGCGTCTCAGGACCTGTGTGCAGTCCGTCTCCTTCAACACGTTTCTTTGGTTGGCAGATGACCCGAGCTGTCATTCCAAGCTAGAAAGAGATAAAGGTTACCCACTGCTTAAGAAATCACTCTCCATGATAAGTACCATACCTAAAAGAAGTGGTGATTATCTAAAAGCATAACATTGAACTTAAGACTGAAAGGACTAAGTTTATTATTGGCCAAAAGTGAAGCTTTCAACCAATATATCCACTAGAATAGGAGCAGAGGTTTTTACTTACAGTTGTGCTGGGAGCTGTGAGTCAAGTGATTACTGTTTGGTCCGAGCCCCACACGTCACCTTTCGGGGTGGGTAAAAAGGGAGGGGGGATAGCGGGAGCTAGACTGACCCTACCTTATTAACAAGCAGCCGGCAATCAAACTATCGTCATCATATACTCGCTTGCTACTCCTATCTGTTGAACTTTTCCCTCACACTCCCCCATACCAAGACTTATAGTCAAGGAGTATAAGAAGAATAGGTGAAGAAAAAGTTCTAACACGTGGAAGTCGAGTAAGGCAACAAATCTTCTACTGACTGTCACGACTTAACCAGTCAGAAATAATTGGATGAACCATTGATATACACAATATGAAACTTAAAAGCTTGGAGTGCCAATGTCCACCTCAAGAGGCAGCTGTTGGTTCCCTTAAAAGTTTCTAGGTATATCAAAGGTTTGTAATCAGTCTCTAAAATAAATTCTTTTCCCAGTAAATAAAATTTAAGTTTAGAGATACCCCACACAAGGGCCAAACATTCCTTTTCTATGGTGGAGTATCTCGTTTCTGCAGGAAGAAGTTTCCGTCTTAGGAAGCATACAGGGAAAGTTGTACCTTCATGGTACTGTAGTAACACTGCACCTAAGCCAGTATTGGATGCATCAGTTCTTAGACAAAACGGTTTATTAATATCTGGAATCTTAAGTATAGGGTCTTTTGAGAAGATGCTTTTAATCTCATTAAACTTTTCTCGAGCTACGTCAGAAAGTTCAAGAGGTTCCTTTGCAGACTTTTTAAGGTAATCTGATAAGATGCCTGTAAGATCGGTAAAGTTGGGGATAAACTGTGCATAAAAATTTACAGAACTAAGAAAGCTACGCATGAGCTTCTTGGTTTTGGGGAATTTAAACTCTAATAAAGCTTTGATTTTACTTGGGAAAGGCTGCAAAGAATTATTTGAAAGAATCAGTCCGAGATATCTAATTTTGTTATACCCAAGGAAGCATTTCTTCGGCTTGGCAGTGAGGCCATGTGAGCGCAACCCACGTAAAACTGATGTTAATGTTTGGATATGTTTGCCCCACGTGGATGTCATTACGTAAATGTTGTCAAAATAAACTGAAACATTTGGCATATTACCCAAGACCTTTCTCATCAGTCTCACGTAGGTAGCGCAGGCAGTTACCAAACCGAAGGGCATAGTTCTATACTGCATCAGTCCTTGGTGGGTAGGAAAAGCGGTGTACTGCTTAGAAGAAGGATCTAACATTACTTGATGATATGCTTGTGCAATATCAATCTCTGAAAAGAAGGAAGAGTCATAAAATTTGTGTAGATCGCTATCTATCAAGGGCATAGGCTCAGCATCCCACCGAGTTATAGCATTAAGGCCTCTGAAGTCAATAGCAAGTCTATATGAATTATCCTCCTTCTTAACCATGACTACTGGTGAGCAATATGCAGATACTGAAGGTTCAATGATCTTTAGCTTTAATAATCTGTCTACCTCTCGGTCAAATGCATCCCTAAGGTGAACTGGAACTGGGTATAATTTCCGTTTGATAGGATTGTCCGTGACTAAGTCAATCTTATGCATTACCGTGGAGGTGACACCTGGAATATCAGTAAAAACATTTGTGAAGTTGCACATTGAAGTAGTTCCTGTTTCTTATGGTCATCCAAAGACTCATTGATATTAATGTTTGTTGCACCTGAGTGGTCAAGAGTCACCAAGTCATGTAGTTCTTTGTCATAGTCTACGTTAGAAGTGTCAATTACGCACACCTTACACTCCTCAGTTGTATTATCAAGTTTGTGTGGAAAAACTAAATCAAAGTCATTCAAACAGTTAACCGAATTTCTTCTGTAATATTTCTTAAGGATGTTGATATGATAAAGCTTAGGTTTCCCCTTCACTTCTATGAGGTAGTCAACCTTCCCACAAATTTTCAATACCTTATACGGACCTTTCCATGCTACTAATAATTTATTTAACTTTATAGGCAAAAGTACCAGAACTTCATCCCCTACTTTAAAACTTCTCCTCTGACTTTTGGTATCAAAATAAGTTTTGTACTGGTCCATTGATAAGCTTAAGTTTTTAGAAACTATGTGAGAAGTCTCCTCAAGTTTGGATCTAAGGTCAAGGAGAAACTGATAAGAAGACTGAACCTCAGCATTCACGTCCTCATTAGTCCATATGTCATGAAGGATGGACAATGGACCTCTGGCCTGTCTACCATAGAGAAGTTCAAAAGATGAAAACCCCAAAGAGTCACTGGAAACTTCCTTCATGGCAAACAAAGCACAGGGTAGGTAACGATGCCACTCCTTAGGTTTAAGGGAGCAAAGTTTCCTTAAAATGGACTTAAGAACCGAATGCTGGCGCTCAATCCTCCCATTACAGCTGGGATGATAGGGTGTTGTGAAGAGAGGTTTCACTCCTAGAAGTTGGTAGAGATGTTGCATTAAGTCAGATGTGAATTGTGTCCCACGGTCAGACAAAATTTGTCTAGGGATGCCAACTCTGGAAAAGATGGACAAAAGGGCTTCAGCCACCTCTGTCGTAGTTATGGTCTTTAAGGGTACAGCTTCAGGGAAACTCGAAGCATAATCAACTAATGTTAATATATATCTATGTCCCCCAGATGAAAGTGGTGATAAAGGACCAACGATGTCAATAGCTACTCTTTCAAACGGTACCGTAAAGATTGGCATTTTGACCATATGTACTCGCCGGGTACCTCGGGAGGATGACAGTTGGCAAAGTTTACACGATCTACAATAGGTAGTGATATCTGAGGACATTTTGGGCCAAAAATAGGTTTCCCTAATTTTATTCAAGGTTTTACGATGCGAGAAATGTCCGGCCACTGGTAGGTCATGAGCCAATTTAAGAACAGTCTCTCTGCATTGACTTAGAACAACTAAGATGGAATAGTCTATCTCATCTGAATTTAATTTGAATACTGATTTATACAAGATACCTCTTATATATTCAAATTTATATGAAAAGTTTTTCCTTGGATAACTTGATTTTGTCTAGCTGCATTATGGCAATTCTGAAGAGAAGGGCAATTACGTTGTAAATTGACAAAGGAGTCCTTCGATATATCTAAAGGCTTAAAGTCAGGGAAAATCAAAGGATGGACAGAAGGAGAAGCCTGGGCTTTGGTCTGAGCTCTAGTCAAGACATTTATAGTATCGGAGGCGATATCCTCACTTTCATCTAACTAGTGAACCGGTGATCCTACTACCTCGCTTTCGAGAGTAGTATCACTGGTTTTTAATCCCACATGAATATCACTAGACATTGCCTCTTCTGAACTTCCGAAGGGCTTTTCTGACTCTCCAGGAAGAGGAGCTGAAAAACTAATGTCCATCTTTGGTGATGAAAGTTCAACCTCAGAAGGAAGAATGGCACCTTTGACATTACCTATTAGTATGGAGCAAGAGGTGATGGGAGCTAGTACGGCTTCAGACCAACCTGTGAACCATTTAGAAAAGTGTCTGTATGGCCCAAGTAGTCTGAAAGGATAGCAGAGGAATGAGTTTCTTTAAGGTTAGGGAACAGCTTATCAGAAATGACTATACATGTGCATCCAGTGTCTCGTAAAATGGTAGATACATTAAGTTCATTAACTGTTCCTGAACAGAAGGGTGCCTGGTCATTACAGTCTTTAAAACATCTTCCAACTTTTTGCACTTTCTTAGAAGGACAATCGGGACGTTTATGTCCCTTAACACCACATAAATGACAAACCAGAATAAAAGAAGTCAGTTTACTTTCCACTAGAGGCTTTGATTTCTTAAGATCTGGTGAACCCTTGCCCTTAGGGTTCGATCCCTTTGGGTCTTTATAGGAATTGTGAGCCTCAGCATACAAGTCAGCGGCCTCAGCAACTTCCTCAGCTTTAATCAGGTTATGTTCTCTAATGAATGTTCTTATCTGGTGGGGAAGAGCTGTCAAGAACTGGTGAGCAACCATGAAGTCTCTAAGAGATTCATAAGTGTGATCAATTCCTGAACTCTCTATCCAAAAGTCGAACAAACGAAAGAGTGTTACCTGTAACTGCTGAAAGCTCTGGCCAGGCTGTAAGGTGGCATATCTGAAATCTTTTCTATAAGAATTTGTGGTTTTTTGATATGCTTTAAGGATTGCCTTCTTCAGTAGGTTATAATTACATATGATATCCTGCGACAAAGTTGCACAGATATTCAAAGCTGTACCAGAAAATAACATACCTAACCTAGTAGCCTAGGTGTCAGCAGGCCATTCACAGAGGGTAGCGGTATTTTCAAACCTAATTAAGTATGAAGTTATGTCTTCACCCTCTGTGATTGGAGGTAAATTAGGTGTTGGAATATGTGCACTAGCTGCATGATGTTCCATTACTCCTTCCTCTAATTGTTGTTGTGAAAAAGTTAACTTTTTATTCTCTAATTCAAGGCGAGATTTCTCAACCTCGCGATCTTTTTCTCTTTCTCTTAATTCATGTTCTCTAGCTCTTTCCTCATGTTCTCTAGGTCTTTCCTCAAGTTCTCTTAACCTAACTTGTTCCTCACATATTTTAGCTTGTTCCTCACGTACTTTAGCTCTCTCATGATCAAGTCTATCACGCTCCTTTTTCTCTTCTCTTTCTCTTTCTGTCTTTCTTGATTTTCTCTTTCAATTCGATCTCTCTCCTTTTCCTCCTCTCTCTCAATTCTCTCTCTCCTACTTTTCTCTCTCTCAATTCTCTCTCTCTCTCCTTTTTCTCCTCTCTCAATTCTCTCTCTCCTTTTTTCCTCTCTCTCAAGGTTCTTTCTCCTTTCTTTCTCTTTCCTGGATCTTGGAGCTAATGAAAGCTTCTAAATTTTTCCCCATTATTCCTAACTTACTGCCAGTGTTCATCCAAAACTGGTATTCCTCCATACTTGCAAGAATAACTTAAACTACCAGGGGAAAATGAAATCGATATATCAAAGAAAACGGAGGGTTCAATTCCTGCTCTGCTCAAACTGTAAATAAATCGGAGGGTTTGATCCCTGCTTCGATTAAACAGTATGTGTGAATGAAAACGGAGGGTTCTATGCTGGCTCCGACCAAACAGCAAGTAGAATGGGGTCCCTTGACCATCCAATCTTCTCACCAAAAAAAATCAAGAGTGTCCTACAACAGCTCCCTTGATATAATAAACAGAGCTCAGTGAAAGAACTTGTCACTGGAAAATCTCAGGTCCCTAGAGTCTATTCCTCCAAATCGTTTCAAGCTCAAGAATAAAGGTGACAGAATTAACTAGTATATCCTGCCTTGACTTGACTTACAATAAATTGAGACTATAACAATCACCAAATGTTTTAAATACCTGTACTGTAGTCCTACCATAGAGAATGATTACTCATGGCTGGTGGTAACCGTCTGTGGTATGCGGCGTTGAAGTTTCAATGGTAGATTCGAGATGGAGTTGAATCTTGATTCAGTAGAGTTGATCCTGGCAAGGTCGCCACTTGTGAAGGCTTACTCAGCCCTGTAACAACTTCAGACAGTATTACCAAGGCTTGCTTCTCCTCAGGAAAATTAACGAATAGAAAAAGAAATAATTCACAAAGATAAACACTTTATTATTTAGTAATGCAAAGATAAAACATTGAAACATGGATGTGCATCCTACTTGAAAGAAAAATGAAAAATGAAATGAAAAAATGACATTTGAATTCAATGCTAATATGTACAGTTATACTGGGGTGTCTGGTTGAGGTTGACACCGTCTTGTAGAAATTATAGCCGTTACTGATGATGTGGAGGGGAGGGGGGTCACAGGTGTTGAGTGACAACCCAACGACTAGTTCTTCACAGAGTCTATAGCCTTGAATAGTCAGTCCAGATGACAGGAACGCAGGTTCTTTACCACTGCAAAGACGAGGTGTAGTTGCCTGCGGTTGACTACAATTAATCAGGTAGGTAGATCAAAAAGTGGCGTCTCAGGACCTGTGTGCAGTCCGTCTCCTTCAACACGTTTCTTTGGTTGGCAGATGACCCGAGCTGTCATTCCAAGCTAGAAAGAGACAAAGGTTACCCACTGCTTAAGAAATCACTCTCCATGATAAGTACCATACCTAAAAGAAGCAGTGATTATCTAAAAGCATAACATTGAACTTAAGACTGAAAGGACTAAGTTTATTATTGGTCAAAAGTGAAGCTTTCAACCAATATATCCACTAGAGTAGGAGCAGAGGTTTTTACTTACAGTTGTGCTGGGAGCTGTGAGTCAAGTGATTACTGCTTGGTCCGAGCCCCACATGTCCCCTTTCGGTTTGGAGAAAAGGGGGGGAAGGGGATAGTGGGAGCTAGACTGACCCTATCTTAACAAGCAGCCGGCAATCAAACTATCGTCACCATATACTCGCTCGCTACTGCTATCTGTTGAACTTTTCCCTCACACTGTTCCTGGTGAAGAGTGAGGGAACATGATTTACGGGACCACTGTAATAAGTGGCAAAATTAGTGAATAATTAGTGAATAATCGGTCTCAAATCTTAATAGAGTGACCTCTAACGTGCATACTAGTTATGAGACGTTAAACTGTATGGTGGGCTGTGAAGTAATCAGTGATAATAACACTAAGTTAAGGAATCGTTGAAGTGATATGAGCTGCCATTCCCAGATTGAGTGAGCACGTGTTTACCTCGTGGTTCATGTCCCGAGGATAGTTTTTATGGAGTCATGATTTCTAAACCGGGACAAACCAACGGATACCTCGTCCTGCTGGAATAAGAACTGTATCGGTGTAGCAGGACATCGAAATGAGATGGTGGATGGAGGAAATAAGGAGCATCAATCACCCACAGTTAAGTAACCTTTCTAGTTATAGCAAACTGATACTGGCGAGTTAGGTATGTTGTAATTGGATAGGTGGTGGGTGATCCAGCTACATCAAGTAACCACCAGAGAATATCTGGTGTTTTTTTCTTGATGGATATATCCATATGTAACCCCCCCCCCCCTTCATTCAATTAAACTAATATAATCTATGCAGTCCACAATTAATTAGTAGCGCCGTACTTGCGGGTGTTATCCAATTCATACTGGTCTCCGATAGATAAGGGTAAGATTGTGAGGTCGAAGGAACCACCTGCAGTGACCAGGGGTGGCTAAGTTTTCTCACATGTCTACACGGGGTGACTACGGTAAACAATATGGTTGTTGTCTCCCAATGAGATTATTGTATGAGTGTAATGTTGAGGTACATACCGGTAACCCCTTAAAATTTTCCATAGGGTCTGCAGGTATAAAAATATGAGCTACAATGTTATAAATCCCAACAACCTACAACTGTGTAAAGGATCAGAAATAAAATTGTCCAAAAATATGTTATACTATATTTGTTTACAATTTTATGAACTTAATTGTTTAACATTATACACACACACACACACACACACACACACACACACACACACACACACACACACACACACACACACACACACACACACACACACACACACACACACATATATATATATATATATATATATATATATATATATATATATATATATAAAGAATCTAACACAAAGTGGGGAGTTGTCACAGCTGCTCTTTGCTGATGGCACTGCGGTTTTGGGAGATTCTGAAGAGGAGTTGCAAAGGGTGGTTGGATATGTGAAAGAAGGAAATTAAAAGTGAACATAGGAAAGAGTAGGGTGATGAGGATAACAAAAAAAAATAGGTAATGAAAGATTGAATATCAGATTGGAGGGAGAGAGTTTGGAGGAGGTGAATGTTTTCAGATATTTACGAGTGGACGTGTCAGCAGATGGGTCTATGAAAGATGAGGTGAATCATAGAATTGATGAGGGGAAAAAGATGAGTGGTGCACTGAGACAAAGAACTTTGTCCATGGAAGCAAAGAGGGGAATGTATGAGAGTATAGTTATTCCAACGCTTTTATATGGGTGTGAAGCATGCGTGGTGAATGTTGCAACAAGGAGAAGGCTGGAGACAGCAGAGATGTCGTGTGTGAGGGCAATGTGTGTGGTGTGAATATAATGCAGAGAATTCACAGATTGGAAATTAGGAAGAGGTGCAGGATTACCAAAACTATTATCCAGAAGGGTGATTAGGGGTTGTTGAGGTGGTTCGGACATGTAGAGAGGATGGAACGAAACAGTATGACTTCGAGAGTGTATAAATCTGTAGTGGAGGGAAATCGGGATAGAGGTCGGCCTAGGAAAGGTTGGAGGGAGGGGGTAAAGGAGGTTTTGTGTGCGAGGGGCTTGGGCTTCCAGCAAGCATGCATGATTGTTTTAGATAAGAGTGAATGGAGACAAATAGTTTTTAGGACTTTACGTGCTGTTGCAGTGGGAGCAGGGTAATATTTATGAAAGGATTCAGGGAAACCGGCAGGCCGGACTGGAGATGGGAAGTACAGTGTCTGCACTCTTAAGGAAGGGTGTTAATATTGCAGTTTAATAAATGTAGTGTAAGCGCACCTCTGGCAAGTGATGGAGTGAATGATGGTGAAATTTTTTTCGGGCCACCCTACCTTGGTGGGAAAGGGCCGATGTGTTAATATATATATATATATATATATATATATATATATATATATATATATATATATATATATATATATATATATATATATATATATATATATATACAGTATATAAATTTCTGAACGAGTTATTCCATGATATGGTCAGAATGTCTTGTGTTGTGAGGATCCTGCACAAGTCTTAAGATGATATATATGGTATATATGCCCATATACAACTGCATATTTATCGTTTGATATATATTATATATTATATATGTATATATATATATATATATATATATATATATATATATATATATATATATATATATATATATATATATATATAATTATTTTCTTTATTATATACATGGAAGATGAATGTAAAAGAATGTGCGATTTTCCGAAATTTGTTGAAATATAGAATAAATAAATATTCCCAGTTGACCCGTGAAGAAAATTACGCGATATAAAAGCAGCTTTTGTTTAGCTAAGTGTTGATCTGAAGAGAACTTCCTATATAATTATTGCTTAGAATTTTCTTCAGTCATTATTGAAGCTTTCTAAGTGTCGCTCTTTTTAGAACTTCCTTATAACATCATTGAAGGCCGCTGTGATCAATATATTTGTAGGAAATATGGGTGAATGTATTCTCTTTGTGTCCCTTTATTAAGGACGTTTTGGTCCTCGAACCTTGAAATAATTAAGGTTCAAGGAAAGAAACAGTTTCCATTAAAATGTCTTGTGTGAATTCATTCACGTTCATTTTCCTTCAAGTTGTTGACACTTGTTAGCATTTTTCTTGAAATATATTTGTAACCAGAATAACTAAGATATTCCAATCTTGTTAGTAACTCTGCGTGCATAATAATGAAACTTTTACATTGAGCGAAACGTTGTTCTGATATAAGCTTATTCAGCGACGTTCCTTCCTGTAGGTCCTTTAACGTCCAGTTGTGACCTGGAACATTTCAATATTGTTTGGACATAATTATAAATATTTTAATGGCGAAGCAAAGAACCCATTGGGATGATACATAGACTGGGAAATAGAAGGTAATCAAAGTTGATCCAAGGAAGGGGAGGATAGCTCCAATTCCTAGGATCAAGAGCTTTTGACTGGCATGACTGAAGGGACATTGGCCTGGTTCATATTACACAGTACATAGTTACTGAATACAACCAGAATGATCACAGACTTTTAAATTTATCAATAATAGAGCGGGAAAATTTATGACAGAGAATGAAATTTAATTCGGAATAACTCCGAGAAAAGTATATAATAACATGTAGTAGAGCTTTGTCATATATATTACTTAATAGAAATGATAAATAGCATATATATATATATATATATATATATATATATATATATATATATATATATATATATATATATATATATATATATATATATATTCTGTATGTAATGTATATGTGTTGGGGGGAGCATATTGTATGATGAAATCATAAATGATAAAATAAATATTATTGTAGCCAAACTAAAAATTACTAGACCGAAAGGTATTGGGCTTTGATGTTTAGTCTTTCCTGACACTGTACGTTAATTTTCCAGTAGTTTTTGCTTGTTGAAGTCTCTCATATGTGTCTACCTCTCAGGCAGTATTAAGCGTTTGTGTATTTTGGGTTACGTCTGGTTTGGTTACGTTTAGGTTATCCTAACCTTTCCTAATTATTATTATAATAAAAAAGAAGCGCTAAGCCACAAGGACTATACAGCAACCTTTCCTAAATTAACGTAATTTATTCTAAGCAGAGAAGATGAAAGTGGGTAGATTCTTGTGAAACAGATGTTAAAGTCTCTTGATATAATGTGTGTGAGGACAGCTTGTGATTTTATAATGAATGTAGATCACGTGAATACAGAACTCTGAGTCCCAGTCCACAGAGATTAATCTTGGCATGACGATTCCATTCTAATAATTAAAAAAAAAAAAATACCTCTGTACTATGCACTGATTACCTACGAGTATCTGTGAGATTTGATCTCCAGGTCTTGGGTCCCACCTCTTAACAACTAGTGTTATACCAGTTGAACCCCATGACGTTTAACTTTAAACATCTGAACTTGTTTATTATTAATATATTAATAGGACGTGCTAAACTCTTACGGGTAATACAGCGCTTGGATTCATGAGTGGATTAATCTTTATTATCTCCTTTTTCATGGCATTCCTCTTGCTCAAGAAACTCATGGTGAAGAAGCGCCTTTTTCACATCTCACTGGCACAGTTCGTTTTTTTCTGCCTTTTGTATGTAGTTCTCATGCTTTTCAAACTTTCTGTTTTAATGGAGACTACTAATTATCTTAAGCACTGTGATTATGTCCTGTGTTTCTTTGTGCCTAAAGTGTTATGAGAACTAATAGATGCCATAGCACAAGTCTTTGATGTCATTTATGTATGTAAAATGTCAAAATGTCTGGATGTGACGGATGTTCATCGTGTGTTTATATCGGATGTTTATAGTGTTGTATATCCCAGTGCATGACCACATGTGAGGTAGATGGTGAATACACGACCTCATGCAGATGATGAATACATTACTACATGTAGATGGGGAAAACATGACTACATTCAGATAGTGATACATGACAACAGGTAGGTGGCGAAGACATGGCCTCGTGTAGATATTAAGTACAAGATTATCTTGAAGCCATTGTTGGGGTTACTGTTGGATTTTTTTTTCAGTTTTGCATACACCACTAATACCATCATGTTTATTTATATCTGAAGCAATAGGTTTGATTGGAGCTTTGGTTGTGTTCTCTCATTACCACTTTCAAACTATATTTAAGAAGCACTAAAATGTGTACTTTATATTGCTTCTTCTCCAGCTTTTTATAAGAGGATATCTCCATAGATATTGTACAGTACGCTTACGAACATTTTATATTTTGTTTGATGACACCACTAGTGTGTGTAATTACCCAAGTTTGTGGTTATAAGAGTAAAACTATACTTCTCTTATTCCACTTTTATTTATAATAGCTACTTTTTAAGTTATCCCAGAAGGAGTACCTTTTAGAGGTCTGATTTCTTTTTTTTCGCATATTTTTCAATTTTATTTTCTTCATCACTCGAGAATTCCTCATCCAGTCGGCTTCAAATTCCCAACACTTGTGTATGGTAACGAGGGCCAAATTGTTGGAACACTTGGCATGTTCATGTGAACTACGATTAACGTTATTGAACCCATTCCCAGTATCATGGAATGGCTGGGATAACTTTCAAAATCCACAATGACATAACTTAAAATGCCTATAAATGGTGCTAAAAAAAATCGACGACTGAGGAGTGAAATGCAAATGTGTAAGAGCAAACTTTTTTGTGTGTAATATACTGAAAAAAATTTATTCTTGTTAAATCACGTTAAATAAATTTCAGTTTACCTTTTCTGGACTAGTTCACTATTTAATGGCTGATACATCTTAGAGCCAAGATAGTACCTTCCTTTGTATACTGACAAAGTTGTTGATGTAGTAAAATGTTAAAAATCTTGGAATCGTTAGAATCCGTTCCGTAACTGAAGAATGACTCATCTGATTGCCTTCACATTTTCATCACTGGAGTGATTTCCTGAACATCAGGTTCATCACTGTCATCAGATGACGAAGATCCAATTTGTCGGTTTTATTAAATAGTGATACTCAATTTTTTATTCAATAACTAAAGAATGCTTCTTCTGATTGGCTTCAAAATATTATTAACGATGTTCTCTATAACAAGGAACGTAACCGAAAAACGCACTCTAGTAGATGCAAATTTTAAATTTTACTGACATTGTTAAAAACTTGGAGTTGTTGGAATCGGATCAGTTACTGTAGAATGCTTCTTCTGATTGTCTTCAAACTTTTATCATTGGTGAGCTTTATTAGAACACAGCATGTCACTCTGAGCTTGGTAAATTTAAATTTTGCCAGTTTTACTAAGCAAATTGTTTCCCATGTTATAATTAGAGAATGTCTCTTCTGATAAGCTTCAAACCTTGAATGCTTACAAGTATTTTTTATATTAATTTTGGGTTGTTTGGTTGCCAGTTTTCCTTTTATGCCAATTTTATCAAACGATTTTTAAAATAATCATAATCAAATATGTTTTTCTTGCTGGATTGTAGATAACTACGAAAAATACACTGATACAAAATACACTACACTGGTGCAAAATACACTACACTGGTGCAAAATACACTACACTGGTGCAAAATACACTACACTGGTGCAAAATACACTACACTGGTACAAAATACACTACACTGGTACAAAATAGAAACTCACGATTTTCTTTACCGATGGGATGCTTTCCTATTGTTTTGAACATTACACTTGTGTTATGTATCTTATGCAAGATTCATGGGACTACTTACATGCTTGGGTGACTTAAGTATATTGATAAATAGACCATCTCCAAATTCAGTTTCCATGTGATAGCTAGAGACAGGCTCTCGTGACTGACTTGAGTCTTTCAACACTGGTGTATGTTGTGGCGGCTCGTGCGGGGGTGCTGTGGAATTGCAGCACCCCCTATTTTCACTCGATATTGTCAATAACATTCAATATAATGAGTCTTTTTATTATTTAATTCTTTCTTTATACTTGTACATTATATAATCAAAGAATTAAAGAAAATAGGGGATGCTGCAGTTCTGCAGCAGCCCCGCACGAGCCGCCACTGGCCCGTGAATCCTACTTTGAAGAAAGTTAATATATTTAATGGAGTGTGTAGGTACCATTTTGAAACTCTTAATCTCGAAATGGTAGAATATTATTTAACCTTATTCTTTTATTTTGCCTTGATACTGGTGAGGTGCTTTTGATACGAGGTACTGGACTAATCTTTCATTTGCTTGGATTGAATCTGAATACCTCTCATTTCATAGGTGCTATTGACCCCTAGTGATTTAGTGCTTTATTCTTATTAAACTCTAACAATTGTGAATGACATCAACCTTCAATGGTTGATGTATGAAATAGATGGAACGTTTCGTAAGTTTAGGCTGCGTAGGCATAAATTTTGTTAGATTCTGTGCAATAACTAGAAAATGCATCTTCCGGTCAATTTTAAACTTTCAGTGTTGATGTGTTTTCCTCAAAATTATTATTATTATTATTACAGTACTCTGTTCAGAAATATTCCATGTCTTTTTCATATGATTTTTTGTGAATGGTTTTCTTTTGAATGCTTTGTTATCAGTTTGAAAAAACAATTTCCCCTCACAGCATGGTCTGAGGCCAAACCTCCTTGGTGAGTGCATCTTCAACCAGGTTGTTGCCATTAGTGGTACGATGGCCATATAGCCCTCACAGCTTGGTTGTCCTGGCACTTCTCGGACGTAATGCCCTAGTTTCTTCTTGAAGAAACTGGGGTATTACGCATCTTCTAACAATATTTCTGATATCTGTAGTAGGCTTCAGGGATTATATTCCAAGTACTTTGAGGCATTCCAAGTAGTTTTAATGCTGTCTGATATTTCTCCTGCACTGAGTGAAGCTCTCAACACAAAACAGTATTCTAGATGTGAAAGCAAAAAATATTGAATAGGTTCTAAGCTACCGGTATTATTTCTAGTGTTTTCAGGATTCTTATTATCAACGCCGTTACTTTTCTGGCCTTCACGACATTTACCTTTGTTTTCAAAAGGCTACGTCCTGTGTCATTATTAAGCCTAAGTGTTTTAAATGTTTAAATGTTCATTTGTTTTGGAGATAGTTAACCTATATTTGGTATCCAATGCACATTTTCGGATCTTTGTCCTTCCATTATCTAAGTAGCTGGAATCTGTCATCTTGGAACATCATCTTATTATCCACTGCCCACTACAAGACTTTGTTGGTATCTGCTTGAAATTTTTATGTCGTCGACTGATGTAACGTTCATGTTAACTGTTATCATCTGCCAAAACGATTATTCGAATTTGTTGTTAATATTTTTGTCTATGTGGATGAAAAACAGTGAGGCACTAGATTTGTACCTTGGGAGTGCCAACTTTTGTTTTATTTTGCTTAGTAAGATTTTGTTTTATTAACATGATTCTGTTCTATATTAGAAAATTTAATTTATATTTTTATACTTTAACAATCCTTGATCAGATCTGTAAAATTTCTTTGCAATGTACTTACAGAATACACCTGCCTTTTGCCTTTTTTTTCTAAAGCTTCTACTTTTTCATATTTTCCACTGAAAGTAAGTTGATTTTTAAGCCGTTCTTCCTTGTGTGTAATCCCCTGTCGGTTATATATAATCTCTAATTATCTATGTGTATCTACAGTAGTATAGTTATGTGCAGAGTCATTAAAGTAAGTTCAGAAATTGCAAAAACTGCACTGTTTATGTAGTGAGGACAGGAGGCATGTAAGTCATGGAGATAGTGAGGACAGGAGGCATGTAAGTCATGGAGATAGTGAGGACAGGAGACATGTAAGTCATGGAGATAGTGAGGACAGGAGGCATGTAAGTCTTGGAGGTAGTGAGGACAGGAGGCATGTAAATCATGGAGGTAGTGAGGACAGGAGACATGTAAGTCATGGAGGTAGTGAGGACAGGAGGCATGTAAGTCATGGAGATAGTGAGGACAGGAGGCATGTAAGTCATGGAGGTAGTGAGGACAGGAGGCATGTAAGTCATGGAGATAGTGAGGACAGGAGACATGTAAGTCATGGAGATAGTGAGGACAGGAGACATGTAAGTCATGGAGATAATGAGGACAGGAGACATGTAAGTCATGGAGGTAGTGAGGACAGGAGACATGTAAGTCATGGAGATAGTGAGGACAGGAGACATGTAAGTCATGGAGATAATGAGGACAGGAGACATGTAAGTCATGGAGATAATGAGGACAGGAGACATGTAAGTCGTGGAGATAATGAGGACAGGAGACATGTAAGTCATGGAGATAGTGAGGACAGGAGGCATGTAAGTCTTGGAGGTAGTGAGGACAGGAGACATGTAAGTCATGGAGATAGTGAGGACAGGAGGCATGTAAGTCATGGAGGTAGTGAGGACAGGAGACATGTAAGTCATGGAGGTAGTGAGGACAGGAGACATGTAGGTCATGGAGATAGTGAGGACAGGAGACATGTAAGTCATGGAGATAGTGAGGACAGGAGACATGTAAGTCATGGAGATAATGAGGACAGGAGACATGTAAGTCATGGAGATAATGAGGACAGGAGACATGTAAGTCGACAGGAGACATGTAAGTCTTGGAGGTAGTGAGGACAGGAGACATGTAAGTCATGGAGGTAGTGAGGACAGGAGACATGTAAGTCATGGAGGTAGTGAGGACAGGAGACATGTAAGTCATGGAGATAGTGAGGACAGGAGACATGTAAGTCATGGAGGTAGTGAGGACAGGAGACATGTAAGTCATGGAGATAGTGAGGACAGGAGACATGTAAGTCATGGAGGTAGTGAGGACAGGAGACATGTAAGTCATGGAGGTAGTGAGGACAGGAGGCATGTAAGTCATGGAGATAGTGAGGACAGGAGACATGTAAGTCATGGAGGTAGTGAGGACAGGAGACATGTAAGTCATGGAGATAGTGAGGACAGGAGACATGTAAGTCATGGAGATAATGAGGACAGGAGACATGTAAGTCATGGAGATAATGAGGACAGGAGACATGTAAGTCGTGGAGATAATGAGGACAGGAGACATGTAAGTCATGGAGATAGTCCTATACAGTCATTCGTCTAATAAGAGAAGAGACACAGTGTTTCTTAACCCAAGTGATTTACATGTCATCCACAGAGTCATGTCACTACATCTATACTTGTACAAATTTCAGTAACATACGGCAGATATATATATAGTATTATATCAATGTCGACAGTCCAGTAAATCTTCCTGAAACTTGTCATAAAGAAAGCAGTTTGTGTTGAAAAAGTAAAAACATAAACTTTAACATTAAATTAGAAAATATTAGAAAATATATTGCAGAAGCATTTGCAAGATATATTGATTCTGTTAATTTTTTAATTTTTAATTTTAAACCGTAATTTAATATGTAAATAATTGCATATTAAAACTAGAATTGAGCACTTGTTGTTTGTTAATAATACAAGACGTATTAGTCTCATTTACATTATCTTTTGACAGTGTGTCTTACATACACTGGATACTTCACAGTGTGTTAATATTATTATTATTTATCATATTCAAAAACAAGCGCTACATATGTTTGATACAACATTGCTCAAAAGTATTAATACCACTGAATTTGGCACTCCATTGGCACATATGCAACACACATGTGAAACACATACAACACACGACCGCACCAGCAGGCAGAGTTCATGCAAGTTATGTGCTAATTAGAGAATATCAATAACACAAACATCATTCTGGATCTGTGCAAATGTTCTTAGCAAATGCATTCTTCATTCCTAAAAACTCTCTGAAGTTCAAAATTCTAAATAATATTGGTTAACTATTTCGTCAAATCAATTAGGATATCAGTTAAGCCATCAATACAGAGGTCCAACTCGGGAATGCTTTCAAAAATCTTTCCTTGATATTATTGTATTTTGCTGTGAACTTTAAGAACAAGATTCAGTATGAGATTAAGACACATGTGCAACATCCTGACGTTACTATATAAGCGCCAGGATCCTTTCTTCTGCTTCAGAATCTCCACGACTATGGTGCTGTTCGCACCTACTCCTAGGTTGAGGGACTGATTACCTCATCTTCTGTACATAGTTCTACTGTCTTCAAGTTATGTCCTAGAATTTGTATTGATAAAGCCACTGGATGGCGAAACGTCTACAATAAAGATACCCAGATGTTGCACATGTGTCTTACTCTCATCTTGTCGGTATTATATACCATTCGTACACAAGATTCAGTATATATTTCTATGCTTTCAGTAATACTGTAACACAGTTAGAGGGAAAAGATTATTGCTTCCACCTTTTTAATTTATTGATGTATTGCATAAATCTTCTTCTATCAGTAGTTGTGTGTCAAGTTTATGGAAAAATATTCGTATCTTTGTGGTTTCAGAGTTGTTTGTACTCTACTTAGATTGAACTAACAATATCAAGCAAATAGGCCTAAGTTTTTAAACTTTGATACTACATTGTTGCATCACTATGAAGTGAAAATGTGAGGAGTATATAATATAAATATGACTTTTAAATAGCAAAACTCTGTAGTTATAAGATAGATGTAACTCAACACAACAATGGATGCTTTAAATGCACAAAGATTAGTGTAGAGTAAATGCATGTGGTATATTTAAAAAACTATATTTTCATATAATTTGAAAAATTATTGTGCTTCCAGGTTCTAAGCTATGAATCAGTGAATGGTTTCCTGGGTGACCGCGTGCTATCATATCCAGTCTCAATATTTATCGGAGTTCTTCACAAAAATGGTATCAGCGAAGACATCACCAGTAATCCCCATCTTGCAAGGCCTGGAAGAAACTGAAGACAACACAGGTGAAGTAGATCCAAATGGCTGAAATACAGAGCACAAGGCAGCCAACAATGATGGGTAGTGTATAACCATGAGAGTTGATGAGAGTTAAGATTCCTCCTGCAAATGCCATGACCATATTCAAAAATGTGAAGAACACCCATGGCAGTAGTAGGAATCGCCGTTTCTGTCGAATAAACAAAGAAAAATTATTATACATAAAAAAGGAAATTACTAAAATTTGATTGTATTGTATCATACTGTATTCAAACATTATTAGCAGAACAAAAATGCAAAATGAATTTTTAAAATAGTCAGATATAGTCATAACTTTTAAACTAATTTGTTAGATTTTATTACCAAGTGTCAACTGAATGTACAATATTCTTTAGCCATTGTGTCATAATTAAGGTATAAAGAATAAATCAAATAAATCACCGATATTGGGACACGATTTTTACTTTTTACAACATCGGTTATTTCTTACCAAGGTAAGATGACCCCAAGAAGGAAACACAGTAACTATAACTCATTCATTAACTGCCCTGTTAGAAATATATGGACATAACAATCTGAAGTTCCCCCCCAAACAGTAGCATTACCACCCATCCTTCGGTGCAGCACATTGCAGACATTGTACTTTCCGCCTCTAAAACTCAAGTCCAGTTAAGCAGTTTTTTGTGAATTTCTTGATAAATGTTACCTAGGCCACACTAAAACAAAATATCAAATCTTAAAAGCCACTAGTGTCCCCTCACTCCCATACAACACCTTCAGACATGACTGCTTCATACAACACCTTCAGACATGACTGTTTCATACAACACCTTCAGACATGACTGCTTCATACAACACCTTCAGACATGACTGTTTCATACAACACCTTCAGACATGACTGCTTCATACAACACCTTCAGACATGACTGCTTCATACAACACCTTCAGACATGACTGTTTCATACAACACCTTCAGACATGACTGCTTCATACAACACCTTCAGACATGACTGTTTCATACAACACCTTCAGACATGACTGCTTCATACAACACCTTCAGACATGACTGTTTCATACAACACCTTCAGACATGACTGCTTCATACAACACCTTCAGACATGACTGCTTCATACAACACCTTCAGACATGACTGCTTCATACAACACCTTCAGACATGACTGTTTCATACAACACCTTCAGACATGACTGCTTCATACAACACCTTCAGACATGACTGCTTCATACAACACCTTCAGACATGACTGCTTCATACAACACCTTCAGACATGACTGCTTCATACAACACCTTCAGACATGACTGCTTCATACAACACCTTCAGACATGACTGCTTCATACAACACCTTCAGACATGACTGCTTCATACAACACCTTCAGACATGACTGCTTCATACAACACCTTCAGACATGACTGCTTCATACAACACCTTCAGACATGACTGCTTCATACAACACCTTCAGACATGACTGCTTCATACAACACCTTCAGACATGACTGCTTCATACAACACCTTCAGACATGACTGCTTCATACAACACCTTCAGACATGACTGCTTCATACAACACCTTCAGACATGACTGCTTCATACAACACCTTCAGACATGACTGCTTCATACAACACCTTCAGACATGACTGCTTCATACAACACCTTCAGACATGACTGCTTCATACAACACCTTCAGACATGACTGCTTCATACAACACCTTCAGACATGACTGCTTCATACAACACCTTCAGACATGACTGCTTCATACAACACCTTCAGACATGACTGCTTCATACAACACCTTCAGACATGACTGCTTCATACAACACCTTCAGACATGACTGCTTCATACAACACCTTCAGACATGACTGCTTCATACAACACCTTCAGACATGACTGCTTCATACAACACCTTCAGACATGACTGCTTCATACAACACCTTCAGACATGACTGCTTCATACAACACCTTCAGACATGACTGCTTCATACAACACCTTCAGACATGACTGCTTCATATAACACCTTCAGACATGACTGCTTCATACAACACCTTCAGACATGACTGCTTCATACAACACCTTCAGACATGACTGCTTCATACAACACCTTCAGACATGACTGCTTCATACAACACCTTCAGACATGACTGCTTCATACAACACCTTCAGACATGACTGCTTCATACAACACCTTCAGACATGACTGCTTCATACAACACCTTCAGACATGACTGCTTCATACAACACCTTCAGACATGACTGCTTCATACAACACCTTCAGACATGACTGCTTCATACAACACCTTCAGACATGACTGCTTCATACAACACCTTCAGACATGACTGCTTCATACAATACCTTCAGACATGACTGCTTCATACAACACCTTCAGACATGACTGCTTCATACAACACCTTCAGACATGACTGCTTCATACAACACCTTCAGACATGACTGCTTCATACTCAAACTTTTACTTCCTTTTAGCTTTTTCTGCTCCTCATTCCAGCACTTACTGAGACATTCACGACCCCTTTCATCCATTCTAGATTTAAACACTCTCAAGGTCAACTTATACTGCTCTATCCTTTCTAATAACTAAGTCATCACAACAGCCACTCCTCTGCTCTCTAAATTACATGTATTATACCTTTCATACAACTATATAGTCTTCATTTTTTTTCTTCATAAATTTTACACTAGACATTGACAGACATAACACCCCACTGCCTCCCGCCTCCTCCTTACTGCAACATTCAAATACCTTACAAAACCCATGTTACTATGTTCCTTTTGCATCCATTGATAATTTTTTTTCCACGAAAGTCTCAATACTAAACCCAAATTTTCCATCCCCTGTTCGGTGATTCATCTCATTTTACATACACCCATTTGCCGACACATCCACTCCAAAACATTTGAAAAACTTTCACGTCCCTCAATCTTCAACAATGTCTCTCAGTCACCAGTATATTGTAAATATTTGAGTAACATAATATGTTCTACGTCGTTACTCTTTACTTTAATCTAAATTATGTACTATTAAAAAATAAATTCTATTTCACTAAGCATCACCTCAAATGTCATACCATTTTAATGTCATACCAAACTGTTATAAAAATGCCAAAATGTCATATATCATAAATTGTTGAATACAGTATCATCATTTGTAAACTGTAGCATTACAGTAAATTAACCTAACCTTAAGGCTGCCCGAAACGCTCTACACAACCTGGGACTTTCCATAAAGTATGTTAATAACGTTAACTAACTCCATATCATTTGCATTAGAGAACATACAGAGAAGAATGACTAAAATGATTTACTACGTAAGGAATCTCCCGTATGAAGATAGACTTAAAGCCTTAAATCTCCACTCTCTGGAGAGGCGTAGAATTAGGGGAGATATCATTGAAGTGTATAAGTGGATGACGGGCATAAACAAGGGGGATATTAATAAAGTACTGAGGGTGTCGAACCAGGTAAGAACCAGAAATAATGGATTTAAGTTGGATAAATGTAGATTTAGAAAAGACACAGGTAAGTACTGGTTTTCTAACGGAGTTGTAGATGCGTGGAACAGTCTTCCCAGTGGGGTGATAGAGGCTAGGACCTTGGGTAGCTTTAAGAAGAGACTGGACAAATATATGAGTGGGAGGGGCTGGGTTTGATTGGTGTCATTGGGTACGGGAGTTATTTCTTGGGTATTATTATTATAATCAAGGGGAAGCGCTAAACCCGGAGGATTATACAGCGCTTGGGGGGGATGTGGAAGGCATTCAGGCTTAATTCGGGGAACTGGAGCACAGATCCAATTCCCTAAATCAAGAGCCCCTCACCAACATCAAGGAACCTTCCTTGAGGGGTATTTCTTGGGTAGCTTTAGGTAGAGATCACTTTGATAAGGACCTGCCTCGCATGGGCCAGTAGGCCTTCTGCAGTGTTCCTCCATTCTTATGTTCTTATGTTCTTATACCTTATGGAAATAAAGAGTATCAATTATCATGTAATTATCAATATTTCCTCCTTCCAGTCTAATATATATATATATATATATATATATATATATATATATATATATATATATATATATATATATATATATATATATATATATATATATATATTTAACAAGTCCCCCACCGAGGCAGGGTGACCCAAAAAGAAAATCCCCAAAAAGAAAATACTTTCAACATTCAACACTTTCACCTCACTCACAAATAATCACTGTTTTTGCAGAGGTGCTCAGAACACAACAGTTTAGAAGCATATACATATAAAGATACACAACATATCCATCCAAACTGCCAATATCCCAAACCCCTCCTTTAAAGTGCAGGCATTGTACTTCCCATTTCCAGGGCTCAAGTCCGGCTATATAAAAATAACCGGTTTCCCTGAATCCCTTCACTAAATATTACCATGCTCACACTCCAACAGATCGTCAGGTCCCAAATACCATTCGTCTCCATTCACTCCTATCGAACACGCTCATGCACACCTGCTGGAAGTCCAAGCCCCTCGCCCACAAAACCTCCCTTACCCCTTCCTTCCAACCTTTTCGAGGACGACCCCTACCCCGCCTTCCTTCCCCTACAGATTTAAATGCTCTCCATGTCATTCTACTTTGATCCATTCTCTCTAAATGACCAAACCTTCTCAACAACCCTTCTTCAGCCGTCTGACTAATACTTTTATTAACTCCACACCTTCTCCTAATTTTCACACTCCGAATTTTCTGCATAATATTTACACCACACATTGCCCTTAGACAGGACATCTCCACTGCCTCCAACCGTCTCCTCGCTGCTGCATTCACAACCCAAGCTTCACACCCATATAAGAGTGTTGGTACTACTATACTTTCATACATTCCCTTCTTTGCCTCCATAGATAACAGTTTTTGTCTCCACATATACCTCAATGCACCACTCACCTTTTTTCCCTCATCAATTCGATGATTAACCTCATCCTTCATAAATCCATCTGCCGACACGTCAACTCCCAAGTATCTGAAAACATTCACTTCTTCCATACTCCTCCCCAATTTGATATCCAATTTTTCTTTATCATCACCTTTCTCTTTTCTATGTTCACTTTCAACTTTCTACCTTTACACACACTCCCAAACTCACTCCACTAACCATTGCAATTTTTCTTTAGAATCTCCCATAAGCACAGTATCATCAGCAAAAAGCAACTGTGTCAATTCCCACTTTGTATTTGATTCCCCATAATTTAATCCCACCCCTCTCCCGAACACCCTAGCATTTACTTCTTTTACAACCCCACCTATAAATATATTAAACAACCATGGTGACATTACACATCCTTGTCTAAGATCTACTTTTACCGGGAAGTAGTCTCCCTCTCTTCTACACACTCTAACCTGAGCCTCACTATCCTCATAAAAACTCTTTACAGCATTTAGTAACTTACCACCTATTCCATATACTTGCAACATCTGCCACATTGCTTCCCTATCCACTCTATCATATGCCTTTTCTAAATCCATAAATGCAATAACAACTTCCCTACCTTTATCTAAATACTGTTCACATATATGCTTCAATGTAAACACTTGATCTTGTAGATGTACATCTACAAATCTGTCAGACACTGCAACTTCTTGGGATCTTAATACTTAGGAATTCTTCGCTTGCATAATTCTTGGGCACGACCTACTTCCACATTGAACAAATGTGACACCACCTATGACTGCTGCACCTCTCCTGCCATACGGTTTATAAGCTGCTTCTCCGCTGATATGCCGTATTCTATTTAAGATTGATGGACTGAACACATCGACTCAAGGTTGAGGGACTGATTACCTCATTCTTCTCCTGTTCTTCAAGTTTCTCCTACGTATGGACTGATGAAGCCACTGTGTGGCGAAACGTTTCTTCAATAAAGATACTCAAGAGTTGCACATGTGTCTAATTTATCAAACACTTGATCTACACATCCCCTACCCACTCTAAAACCTCCTTGCTCATCCGCAATCCTACACTCTGTCTTACCTCTAATTCTTTCAATTATAACCCTACCATACACTTTTCCTGGTATAGTCAGTAAACTTATTCCTCTATAATTTTTACAATCTCTTTTGCCCCCCTTCCCTTCATATAAAGGGACTATACATGCTTTCCGCCAATCCCTAGGTACCTTCCCCTCTTTCACACATTTATTAAACAAAAGTACCAACCACTCCAACACTATATGCTTTTAACATTTCTGTCATGATCCCATCAGTTCCAGCTGCTTTACCCCCTTTCATTCTACGTAATGCCTCACGCACCTCCCCCACACTCACATCCTGCTCTTCTTCACTCCTAAAAGATGATATACCTCCCTGGCCAGAGCATGAAATTACCACCTCCCTTTCTTCGTCGACATTTAAGAGTTCCTCAAAATATTCTCGCCATCTACCCAAAACCTCACTCTCCCCATCTGATATACATGTAGACAGCAACCACCCAGGGAAGTACTACCGTCCTGCCAGATGACTGTGAAACAGAAACCTGTAACTGTTTTGCATGATGGTAGGATTGCTGGTTTCTTTTTCTGTCTCATAAACACGCTAGATAACAGGGATATCTTGCTACTCCTACTTACACTTTGGTCACACTTCACAGACACGCACATGCATACATATATACATACATCTAGGTTTTTCTCCTTTTTCTAAATAGCTCTTGTTCTTTTTTATTTCTTCTATTGTCCATGGGGAAGTGGAAAAGAATCTTTCCTCCGTAAGCCATGCGTGTCGTATGAGGCGACTAAAATGCCGGGATCAATGGGCTAGTAACCCCTTCTCCTGTAGACATTTACTAAAAAAGAGAAGAAGAAAAACTTTATAAAACTGGGATGCTTGAATGTGCGTGGATGTAGTGCGGATGACAAGAAACAGATGATTGCTGATGTTATGAATGAAAAGAAGTTGGATGTCCTGGCCCTAAGCAAAACAAAGCTGAAGGGGGTTGGGGAGTTTCGGTGGGAGGAAATAAATGGGATTAAATCTGGAGTATCTGAGAGAGTTAGAGCAAAGGAAGGGGTAGCAGTAATGTTGAAGGATCAGTTATGGAAGGAGAAAAGAGAATATGAATGTGTAAATTCAAGAATTATGTGGATTAAGTAAAGGTTGGATGCGAGAAGTGGGTCATAATAAGCGTGTATGCACCTGGAGAAGAGAGGAATGCAGAGGAGAGAGAGAGATTTTGGGAGATGTTAAGTGAACCAAGTGAGAGAGTAATTGTGGTAGGGGACCTGAATGCTAAAGTAGGAGAAACTTTTAGAGAGGGTGTGGTAGGTAAGTTTGGGGTGCCAGGTGTAAATGATAATGGGAGCCCTTTGATTGAACTTTGTATAGAAAGGGGTTTAGTTATAGGTAATACATATTTTAAGAAAAAGAGGAAAATAAGTATACAAGATATGATGTAGGGCGAAATGACAGTAGTTTGTTGGATTATGTATTGGTAGATAAAAGACTGTTGAGTAGACTTCAGGATGTACATGTTTATAGAGGGGCCACATATATATCAGATCACTTTCTAGTTGTAGCTACACTGAGAGTAAAAGGTAGATGGGATACAAGGAGAATAGAAGCATCAGGGAAGAGAGAGGTGAAGGTTTATAAACTAAAAGAGGAGACAGTTAGGGTAAGATATAAACGGCTATTGGAGGATAGATGGGCTAATGAGAGCTTAGGCAATGGGGTCGAAGAGGTATGGGGTAGGTTTAAAAATATAGTGTTAGAGTGTTCAGCAGAAGTTTGTGGTTACAGGAAAGTGGGTGCGGGAGGGAAGAGGAGCGATTGGTGGAATGATGATGTAAAGAGAGTAGAAAGGAAGAAAAAGTTAGCATATGAGAAGTTTTTACAAAGTAGAAGTGATGCAAGGAGGGAAGAGTATATGGAGAAAAAGAGAGAGGTTAAGAGAGTGGTGAAGCAATGTAAAAAGAGAGCAAATGAGAGAGTAGGTGAGATGTTATCAACAAATTTTGTTGAAAATAAGAAAAAGTTTTGGAGTGAGATTAACAAGTTAAGAAAGCCTAGAGAACAAATGGATTTGTCCGTTAAAAATAGGAGAGGAGAGTTATTAAATGGAGAGTTAGAGGTATTGGGAAGATGGAGAGAATATTTTGAGGAATTGTTAAATGTTGTTGAAGATAGGGAAGCTGTGATTTCGTGTAGGAGTGAGGAAGAACCAGTTGTGAGTGTGGGGGAAGTTCGTGAGGCAGTAGGTATATGAAAGGGGGTAAAGCAGCCGGGATTGATGGGATAAAGATAGAAATGTTAAAAGCAGGTGGGGATATAGTTTTGGAGTGGTTGTTGCAATTATTTAATGTATGGAAGAGGGTAAGGTACCTAGGGATTGGCAGAGAGTATGCATAGTTCCTTTGTATAAAGGCAAAAGGGATAAAAGAGAGTGCAAAAATTATAGGGGGATAAGTCTGTTGAGTATACCTGGTAAAGTGTATGGTAGAGTTATTATTGAAAGAATAAAGAGTAAGACGGAGAATAGGATAGCAGATGAACAAGGAGGCTTTGGGAAAGGTAGGGGGTGTGTGGACCAGGTGTTTACAGTGAAACATATAAGTGAACAACATTTAGATAAGGCTAAAGAGGTCTTTGTGGCATTTATGGATTTGGAAAAGGCGTATGACAGGGTGGATAGGGGGGCAATGTGGCAGATGTTGCAGGTGTATGGTGTAGGAGGTAGGTTACTGAAAGCAGTGAAGAGTTTTTACGAGGATAGTGAGGCTCAAGTTAGAGTATGTATGAAAGAGGGAAATTTTTTCCCAGTAAAAGTAGGCCTTAGACAAGGATGTGTGATGTCACCGTGGTTGTTTAATATATTTATAGATGGGGTTGTAAGAGAAGTAAATGCGAGGGTCTTGGCAAGAGGCGTGGAGTTAAAAGATAAAGAATCACACATAAAGTGGGAGTTGTCACAGTTGCTCTTTGCTGATGACACTGTGCTCTTGGGAGATTCTGAAGAGAAGTTGCAGAGATTGGTGGATGAATTTGGTAGGGTGTGCAAAAGAAGAAAATTAAAAGTGAATTCAGGAAAGAGTAAGGTTATGAGGATAACAAAAAGATTAGGTGATGAAAGATTGGATATCAGATTGGAGGGAGAGAGTATGGAGGAGGTGAATGTATTCAGATACTTGGGAGTGGACGTTTCAGCGGATGGGTCTATGAAAGATGAGGTGAATCATAGAATTGATGAGGGGAAAAGGGTGAGTGGTGCACTTAGGAGTCTGTGGAGACAAAGAACTTTGTCCTTGGAGGCAAAGAGGGGAATGTATGAGAGTATAGTTTTACCAACGCTCTTATATGGGTGTGAAGCATGGGTGATGAATGTTGCAGCGAGGAGAAGGCTGGAGGCAGTGGAGATGTCATGTCTGAGGGCAATGTGTGGTGTGAATATAATGCAGAGAATTCGTAGTTTGGAAGTTAGGAGGAGGTGCGGGATTACCAAAACTTGTCCAGAGGGCTGAGGAAGGGTTGTTGAGGTGGTTCGGACATGTAGAGAGAATGGAGCGAAACAGAATGACTTCAAGAGTGTATCAGTCTGTAGTGGAAGGAAGGCGGGGTAGGGGTCGGCCTAGGAAAGGTTGGAGGGAGGGGGTAAAGGAGGTTTTGTGTGCGAGGGGCTTGGACTTCCAGCAGGCATGCGTGAGCGTGTTTGATAGAAGTGAATGGAGACAAATGGTTTTTAATACTTGACGTGCTGTTGGAGTGTGAGCAAAGTAACATTTATGAAGGGATTCAGGGAAACCGGCAGGCCGGACTTGAGTCCTGGAGATGGGAAGTACAGTGCCTGCACTCTGAAGGAGGGGTGTTAATGTTGCAGTTTAAAAACTGTAGTGTAAAGCACCCTTCTGGCAAGACAGTGATGGAGTGAATGATGGTGAAAGTTTTTCTTTTTCTGGCCACCCTGCCTTGGTGGGAATCGGCCAGTGTGATAATAAAAAAAATAATAATAAAATATATATATATTTATATATATATATATATATATATATATATATATATATATATATATATATATATATATATATATATATATATATATATATATATATATGTATAAGTGTGTGTGTATTGTTGCATAAACTTATTCTTTTCATTACATTGCATATTTACTGTTTATTTTCACTTAACTTCTTACAACAACCTCCCAGACTCACACTAGCCTTTGAAATTTGTTATACAATTTGCACAAAAACTGTCATCAGTAAAATACAACTGTGGCAACTCCCAGTTAATATAAAATTTGTTATATTTCAAGGTGACAGGTTCAAGAACAGTCACTTCACTTACACTTCTAACAACAGTTACATTAAACAGTTATGGTGATACAACAAATCCCTGTCTAAGGTCTACTTTTACTGGAAAATATTTGCTTCTCTCTTACATATCATACCTTAACATTTACCTCCTCTTAAAAATAGTTTTGCAGCTTTTAAAAACCTCTTGGAAATTATTATATTTTCATGTTAGCATCTCTTAAAAATATTGCGTTGTACAGGTATATTAATTATTTTATTACATTCTCTTCTGCGAGTCCGAGGTCAGACTTCACTCACCTTTACTATCCAAGGCAGAGACTTTACTGCTGCTTTTCTTGTTGTCGACCAGATTACTTTCCCTGGTGACCTTCTACTGGGATTTGCTTCCATGCGAGACTTATGCATTGTGCTCGACCCGTACCGATGGCATGCCCAAATAGACGACTTGATCGTTCCATTCTGGGGTTACCAGCTTGGATCAGAAATCTGTCATACTGCTGCAGAGTACGATGTACGCATTAAGTCCTTACAAGCCAATGCGTTCTCCAGTAGCGTACCCAAGCGGTCAGGCACTGGTAATTCTGTCACTCCCATCAGTGCTCCACCTATACCTTCAGACTTGCAGGATAGTGTTCCGTTGCCTCAAGTGTCCGAGGACACTCAGACTGCCTTGAGTGCACAGCCTATCCCTGCAATGACTGCTAGTTCGAGTAGTACTTTCTCCACAGGGGATGCCTTGTCAGAAAACGATTACTTGGAACTAGTAATGCCATCTCTTGTTGATGTGACATGCTGTCTGCAGAAAGACGTCTCTGTTACAGCTAGTGTTCTCACTAGAGTGTCTGTTGTTGTTCCTAATGTTCCAGATGGTGATCCCATCCTAGTTGACAGTAATCAGTGCATTGTAAGAAGTTAGTTCTCGAGTAACTTTCACATGTTAACGTTTGTAAGTGTAGTTTCTTTATAGCTGATACCTCGTGTCACTGTGTGCGACTCAGATTGAATATCAGCATTGTTCACCGTGTTCATTTCTTTTCTCCTGTGTTTGCAGTTTGAGATAGTAGATTCGTTCTCCCTTGCTCATATTGCGTTAATTTTTTCAACCGGGGGGAGTCATCCACTCCACCGAGTTTGTTCTTTCCTCCAGTAAGAAAGAACTGATACCTTTATTCCAGAACAAACAGCCTACTGGAAGGTTAGCCAGATGGACCTTGACTATCCAAGAGTTCAATCCAACTTTTGAACATTTACCTGGCAAGTCAAATGTAGTCGCAGATGCTTTATCGCGACACGTTAGTGTAGTTACTGCAGATCCTCCATTTACTGTCGAGGATGTCAAAACTGCCCAAAGAACCGATCCCTTGTGTTCTGGTGTGATTCGATTCCTGCTCCAGGAAGATCTTATTCTTACTGTGAAGCCACCAGCACCCATTAGTGACTTTGTAATGAGCCAAGAATTACTGTATCGAACAGCCGAGTTGGGTACTCCTAGCAGACGAGTTAGTAATTCCACAGTCACTAGTGATTGTACCTGTATCTTTTGTAGATACTCCTTCAGATCTCTCTCAGTCAAGGCATGTGTTAGCCATTGCAGAGGAATTCGATCCTCCCAGAGATGATAACCATTCTGCATATGTAAACCTAACCCTCGCAGAATTGGGTTTAAATGTACATAGTCTGTATAATTAGATGTCCAAGATGAATGAAATTATCAACTGTGTGTTTTGTTATTAGCTGATCAGTTTGTCAGAAATTTTCGTGTTCACGTTCCCTCCGTATTCTGAGAATTAACAGTCTAGATTTGAGTGCACCGAATCTGCCTTTCTGTTAAACACTTCGTTGTATATATTTATTCTTCCTCAGAATCCGTAGAGGGCATGAATACAGATCGATCGATCAATTCCACCCATATTGTATAATGATTTGTTCTTATAGTTTGTAATGCATTACGTTGAAACTCATTACGTTAAAACTCATTATGTTAACACCCATTACGTCAAAATCATGTTGTACCATCCATTAGTTCTAAGTTATATATGAATTTGTTATTGTATAGAATCAGCCCAGATCCGCCTGCCTGTTCAGCCTATAGTATAGTAGTGTATGTCGGGACGACATATGTAACATGACCGAGCTGTCAGCATAGTTGCTGATCCCTGTATTCTCTGTATTATATAGCATAGCATATTAGTATCATCCATGTGCTTTAGATACGAGATCCCTTGTAGGCCTGTGGCTTTGTGTGACGTCACGGGATGCACATGTGTAAGCTCATACCTCTGCCCCGGCCTCACTCGGCGGCAGACCATTCAGCGGACAGGCAAGGCAGCTGGGCTCCATCCCTCATCTCAGTCTGACAATATAGTTACCATCCTACAAGTGTGTCTACCTTCAACCTACGATATCTCCATTTAAGAACCCTTACGATATAGTGAATAATATTAATAATAATAATAATAATAATAATAATAATAATAATAATAATAATTTAACTTGTTATATCAAGCTGGTAAAATTTTTCCTCTGTGGATCTTCGAAAATATCTTCTGCATCACGTGACTCACATCAACCAAGCTCTGATGGGTTAAATTATAATTAACACTAAAGTGATCTCGTCCAAGACAGTAATAATTTAACTGACTCGTATAATGAACCTATAATTTTCTTTTAGTGCAAACATTCGTAATTCTAATTCACTTGTAAAAAATTTAAAATGTTAAATCATGAATTATCGTAGCCTACGAGATGCTGGAAAATTTGTCACTTGATGAAGTGACACAAGACAGTCACGCTGCGGAAGTATTAATTAATGGATGTGGGCGCTTCCGTCCCAGATAAATATGGCGGAAATAAATCGATTTATAGACGATACTGGCACATACTTTTACTACAAGATCTTAAAGACAGTAAAACACACCAAAAGTTCAAGTCGATTAGATGATAATTTCTCACCTGACTAGTAACTCTGAGGTCAGTTTTCCGAACAAGTTCGGAAACCAGACGAAATCCGTTAAATTTATTTTAAATTTACAGGACAAAGTCAACCCAGAATTGTTTATTTTTGTTTGATGATGGAAAAACATCCTTATTCCAATTTTTGTTTGGGCAATCTATATTATCAAGGTTTCACTGTTTTCTTCCTTGAGCTCAATGGATTATTCAGCCATGTGCTGTATAGATTTACCTGGAGAGGGTTTCGGGGGTCAACGCCCCCGCGGCCCGGTATGAGACCAGGCCTCATGGTGGATCAGGGTCTGATCAACCAGGCTGTTACTGCTGGCCGCACGCAAGCTGACGTACGAACCACAGCCCGGTTGGTCAGGTACTAACTTTAGGTGCCTGTCCAGTGCCTTCTTGAAGACAGCCAGGAGTCTATTGGTAATCCCCCTTATGTATGCTGGGAGGCAATTATAATGGTTCACTTATACAAGCATGACGCTGTAATATCATACCATATAATAATAAGAACCCCCTTTCCTGTATTTTATGTCCATATTATATATGTATTATGTAAACATTAATAAACTTGTTAGATAAGAATATTAATATACAGTCCACTTATCAATATCTTAATTAGACTTCAGATCGTGAATTATCATATAAAATCGATCAAAAAGAACGATTTATAGTAAGCCAGGTTTTTGTGTACAAATATCACGGGTTCTGACGGGGGTAGGTCTAGCGGGGGCTGGGTCTGAGAAGTGTTGAGAGTTACCACAGTGATGACCAAGTTAGAGTTACCACAGTGATGATCAAGTTAGAGTTACCACAGTGATGACCAAGTTAGAGTTACCACAGTGATGACCAAGTTAGAGTTACCACAGTGATGATCAAGTTAGAGTTACCACAGTGATGATCAAGTTAGTTACCACAGTGATGATCAAGTTAGAGTTACCACAGTGATGATCAAGTTAGAGTTACCACAGTGATGACCAAGTTAGAGTTACCACAATGATGACCAAGTTAGAGTTACCACAGTGATGACCAAGTTAGAGTTACCACAGTGATGATCAAGTTAGAGTTACCACAGTGATGACCAAGTTAGAGTTACCACAGTGATGATCAAGTTAGAGTTACCACAGTGATGATCAAGTTAGTTACCACAGTGATGATCAAGTTAGAGTTACCACAGTGATGACCAAGTTAGAGTTACCACAATGATGACCAAGTTAGAGTTACCACAGTGATGACCAAGTTAGAGTTACCACAGTGATGATCAAGTTAGAGTTACCACAGTGATGACCAAGTTAGAGTTACCACAGTGATGACCAAGTTAGAGTTACCACAGTGATGACCAAGTTAGAGTTACCACAGTGATGATCAAGTTAGTTACCACAGTGATGACCAAGTTAGAGTTACCACAGTGATGACCAAATTAGAGTTACCACAGTGATGACCAAGTTAGAGTTACCACAGTGATGACCAAGTTAGAGTTACCACAGTGATGACCAAGTTAGAGTTACCACAGTGATGACCAAGTTAGAGTTACCACAGTGATGATCAAGTTAGAGTTACCACAGTGATGACCAAGTTAGAGTTACCACAGTGATGACAAAGTTAGAGTTACCACAGTGATGACCAAGTTAGAGTTACCACAGTGATGATCAAGTTAGAGTTACCACAGTGATGACCAAGTTAGAGTTACCACAATGATGACCAAGTTAGAGTTACCACAGTGATGACCAAGTTAGAGTTACCACAGTGATGATCAAGTTAGAGTTACCACAGTGATGACCAAGTTAGAGTTACCACAGTGATGACCAAGTTAGAGTTACCACAGTGATGACCAAGTTAGAGTTACCACAGTGATGATCAAGTTAGTTACCACAGTGATGACCAAGTTAGAGTTACCACAGTGATGACCAAATTAGAGTTACTTTTACATTCCTATTTTGTGTCTTTTCCCATATTCTTTCAATGAAACTTCTACTTGCTATCGTTCACACATCAGCGTCGTTCATAACACTTGGTAAACTCGTCTCCAACATTCTAAGATTCTCATTCTTTTACATTCCTATTTTGTGTCTTTTCCCATATTCTTTCAATGAAACTTCTACTGTAATGCTGTGCATATCATGGATTTTTAATTTTTTTTATACATTATTTCTGAAAAATATTTTGAAAAATAAAAATTCATATTCTGAATTACTTTATCCCTTTTATTCAACAGATTTATTCTCTTATGATTATTACTCTTTAGTCCCCTTTCACTATATAATAATAATAATAATAATAATAATAATAATAATAATAATAATAATAATAATATCTTTATTTACTACATGTACAAGGTATACAGTCCTAGCTGACATCAATGACATACTACTATATAGAAAGCCGCTTGTTCTGCAGAGCATTTCGGGCAAATTAGGTCCTTGTCCCAGGATGCGACCCACACTAGTCGACTAGCTCCCAGGTACCTATTTTACTGATGGGTGAACATAGACAACCCGTGTAAAGAAACACGCCCGCTCTTTGTCAAACTTTCGGTTCTTTCCCTCCTTCTTTCATGCTTATGTTAAGCAAATACCTGGAGTATACCAAGAGGGTGTTAGGGGAGTCAAAGCCCCCGCTGCCGGTCCAAAATTAAATCCCTGCCTGCTTTTAGCACCTCAGTTTTAATCCTCTCTCCTAATTCTGTCATCCTCTACTAAAACGAGTGGAAGGAGGTATTGCCTGGAAGCGTTCATTAAGGTAAGTAACAACAATACAAGTTTACACTACAACATATCTTCATAGTTCAAACATTTCGTGTGCACGGCAAGCTGCTTCAGTGGAATACAGAGGCGACTTTTATAATGGAAGATCTTCCACTGTCTCCTGTTTCAGTCGCCTTTGTAATATACAGAAGAAGCCCGATGTGCTGACACCTAGTTTCTAGTATAAAGACACCCAAGTGATACACCTGTGTCTTATTCATCAGTTTGTAAAACATATTCATCACTTACTGCTGGTCAACCTTCCTATACGTATCCCTGAACACTTAACGTAAACTCTACACCTCACTCAGATATTTACTGAAGAAGTAGTTTTTAGTTGTCTGTAGATCTGATTAAAGATGTTCTAATACTGAGCGAAATATCGTCTAAAAGGTTGTTGTGCATTACGTATTAATACCAACTTTTGGCTCGTTGCCGCAGTCACCGCCAGGATACAGTGTGTGGGTTACTTACTGTTCTCACACCATGGATGAGCACCAAAGCTGCAATGATGTAGATGATGGCCACAAGCAAGAGGATGGAGAAGAAGATGTAGGCAGCTGAAAAATATCACTAAGTATTAACAAAATTGTCGTAGAGTTATACAAAAAATCGTTCTATCAAATAAAATTAATTTTTTTCGCTTATAAAAGAGCTATCCGAATGATTTGTGAAACATTTACTTAAGGTTAAAATAAATTGTTAGTGTTGTCATTTTTAATATTTCACTAAATTTAAAATGTCAAAGACATGAATGAGTTATTTGTACTGACAGAAGGTCAGCAAAACGTTTAAAATACCGACATATAACAAAACGACACTAAATGCAGGAAGCCTTTATTGTTAGAACGTTTTACCCATGGGAGTGGTAGGGACGGGAATGGAAATTTGATCAAGTACTCAGAAAACACAAGAACGATGCCTCTTAAAAAATGCACTCAACGACTGAAGTCAGGTGTTAGATCAGGATATAGAGCATCAGAGAAGCACTGAAGGAGACCTACTGTGTTATTTAAAGATGATGTGGGTGATGGGTGTGGCCAAGGTGAACTTGCCTCCATTCTGGTTAATGGTGTTGGATTGTTTGAGAGTTGAAGAGTAAATTTAATTTTGCCATTTTCCTGCAGTAACAGTGGAGCTCTATCCCACACCATGATGTGGACGTGGGAGATGAAGTGTCATACTCAAGCATTACTGATGGTGCCAATGCGACATGTCTACTTGTTATCTTACGAGTGTGTGAGAAGACTTCTGGAAGTTTCTCCAATGCAGACCATGTTGTATATACTGACAACTGCTGTGTCTTTAGATACAGTGACGAATGTGGAGCAGCTTGCAGTTTGTAGCTACATCAATATTGTATTACATAGTATACATCAATGTTGGTTATGGTAATGATCAACAAAGTCATTAACTTCTTGCACAAACATGATACCTTCATAACCAATTTCAAACTTCTTTGATCTAGTGGAAGCTTGTGTGAGCTTCAATTTCTTCTTTGGTTCACTACAGTGCAGACACAAACTTGGGATGGCTATGGGGTCACCTCTGAGCGCACCATTAATCAACATTTACTTACAACACTTTGAAAAAAATTGCCCGAATGCCATTATACGACGACACATCACATGGCTGAATTATGTCTATAAAATTTTGGAGGTGATATTTAGGAGCTTCAATTAGTGACAATTCAGAGACCAATTCAACCACCTTGAACCTTCAATACAATTCATCCTATAGAAGGAAAAAAATGACACGCTACCTTTCTTGGATAAATTTCTTATCAGGCAGAGGACCAAGCCAAGAAACCCACTAACACAATATAATAATAATAATAATAATAATAATAATAATAATAATAATAATAATAATAATATATCTTTATTTCTATAAGTACATGTACAAACTAAATAGTTCTAGCTGACATCAGTGACATACTACTATATAGAAAGCCGCTTGTTATGCAGAGCATTTCGGGCAAATTAGGTCAATTTTGTCACAGGATGCGACCCACACCAGTCGACTAACATCCAGGTACCCATTATTTCTGATGGGTGAACATGGACAATGGGTGTAAGGAAACACGCTTAATGTTTCCACCCCTTCGCCGGGAATCGAACCCGGACCCTCACCGTGTGAAGCGAAAGCTTTTGCCACCAGGCCACGGTATCCCCTGGCCTGGTGGGAAAAGCTCTTTTACTTACATTATGATATTAAAAAAAATGAAAGGCATAATTCGTGATGATTTACTAAAATCTTGACAAGAGTACATATAACTTGAATAGATCTCAAATTCTGTAATCCTTCACCGCAAACACTGGCACTCAGATACAGAGTACTGCCAGAACTCAAAGTAATACTGACTGCAAACTCATCTTCCCAGTGACACTACAACAGTCTCTCCAGTCTTACACTGATAATACTGAGGAAGCCGTAATTACTTTCATGATAATCAGAGATACCACAAGATCCTCCACATCATATACTGCACCCAAAGACGCTGGGGTTTATAGTGTCTCTTGTGGGGGGATACTGTAAGGTCTACATATCTGCAGTGGTGATTTGTTATTCCAGTTCTTGATGTTTCACTTAACTTCAGTAGTAGAGTGTACTATTTAACTTGTTAGGCGTTAAGAAAAACCTGAAAAAAAACTTCCGCTCCTCTTGGATAAAACGTTGTACCAGTAAAGGCTTCCTTGCATTTAATGTCTTCTTACCACTAATAGGAACAGTGATAATATATGTTAAATACAGTATACGTGTTAAATTTTTACTTAATTGTTCATGTGATATTAATTTTAACAAATTTAAATCACATTCGTAAAACACACCTGCATCTGATTCAGGGTCCACGATACCGAATGTCACAGCATTGTCGAACTTGAGCCTCTTCTTCGTGTCCTCGACATTGAACAAGCAATAGATGGCAACCACGAGCTGTACCACACCAATACACTGTAAAAATAAAATAAAATATTTAATTTTCCTCCATGTCTTATGTCTTCCTTGTACATGCCTGTCCTTAAACTTAAGACTGTTATGAAGTTGAGTGTCTGATAATTTGCCATTATACACTATCTTGTTCCCACCACTGGTTATCAACACTTGCTAGGACATGGTGAAAACCCGGTAAATGATACCAAAAAGTTTTCGATAAGTACACGTGAGCAAACGCTTAGAACTATTTACTATGGAAACATTTTGATGTTGGTACCTTGATCACTTTAAATACACATGGCGTATGAGAAATGAAGGAACAGGTGAGGGGTCAGGCAAACTGAAGTGTAGTGAGTCACCTGATGTTCCGAGGTGGGAGGGACGAAGTGTATTCAAGAAGCAAGTGTGCCATCGTGGTGGATATAACTTTCTACTTTTTGTAGCATATTATTTGTACTAATTACCAGCGTCTCCATAAATCTGGCGCTGATAACTAGCCGGGTTTTGCTTCATTTCATCAAATGTCCTTCAGTGTGTCTATGCTTCAAGCAAGCATTCCGTTGATCATAAAATTAAAACAAATATGAGACATTTAGATTTCTTTACTTCAAAACATTTCACCTGACAAGAGAGGTAAAGAAGATGTGATCGATGAGTCAGTTAAGCTTGAAGTAGTAGTTTGAGGTGGTCAAATTATTACTCAACCTGAAGATGTGTTCATCCTCATAGTCTTAAACTTGAGTACATCATTATCCAAGACTATGAAGCTGAACAAACCTCCAGACTGAGGGACTCACCACCTTATACTACTTCTTCACTGCTGATGGACTTATCACATCATCTTCATCTCTCCATTTCTGCTTTCTCCACATTTAACTACTACAAATATGGAGAGAAACGCTTGGAAATAAGGATACCTGACTGATGGACATGCGTTTTACTTATCTTCTTGTCGGTACTGTATACCATCATTACATTAATAATCATCATCCCTGTTATTCTTGCATTTATATTCATTTTTCCTAATAGATTTCTTCCCCTGTTCTCAACGTGCTTTTTTATTACAATGTCTGCACGGGAGAGTATTAACACTAGCGGGAAATGCTGAGGAAACAACAGTAGTCTGCCATCTGGTGAGATCCTTAATGAATATGACAGTTATAGTGGCCACATTAATATCACTCTTGGGAGGTGTTCTTACGATATTATTTGCCACATTACCAAACAGGAGAACTAGGTACCGCTCTGTGGTGTGTTCTGAAGGTGTTGTATTTAAGATGGTCAGAACTCTTTGTTTTCACTTATGGATGAAAAACATGAGAAGGCTTTTGAAATATAAGAACATTTTTGCACAATGAATGCAGAATTAGATATATAGAGGACTCTCTAATAACAAAATCTCATAGAATCAATCAGCATGAACAGATAGAGATACAGAAGGATATTGAATGAAACAGAAGGAATCCCAGCTTGTCATCAGTGAGCCAGACTTAAGGAGACGTCTGTCTTTAATAGCATCTTTGATAATGGTAACTAATATAGCAGTGTAAAAACCAAAACGTTTTTACATGCTTCGCATCGCCTACCTCAGCACACGTCCATCACGTGACCTCACAACAGTTCAGAGCATATTACACTCTCTTGTTCCTGGCGAACATATGCACTCGATTCACATCTTAAGTAAGTAAGTAAGTAAGTAAATTTATTCAGGTATACACAATACAGTTACATAGAATTATCATACATAGCAGCATATGTGTAGAGAACCTGGGATAACCCAAAAAAGTCAGACAGAGTGACTTATTTCCATTGGGGTCCTTTTATGTCTCAGAACCTGACACTCTAAATATACATATTATAAAGTCCTAAGTGTAGATGAATGGTTTACAGAACCGACACGTTGATAAATTAGACACATGTGCAACTCTTGGGTATCTTTATTAAGGAAACGTTTCGCCACACAGTGGCTTCATCAGTACATACACAGGAGAAACTTGAAGAACAGGAGGAGAATGAGGTAATCAGTCCCTCAACCTTGAGTCGATGTGGTCAGTCTATCAATCTTGAATAGAATACGGCATACGAGCGGTGAAGCAGCTTATAAACCGTATGGCAGGAGAGGTGCAGCAGTCATAGGTGGTGTCACATTTGTTCAATGTGGAAGTAGGTTGTGCCCAAGGGTTAGGCAAGCGAAGAATTCCTAAGTATTAAGATCCCAAGCTGCTTCACCGCTCATATGACGTATTCTATTCAAGATTGATGGACTGACCACATCGACTCAAGGTTGAGGGACTGATTACCTCATTCTCCTCCTGTTCTTCAAGTTTCTCCTGTGTATGTACTGATGAAGCCTCTGTGTGGCGAAACGTTTCCTTAATAAAGATACCCAAGAGTTGCACATGTGTCTAATTTATCAAAGTCCTAAGTCTTTGATTAACAATTATGATCATATCTTCCATCCCAAAAATATAGGGAAATTTATGCATCATAATAGTACACACTAAGCTGGTGAATTTAAAACTGATTTTCTGAACTGGATAAAGGCAATTATTACCAGCCATATTGGGAAAGCAATTAAGTGGTAATTAAGTTATTAACAATATTTGTTGATAACTTCATAATAATTTCATTAATGATAAGCAAGAAAAACTTAAGTATTTTGAACCATTAGCTGGAGTTTACCTGGAGAGAGTTCCGGGGGTCAACGCCCCCGCGGCCCGGTCTGTGACCAGGCCGACATTTACTGAATTAACAACAACAATAATCAAATGGAGTCTTGTGTAACAGGATAATTATTTCAAAATATAAGAATGTGGATAATTTATTTTATAAGTTTTATTTTAACTGTTAATGACTTATATGTATACTTAAGACGGGACGGCAACAGATCTCTGGTAAACTGACTCGGAACAATGTAAATGATAACAGTTTAGAGAAAGTATAACATACTGGTGTAATATATACAAGTCTTAGGAGCAAAGTGTAGTGTAGCACACTAGTTGTGAAGTGCGGCACACTAGTTGTGTAGTGTGGCACACTAGTTGTGTAGTGTGGCACACTAGTTGTGTAGTGTGGCACACTAGTTGTGTAGTGTGGCACACTAGTTGTGTAGTAAGGCACACTAGTTGTGTAGTGTGGCACACTAGTTGTGTAGTGTGGCACACTAGTTGTGTAGTAAGGCACACTAGTTGTGGAGTGTGGCACACTAGTTGTGTAGTAAGGCACACTAGTTGTGTAGTGTGGCACACTAGTTGTGTAGTAAGGCACACTAGTTGTGTAGTAAGGCACACTAGTTGTGGAGTGTGGCACACTAGTTGTGTAGTAAGGCACACTAGTTGTGTAGTGTGGCACACTAGTTGTGTAGTGTGGCACACTAGTTGTGTAGTGTGGCACACTAGTTGTGTAGTGTGGCACACTAGTTGTGTAGTGTGGCACACTAGTTGTGTAGTGTGGCACACTAGTTGTGTAGTGCGGCACACTAGTTGTGTAGTGTGGCACACTAGTTGTGTAGTGTGGCACACTAGTTGTGTAGTGCGGCACACTAGTTGTGTAGTGCGGCACACTAGTTGTGTAGTGTGGCACACTAGTTGTGTAGTGTGGCACACTAGTTGTGTAGTGCGGCACACTAGTTGTGTAGTGCGGCACACTAGTTGTGTAGTGTGGCACACTAGTTGTGTAGTGTGGCACACTAGTTGTGTAGTGCAGCACACTAGTTGTGTAGTGTGGCACACTAGTTGTGTAGTGCAGCACACTAGTTGTGTAGTGCAGCACACTAGTTGTGCAGTGTGGCACACTAGTTGTGTAGTGTGGCATAATAGTTGTGTAGTGTGGCACACTAGTTGTGTAGTGTGGCACACTAGTTGTGTAGTGTGGCACACTAGTTGTGTAGTGTGGCACACTAGTTGTGTAGTGTGGCACACTAGTTGTGTAGTGCAGCACACTAGTTGTGTAGTGCAGCACACTAGTTGTGTAGTGTGGCACACTAGTTGTGTAGTGCAGCACACTAGTTGTGTAGTGTGGCACACTAGTTGTGTAGTGTGGCACACTAGTTGTGTAGTGCAGCACACTAGTTGTGTAGTGTGGCACACTAGTTGTGTAGTGCAGCACACTAGTTGTGTAGTGTGGCACACTAGTTGTGTAGTGCAGCACACTAGTTGTGTAGTGCAGCACACTAGTTGTGTAGTGTGGCACACTAGTTGTGTAGTGCAGCACACTAGTTGTGTAGTGTGGCACACTAGTTGTGTAGTGCACACTAGCACACTAGTTGTGTAGTGTGGCACACTAGTTGTGTAGTGTGGCACACTAGTTGTGTAGTGCAGCACACTAGTTGTGTAGTGTGGCACACTAGTTGTGTAGTGCAGCACACTAGTTGTGTAGTGCAGCACACTAGTTGTGTAGTGTGGCACACTAGTTGTGTAGTGCAGCACACAAGTTGTGTAGTTTGGCACACTAGTTGTGTAGTGTGGCACACTAGTTGTGTAGTGCAGCACACTAGTTGTGTAGTGTGGCACACTAGTTGTGTAGTGCAGCACACTAGTTGTGTAGTGTGGCACACTAGTTGTGTAGTGCAGCACACTAGTTGTGTAGTGTGGCACACTAGTTGTGTAGTGCAGCACACTAGTTGTGTAGTGTGGCACACTAGTTGTGTAGTGTGGCACACTAGTTGTGTAGTGTGGCACACTAGTTGTGTAGTGTGGCACACTAGTTGTGTAGTGCAGCACACTAGTTGTGCAGTGTGGCACACTAGTTGTGTAGTGTCGCACACTAGTTGTGTAGTGCGGCACACTAGTTGTGTAGTGTGGCACACTAGTTGTGCAGTGCAGCACACTTGTTGTGTAGTGCGGCACACTAGTTGTGTAGTGTGGCACACTAGTTGTGCAGTGCAGCACACTTGTTGTGTAGTGCGGCACACTAGTTGTGTAGTGTGGCACACTAGTTGTGCAGTGCAGCACACTAGTTGTGTAGTGTGGCACACTAGTTGTGTAGTGTGGCACACTAGTTGTGTAGTGCAGCACACTAGTTGTGTAGTGTGGCACACTAGTTGTGTAGTGCGGCACACTAGTTGTGTAGTGCAGCACACTAGTTGTGTAGTGCAGCACACTAGTTGTGTAGTGCAGCACACTAGTTGTGTAGTGTGGCACACTAGTTGTGTAGTGCAGCACACTAGTTGTGTAGTGCAGCACACTAGTTGTGTAGTGCAGCACACTAGTTGTGTAGTGTGGCACACTAGTTGTGTAGTGTGGCACACTAGTTGTGTAGTGTGGCACACTAGTTGTGTAGTGCAGCACACTAGTTGTGTAGTGTGGCACACTAGTTGTATAGTGTGGCACACTAGTTGTGTAGTGCAGCACACTAGTTGTGTAGTGTGGCACACTAGTTGTGTAGTGTGGCACACTAGTTGTGTAGTGTGGCACACTAGTTGTGTAGTGTGGCACACTAGTTGTGTAGTGTGGCACACTAGTTGTGTAGTGTGGCACACTAGTTGTGTAGTGCGGCACACTAGTTGTGTAGTGCAGCACACTAGTTGTGTAGTGCAGCACACTAGTTGTGTAGTGCAGCACACTAGTTGTGTAGTGCAGCACACTAGTTGTGTAGTGCAGCACACTAGTTGTGTAGTGTGGCACACTAGTTGTGTAGTGCAGCACACTAGTTGTGTAGTGTGGCACACTAGTTGTGTAGTGCAGCACACTAGTTGTGTAGTGTGGCACACTAGTTGTGTAGTGCAGCACACTAGTTGTGTAGTGCAGCACACTAGTTGTGTAGTGTGGCACACTAGTTGTGTAGTGCAGCACACTTGTTGTTGCACACTAGTTGTGTAGTGTGGCACACTAGTTGTGTAGTGCAGCACACTAGTTGTGTAGTGCAGCACACTAGTTGTGTAGTGCAGCACACTAGTTGTGTAGTGCAGCACACTAGTTGTGTAGTGTGGCACACTAGTTGTGTAGTGCAGCACACTAGTTGTGTAGTGCAGCACACTAGTTGTGTAGTGTGGCACACTAGTTGTGTAGTGTGGCACACTAGTTGTGTAGTGCAGCACACTAGTTGTGTAGTGTGGCACACTAGTTGTGTAGTGCAGCACACTAGTTGTGTAGTGCAGCACACTAGTTGTGTAGTGCAGCACACTAGTTGTGTAGTGCAGCACACTAGTTGTGTAGTGTGGCACACTAGTTGTGTAGTGCAGCACACTAGTTGTGTAGTGCGGCACACTAGTTGTGTAGTGCAGCACACTAGTTGTGTAGTGTGGCACACTAGTTGTGTAGTGTGGCACACTAGTTGTGTAGTGTGGCACACTAGTTGTGTAGTGTGGCACACTAGTTGTGTAGTGCAGCACACTAGTTGTGTAGTGTGGCACACTAGTTGTGTAGTGCAGCACACTAGTTGTGTAGTGTGGCACACTAGTTGTGTAGTGCAGCACACTAGTTGTGTAGTGTGGCACACTAGTTGTGTAGTGTGGCACACTAGTTGTGTAGTGTGGCACACTAGTTGTGTAGTGTGGCACACTAGTTGTGTAGTGTGGCACACTAGTTGTGTAGTGCAGCACACTAGTTGTGTAGTGCGGCACACTAGTTGTGTAGTGTGGCACACTAGTTGTGCAGTGCAGCACACTAGTTGTGTAGTGTGGCACACTAGTTGTGTAGTGCAGCACACTAGTTGTGTAGTGTGGCACACTAGTTGTGTAGTGTGGCACACTAGTTGTGTAGTGTAGCACACTAGTTGTGCAGTGCAGCACACTAGTTGTGTAGTGCAGCACACTAGTTGTGCAGTGCAGCACACTTGTTGTGTAGTGTGGCACACTAGTTGTGTAGTGTGGCACACTAGTTGTGTAGTGTAGCACACTAGTTGTGCAGTGCAGCACACTAGTTGTGTAGTGCAGCACACTAGTTGTGCAGTGCAGCACACTAGTTGTGTAGTGTAGCACACTAGTTGTGTAGTGCGGCACACTAGTTGAGTAGTGCAGCACACTAGTTGTGTAGTGCAGCACACTAGTTGTGTAGTGTGGCACACTAGTTGTGTAGTGTAGCACACTAGTTGTGTAGTGCAGCACACTAGTTGTGTAGTGCAGCACACTAGTTGTGTAGTGTGGCACACTAGTTGTGTAGTGCGGCACACTAGTTGAGTAGTGCAGCACACTAGTTGTGTAGTGTGGCACACTAGTTGTGTAGTGCGGCACACTAGTTGTGTAGTGTAGCACACTAGTTGTGTAGTGCAGCACACTAGTTGTGTAGTGTGGCACACTAGTTGTGTAGTGCAGCACACTAGTTGTGTAGTGTGGCACACTAGTTGTGTAGTGCAGCACACTAGTTGTGTACTGCAGCACACTAGTTGTGTAGTGCAGCACACTAGTTGTGTAGTGTGGCACACTAGTTGTGTAGTGCAGCACACTAGTTGTGTAGTGCAGCACACTAGTTGTGTAGTTCAGCACACTAGTTGTGTAGTGTGGCACACTAGTTGTGTAGTGTGGCACACTAGTTGTGTAGTGCAGCACACTAGTTGTGTAGTGCCGCACACTAGTTGTGTAGTGCAGCACACTAGTTGTGTAGTGTGGCACACTAGTTGTGTAGTTCAGCACACTAGTTGTGTAGTGTGGCACACTAGTTGTGTAGTTCAGCACACTAGTTGTGTAGTTCAGCACACTAGTTGTGTAGTGTGGCACACTAGTTGTGTAGTTCAGCACACTAGTTGTGTAGTGTGGCACAATAGTTGTGTAGTTCAGCACACTAGTTGTGTAGTTCAGCACACTAGTTGTGTAGTGTGGCACACTAGTTGTGTAGTGTGGCACACTAGTTGTGTAGTGCAGCACACTAGTTGTGTAGTGTGGCACACTAGTTGTGTAGTGTGGCACACTAGTTGTGTAGTGCAGCACACTAGTTGTGTAGTGTGGCACACTAGTTGTGTAGTGCAGCACACTAGTTGTGTAGTGTGGCACACTAGTTGTGTAGTGCAGCACACTAGTTGTGTAGTGCAGCACACTAGTTGTGTAGTGTGGCACACTAGTTGTGTAGTGCAGCACACTAGTTGTGTAGTGTGGCACACTAGTTGTGTAGTGCAGCACACTAGTTGTGTAGTGTGGCACACTAGTTGTGTAGTGTGGCACACTAGTTGTGTAGTGCAGCACACTAGTTGTGTAGTGTGGCACACTAGTTGTGTAGTGCAGCACACTAGTTGTGTAGTGCAGCACACTAGTTGTGTAGTGTGGCACACTAGTTGTGTAGTGCAGCACACTAGTTGTGTAGTGTGGCACACTAGTTGTGTAGTGTGGCACACTAGTTGTGTAGTGCAGCACACTAGTTGTGTAGTGTGGCACACTAGTTGTGTAGTGCAGCACACTAGTTGTGTAGTGTGGCACACTAGTTGTGTAGTGCAGCACACTAGTTGTGTAGTGTGGCACACTAGTTGTGTAGTGCAGCACACTAGTTGTGTAGTGTGGCACACTAGTTGTGTAGTGTGGCACACTAGTTGTGTAGTGTGGCACACTAGTTGTGTAGTGTGGCACACTAGTTGTGTAGTGCAGCACACTAGTTGTGCAGTGTGGCACACTAGTTGTGTAGTGTAGCACACTTGTTGTGTAGTGCGGCACACTAGTTGTGTAGTGTGGCACACTAGTTGTGCAGTGCAGCACACTTGTTGTGTAGTGCGGCACACTAGTTGTGTAGTGTGGCACACTAGTTGTGCAGTGCAGCACACTTGTTGTGTAGTGCGGCACACTAGTTGTGTAGTGTGGCACACTAGTTGTGCAGTGCAGCACACTAGTTGTGTAGTGTGGCACACTAGTTGTGTAGTGTGGCACACTAGTTGTGTAGTGCAGCACACTAGTTGTGTAGTGTGGCACACTAGTTGTGTAGTGTGGCACACTAGTTGTGTAGTGTGGCACACTAGTTGTGTAGTGCAGCACACTTGTTGTGTAGTGTGGCACACTAGTTGTGTAGTGTGGCACACTAGTTGTGTAGTGCAGCACACTTGTTGTGTAGTGTGGCACACTAGTTGTGTAGTGTGGCACAATAGTTGCGTAGTGTGGCACACTTGTTGTGTAGTGTGGCACACTAGTTGTGTAGTGTGGCACAATAGTTGCGTAGTGTGGCACACTTGTTGTGTAGTGCGGCACACTAGTTGTGTAGTGCAGCACACTAGTTGTGTAGTGCAGCACACTAGTTGTGTAGTGCAGCACACTAGTTGTGTAGTGCAGCACACTAGTTGTGTAGTGCAGCACACTTGTTGTGTAGTGTGGCACACTAGTTGTGTAGTGCAGCACACTAGTTGTGTAGTGTGGCACACTAGTTGTGTAGTGCAGCACACTTGTTGTGTAGTGTGGCACACTAGTTGTGTAGTGCAGCACACTAGTTGTGTAGTGCAGCACACTAGTTGTGTAGTGTGGCACACTAGTTGTGTAGTGCAGCACACTTGTTGTGTAGTGTGGCACACTAGTTGTGTAGTGCAGCACACTAGTTGTGTAGTGCAGCACACTAGTTGTGTAGTGCAGCACACTAGTTGTGTAGTGCAGCACACTAGTTGTGTAGTGTGGCACACTAGTTGTGTAGTGTAGCACACTAGTTGTGTAGTGCAGCACACTAGTTGTGTAGTGTGGCACAGTAGTTGTGTAGTGTGGCACACTAGTTGTGTAGTGCAGCACACTAGTTGTGTAGTGTGGCACACTAGTTGTGTAGTGCAGCACACTAGTTGTGTAGTGTAGCACACTAGTTGTGTAGTGTAGCACACTAGTTGTGCAGTGCAGCACACTAGTTGTGTAGTGTGGCACACTAGTTGTGTAGTGCAGCACACTAGTTGTGTAGTGTGGCACACTAGTTGTGTAGTGCAGCACACTAGTTGTGTAGTGTGGCACACTAGTTGTGTAGTGTGGCACACTAGTTGTGTAGTGTGGCACACTAGTTGTGTAGTGTGGCACACTAGTTGTGTAGTGCAGCACACTAGTTGTGTAGTGTGGCACACTAGTTGTGTAGTGCAGCACACTAGTTGTGTAGTGTGGCACACTAGTTGTGTAGTGCAGCACACTAGTTGTGTAGTGTGGCACACTAGTTGTGTAGTGTGGCACACTAGTTGTGTAGTGTGGCACACTAGTTGTGTAGTGTGGCACACTAGTTGTGTAGTGTAGCACACTAGTTGTGTAGTGCAGCACACTAGTTGTGTAGTGTAGCACACTAGTTGTGTAGTGTAGCACACTAGTTGTGCAGTGCAGCACACTAGTTGTGTAGTGTGGCACACTAGTTGTGTAGTGCAGCACACTAGTTGTGTAGTGTGGCACACTAGTTGTGTAGTGCAGCACACTAGTTGTGTAGTGTGGCACACTAGTTGTGTCGTGCGGCACACTAGTTGTGTGTAGTGTGTAGTGTGGCACACTAGTGGCACACTAGTTGTGTAGTGTAGCACACTAGTTGTGCAGTGCAGCACACTAGTTGTGTAGTGCAGCACACTAGTTGTGCAGTGCAGCACACTTGTTGTGTAGTGTGGCACACTAGTTGTGTAGTGTGGCACACTAGTTGTGTAGTGTAGCACACTAGTTGTGCAGTGCAGCACACTAGTTGTGTAGTGCAGCACACTAGTTGTGCAGTGCAGCACACTAGTTGTGTAGTGTAGCACACTAGTTGTGTAGTGCGGCACACTAGTTGTGTAGTGCAGCACACTAGTTGTGTAGTGCAGCACACTAGTTGTGTAGTGTGGCACACTAGTTGTGTAGTGCGGCACACTAGTTGAGTAGTGCAGCACACTAGTTGTGTAGTGTGGCACACTAGTTGTGTAGTGCGGCACACTAGTTGTGTAGTGTAGCACACTAGTTGTGTAGTGCAGCACACTAGTTGTGTAGTGTGGCACACTAGTTGTGTAGTGCAGCACACTAGTTGTGTAGTGTGGCACACTAGTTGTGTAGTGCAGCACACTAGTTGTGTAGTGCAGCACACTAGTTGTGTAGTGCAGCACACTAGTTGTGTAGTGTGGCACACTAGTTGTGTAGTGCAGCACACTAGTTGTGTAGTGCAGCACACTAGTTGTGTAGTTCAGCACACTAGTTGTGTAGTGTGGCACACTAGTTGTGTAGTGTGGCACACTAGTTGTGTAGTGCAGCACACTAGTTGTGTAGTGCCGCACACTAGTTGTGTAGTGCAGCACACTAGTTGTGTAGTGTGGCACACTAGTTGTGTAGTTCAGCACACTAGTTGTGTAGTGTGGCACACTAGTTGTGTAGTTCAGCACACTAGTTGTGTAGTTCAGCACACTAGTTGTGTAGTGTGGCACACTAGTTGTGTAGTTCAGCACACTAGTTGTGTAGTGTGGCACAATAGTTGTGTAGTTCAGCACACTAGTTGTGTAGTTCAGCACACTAGTTGTGTAGTGTGGCACACTAGTTGTGTAGTTCAGCACACTAGTTGTGTAGTGTGGCACACTAGTTGTGTAGTGTGGCACACTAGTTGTGTAGTGCAGCACACTAGTTGTGTAGTGCCGCACACTAGTTGTGTAGTGCCGCACACTAGTTGTGTAGTGCAGCACACTAGTTGTGTAGTGTGGCACACTAGTTGTGTAGTGCCGCACACTAGTTGTGTAGTGCAGCACACTAGTTGTGTAGTGCGGCACACTAGTTGTGTAGTGCGGCACACTAGTTGTGTAGTGCAGCACACTAGTTGTGTAGTGCGGCACACCAGTTAACATAAGAACATAAGAAAGGAGGAACACTGCAGCAGGCCTGTTGGCCCATACTAGGCAGGTCCTTTACAATTCATCCCACTAACAAACATTTGACCCACCCAATTTTCAATGCTACCCAAGAAATAAGCTCTGATGTCCAAGTCCCACTCAAATCCAACCCCTCCCACTCATGTACCTATCCAACCTAAATTTGAAACTACCCAAAGTCCTAGCCTCAATAACCCTACTAGGTAGACTGTTCCACTCATCAACTACCCTATTTCCAAACCAATACTTGCCTATGTCCTTTCTAAATCTAAACTTATCTAATTTAAATCCATTACTGCGGGTTCTCTCTTGGAGAGATATCCTCAAGACCTTGTTAATATCCCCTTTATTAATACCTATCTTCCACTTATACACTTCGATCAGGTCTCCCCTCATTCTTCGTCTAACAAGTGAATGTAACTTAAGAGTCTTCAATCTTTCTTCATAAGGAAGATTTCTAATGCTATGTATTAATTTAGTCATCCTACGCTGAATGTTTTCTAACGAATTTATGTCCATTCTGTAATATGGAGACCAGAATTGAGCTGCATAATCTAGGTGAGGCCTTACTAATGATGTATAAAGCTGCAGTATGACCTCTGGACTTCTGTTGCTTACACTTCTTGATATAAATCCCAGTAATCTATTTGCCTTATTACGTACGCTTAGGCATTGCTGTCTTGGTTTAAGGTTGCTGCTTACCATAACCCCCAAGTCCTTTTCGCAATCTGTATGGTTAAGTTCTACATTATTTAACTTATAAGTGCTAGGGTTATGGACACTCCCGAGCTTCAGAACCTTGCATTTATCTACATTGAACTGCATCTGCCACTTTTCTGACCAAGAGTAGAGTTTGTCTAAATCCTCCTGAAGTTCCCTAACATCTACGTTTGAATCAATTATCCTACCTATCTTCGTGTCATCGGCGAATTTGCTCATATCACTAGTAATTCCTTCATCAAGATCATTGATATATATTATAAACAACAACGGGCCCAAGACTGATCCCTGTGGAACGCCACTTGTTACTGATCCCCACTCGGATTTAACCCCATTTATGGACACTCTTTGCTTCCTGTCTGTGAGCCATGATTCGATCCACGAGAGCACCCTTCCCCCAATGCCATGAGCTGCTACTTTCTTCAACAGTCTTTGGTGCGGAACTCTATCAAATGCCTTACTAAAATCTAAGTAAATAATATCAAATTCTTTATCGTGGTCAACAGCCTCAAAAGCTTTACTGAAGAAAGTTAATAAATTAGTTAGACAAGACCGGCCTCTTGTGAATCCATGCTGAGTATCATTAATCAAGCTATGCTTATCGAGATGGCTTCTTATAATCTCAGCTATAATTGACTCTAGTAATTTGCCTACAATTGAGGTCAGGCTTATTGGGCGGTAATTTGACGGTAACGACTTGTCCCCTGTTTTAAAAATAGGAATTACATTAGCCATCTTCCACATATCAGACACTGCACCTGTTTGAAGAGATAAATTAAAAATATTAGTTAATGGTTCACAGACTTCCATTTTGCATTCCTTTAGAACCCTTGAAAAAACCTCATCAGGACCCGGTGACTTATTTTGCTTCAGTCTGTCTATCTGCTTCACAACCATTTCACTAGTGACTGTGATGTTACATAATTTATCTTCTTCTGATCCACTATAAAAATTAATTACCGGAATATTATTAGTGTCTTCCTGTGTAAAAACCGAGAGAAAATAATTATTTAAAATCGAGCACATTTCATTCTCTTTGTCAGTAAGATGCCCATAGTTATTTTTAAGGGGACCTATCTTATCTCTGACTTTTGTTCTATAGACCTGGAAAAAACTTTTTGAGTTAGTTTTAGAATTTCTAGCAACTTTAATTTCATAGTCCCTTTTAGCTTTTCTTATCCCCTTTTTAATGTCCCTCTTAATGTCAATATACTGATTCATAAGATGACCCTCGCCTCTTTTGATACGCCTATAAATTCCTTTCTTATGCCCTAGTAGATATTTCAGCCTATTATTCATCCATTTTGGGTCATTTCTATTTGATCTAATTTCCTTATAAGGGATAAACGTTCTTTGAGCAGCATGTATTGTGTTCAGAAAACTGTCATATTGATAGCTCTCTTCGTTACCCCAGTCAACAGATGATAAGTGTTCTCTAAGCCCATCGTAATCTGCTAAGCGAAAATCTGGGACTGTTACTGAGTTATCCCTACTATCATACTTCCATTCAATTCTACATGTAATTGATTTGTGGTCGCTAGCACCCAGTTCCTCTGAGACTTCTAAATTATTAACAAGGGATTCATTGTTTGCCAGAACTAAGTCAAGCAGGTTATTACCCCTTGTAGGTTCTGTCACAAACTGCTTCAAAAAACAATCCTGAACTACTTCTAAGAAATCGTATGATTCTAAATTCCCAGTCAAGAAATTCCAATCAATATGACTAAAGTTAAAGTCTCCTAGAATTACTACATTATCGTGCCTTGTGGCCCTAACAATTTCCTCCCATAGTAGTCTCCCCTGGTCCCTATCTAAATTTGGGGGACGGTATATCACACCTAAAATTAATTTTTCATGCCCCTCTGAAAATTCTATCCAAACAGACTCTGTATGTGTTACTTCAGACTTAATACCCGTTTTTATGCAACAGTTCAAGCGATCTCGGACATACAATGCCACCCCACCCCCCTTCCCGATACTTCTATCTACTTGGAACAATTTAAAACCCTGAATGTGACATTCTGCAGGCATGTCCCGACTTTTTGAATTAAACCACGTCTCAGTAATGGCAAATACATCTATGTTACCTGCACTAGCAACTAGTCTCAACTCGTCCATCTTATTCCTAGCACTGCGACTATTTGTGTAATAAATATTTAATGACCCTCCTATCTCTTTACCCTTCCTGCTCCTTTCTGTTATTCCACTAAACCTATTACTGTCATTGTCAATTAGTGCCACTGGCTTTCCAATATCCTCCTCATTTTGCCTATTACTAGTTCTCCTAGTACTCATGTTACTACCCTGCGACTTCACAGTTTTCCCGCCAAAACCCATACCACTAACTATTCCTAGTTTAAAGACCTAACAGCTCCCTCCACTGCGTTGGCCAGTGCTCCCACCCCACACCTAGACAAGTGAACCCCATCCCTGGCATACATGTCATTTCTGCCATAGAAGAGGTCCCAGTTGTCAATGAATGTTACCGCATTTTCCTTACAGTATTTGTCCAGCCAGCAATTGACACCAATTGCCCTGGACAACCATTCATTTCCAACTCCTCTCCTTGGCAAAATGCCACATATGACAGGTTTCCCACCCTTCTTCCTAATTATCTCTATTGCTGACCTATACCTGCTAATCAGGTCCTCACTCCTACGTCTGCCAACATCGTTGCCTCCAGCACTGAGACAGATAATAGGATTGCTCCCATTACCTCTCATGATGTCATCCAGACGGCTAACAATATCCTTCATCCCAGCCCCAGGAAAACACACTCTCTGCCTCCTACTCCTATCCTTCAAACAGAATGCCCTATCCATGTACCTAATCTGGCTATCCCCAACAACAACAATGTTTTTACCTTCCTTGGCGTCGTCCGTAGTGATGCTCCGAGTAGTCGACTCACATTCGCCAAGTAGCATTACACCACTTGTAGAATTCGTCATGACGTTCTCGATGGTCTTCGTTGGGGTTTCTAGGGATGTCTCACTCACGTCTGCCAATGCTTCCTTGGTGCTCGTTGTGGCATTCCCAGTAGAACACTCACATTCGTCAGGTAGCACCGAGAATGAGTTGGAAGTTTCCACGGCAGTCTTCTGGTTTCTCGTTGTTTCTGCCTCTCCAACCGTTCTCTTAATCTTCAGCTTGGTTCCATGTTGCCCGGCCACTGACCAAGCTCCCCTCTTAACCTGGGGACTCACAACAGGAGGATTACTACGAATCCTCTTGTTCTCCTCCGTCAATCGCCGTATCTCCAGTTTAGCAACTCTGAGTTCTTCTCTCAGCTGCTGGTAAAGCTGCTCAAGAGAGGGCATCCTGGTTCAGATTCACAGAGAGCACACAAACAGGTCTTCACAGAGCTAAGTACACGTCACCACTGTTAAGTACACGTCACCACAGTTGTGTAGTGCAGCACACTAGTTGTGTAGTGCGGCACACTAGTTGTGTAGTGCAGCACACTAGTTGTGTAGTGTGGCACACTAGTTGTGTAGTGTGGCACACTAGTTGTGTAGTGCAGCACACTAGTTGTGTAGTGCAGCACACTAGTTGTGTAGTGTGGCACACTAGTTGTGTAGTGCGGCACACTAGTTGTGTAGTGCAGCACACTAGTTGTGTAGTGTGGCACACTAGTTGTGTAGTGTGGCACACTAGTTGTGTAGTGTGGCACACTAGTTGTGTAGTGCAGCACACTAGTTGTGTAGTGCAGCACACTAGTTGCGTAGTGCAGCACACTAGTTGTGTAGTGCGGCACACTAGTTGTGTAGTGCAGCACACTAGTTGTGTAGTGCGGCACACTAGTTGTGTAGTGCAGCACACTAGTTGTGTAGTGCAGCACACTAGTTGTGTAGTGCAGCACACTAGTTGTGTAGTGCGGCACACTAGTTGTGTAGTGCAGCACACTAGTTGTGTAATGCGGCACACTAGTTGAGTAGTGCGGCACACTAGTTGTGTAGTGCAGCACACTAGTTGTGTAGTGCAGAACACTAGTTGAGTAGTGTGGCACACTAGTTGAGTAGTGCGGCACACTAGTTGTGTAGTGCAGCACACCAGTTGTGTAGTGCAGCACACTAGTTGTGTAGTGCGGCACACTAGTTGTGTAGTGCAGCACACTAGTTGTGTAGTGTGGCACACTAGTTTTGTAGTGTGGCACACTAGTTGTGTAGTGCAGCACACTAGTTGTGTAGTGCAGAACACTAGTTGAGTAGTGTGGCACACTAGTTTTGTAATGTGGCACACTAGTTGTGTAGTGCAGCACACTAGTTGTGTAGTGCAGAACACTAGTTGAGTAGTGTGGCACACTAGTTGTGTAGTGCAGAACACTAGTTGAGTAGTGTGGCACACTAGTTTTGTAATGTGGCACACTAGTTGTGTAGTGCAGCACACTAGTTGTGTAGTGCAGAACACTAGTTGAGTAGTGCAGCACACTAGTTGTGTAGTGCAGCAAACTAGTTGTGTAGTGCAGCACACTAGTTGTGTAGTGAGGCACACTAGTTGTGTAGTGCAGCACACTAGTTGTGTAGTGCAGCACACTAGTTGTGTAGTGCAGCACACTAGTTGTGTAGTGCAGCACACTAGTTGTGTAGTGCAGCACACTAGTTGTGTAGTGCAGCACACTAGTTGTGTAGTGCAGCACACTAGTTGTGTAGTGCAGCACACTAGTTGTGTAGTGTGGCACACTAGTTGTGCAGTGCGGCACACTAGTTGTGTAGTGCGGCACACTACTTGTCTACTGCGGCACACTAGTTGTGTAGTGCGGCACACTAGTTGTGTAGTGCAGCACACTAGTTGTGTAGTGCAGCACACTAGTTGGGCAGTGCAGCACACTAGTTGTGTAGTGCAGCACACTAGTTGGGCAGTGCAGCACACTAGTTGTGTAGTGCAGCACACTAGTTGTGTAGTGCAGCACACTAGGTGTGTAGTGCGGCACACTAGTTGTGTAGTGCAGCACACTAGTTGTGTAGTGCAGCACACTAGTTGTGTAGTGCAGCACACTAGTTGTGTAGTGCAGCACACTAGTTGTGTAGTGCAGCACACTAGTTGGGCAGTGCAGCACACTAGTTGTGTAGTGCAGCACACTAGTTGTGTAGTGCAGCACACTAGTTGGGCAGTGCAGCACACTAGTTGTGTAGTGCAGCACACTAGTTGTGTAGTGCAGCACACTAGTTGTGTAGTGCAGCACACTAGTTGTGTAGTGCAGCACACTAGTTGGGCAGTGCAGCACACTAGTTGTGTAGTGCAGCACACTAGTTGTGTAGTGCAGCACACTAGGTGTGTAGTGCGGCACACTAGTTGTGCAGTGCAGCACACTAGTTGTGTAGTGCAGCACACTAGTTGTGTAGTGCAGCACACTAGTTGTGTAGTGCAGCACACTAGTTGTGCAGTGCAGCACACTAGTTGTGCAGTGCAGCACACTAGTTGTGTAGTGCAGCACACTAGTTGTGCAGTGCAGCACACTAGTTGTGTAGTGTGGCACACTAGTTGTGCAATGCAGCACACTAGTTGTGTAGTGCAGCAAACTAGTTGTGTAGTGTGGCACACTAATTGTGTAGTGCAGCACACTAGTTGTGCAATGCAGCACACTAGTTGTGTAGTGCAGCACACTAGTTGTGTAGTGCAGCACACTTGTTGTTAGTGCGGCACACTAGTTGTTTAGTGCAGCACACCAGTTGTGTAGTGTAGCACACTAGTTGTGTAGTGCAGCACACTAGTTGTGTAGTGCGGCACACTAGTTGAGTAGTGCAGCACACTAGTTGTGTAGTGTGGCACACTAGTTGTGTAGTGCAGCACACTAGTTGTAGTGCAGCACACTAGTTGTGTAGTGCAGCACACTAGTTGTGTAGTGTGGGACACTAGTTGTGTAGTGTGGCACACTAGTTGTGTAGTGCAGCACACTAGTTGTGTAGTGTGGCACACTAGTTGTGTAGTGCAGCACACTAGTTGTGTAGTGTGGCACACTAGTTGTGTAGTGCAGCACACTAGTTGTGTAGTGCGGCACACTAGTTGAGTAGTGCAGCACACTAGTTGTGTAGTGTGGCACACTAGTTGTGTAGTGCAGCACACTAGTTGTGTAGTGCAGCACACTAGTTGTGTAGTGTGGCACACTAGTTGTGTAGTGTGGCACACTAGTTGTGTAGTGCAGCACACTAGTTGTGTAGTGCAGCACACTAGTTGTGTAGTGTGGCACACTAGTTGTGTAGTGTGGCACACTAGTTGTGTAGTGCAGCACACTAGTTGTGTAGTGTGGCACACTAGTTGTGTAGTGTGGCACACTAGTTGTGTAGTGCAGCACACTAGTTGTGTAGTGTGGCACACTAGTTGTGTAGTGCAGCACACTAGTTGTGTAGTGCAGCACACTAGTTGTGTAGTGCAGCACACTAGTTGTGTAGTGCAGCACACTAGTTGTGTAGTGCAGCACACTAGTTGTGTAGTGCAGCACACCAGTTGTGTAGTGCAGCACACTAGTTGTGTAGTGCAGCACACTAGTTGTGTAGTGCAGCACACTAGTTGTGTAGTGCAGCACACCAGTTGTGTAGTGCAGCACACTAGTTGTGTAGTGCAGCACACTAGTTGTGTAGTGCAGCACACTAGTTGTGTAGTGTAGCACACTAGTTGTGTAGTGCAGCACACTAGTTGCGTAGTGCAGCACACTAGTTGTGTAGTGCGGCACACTAGTTGTGTAGTGCAGCACACTAGTTGTGTAGTGTGGCACACTAGTTGTGTAGTGCAGCACACTAGTTGTGTAGTGCGGCACACTAGTTGTGTAGTGCAGCACACTAGTTATGTAGTGCAGCACACTAGTTGTGTAGTGCAGCACACTAGTTGTGTAGTGCAGCACACTAGTTGTGTAGTGCGGCTCACTAGTTGTGTAGTGCAGCACACTAGTTGTGTAGTGTGGCTCACTAGTTCTGTAGTGCAGCACACTAGTTGTGTAGTGTGGCTCACTAGTTCTGTAGTGCAGCACACTAGTTCTGTAGTGCGGCACACTAGTTCTGTTGCGCAGCACACTAGTTGTGTAGTGCGGCACACTAGTTCTGAAGTGCAGCACACTAGTTGTGTAGTGCGGCACACTAGTTGTGAAGTGCAGCACACTAGTTGTGTAGTGCAGCACACTAGTTGTGTAGTGCGGCACACTAGTTGTGAAGTGCAGCACACTAGTTGTGTAGTGTGGCACACTAGTTCTGAAGTGCAGCACACTAGTTGTGTAGTGTGGCACACTAGTTCTGAAGTGCAGCACACTAGTTGTGAAGTGCAGCACACTAGTTGTGTAGTGCAGCACACTAGTTGTGTAGTGCGGCACACTAGTTGTGAAGTGCAGCACACTAGTTGTGTAGTGCGGCACACTAGTTGTGTAGTGTGGGACACTAGTTCTGAAGTGCAGCACACTAGTTGTGTAGTGTGGCACACTAGTTCTGAAGTGCAGCACACTAGTTGTGAAGTGCAGCACACTAGTTGTGTAGTGCAGCACACTAGTTGTGTAGTGTGGCACACTAGTTGTGTAGTGTGGCACATTAGTTGTGTAGTGTGGCACACTAGTTGTGTAGTGTGGCACACTAGTTGTGTAGTGCGGCACACTAGTTGTGTAGTGTGGGACACTAGTTCTGAAGTGCAGCACACTAGTTGTGTAGTGTGGCACACTAGTTCTGAAGTGCAGCACACTAGTTGTGAAGTGCAGCACACTAGTTGTGTAGTGCAGCACACTAGTTGTGTAGTGTGGCACATTAGTTGTGTAGTGTGGCACACTAGTTGTGTAGTGTGGCACACTAGTTGTGTAGTGTGGCACACTAGTTGTATAGTGTGGCACACTAGTTGTGTAGTGTGGCACACTAGTTGTGTAGTGTGGCACACTAGTTGTGTAGTCTGGCACACTAGTTGTATAGTGTGGCACACTAGTGTAGTGTGGCACACTAGTTGTGTAGTGTGGCACACTAGTTGTGTAGTGTGGCACACTAGTTGTGTAGTGTGGCACATTAGTTGTGTAGTGTGGCACACTAGTTGTGTAGTGTGGCACACTAGTTGTGTAGTCTGGCACACTAGTTGTATAGTGTGGCACACTAGTTGTGTAGTGTGGCACATTAGTTGTGTAGTGTGGCACACTAGTTGTGTAGTGTGGCACACTAGTTGTGTAGTGTGGCACACTAGTTGTGTAGTGTGGCACACTAGTTGTATAGTGTGGCACACTAGTTGTGTAGTGTGGCACACTAGTTGTGTAGTGTGGCACACTAGTTTCATGGTAGGAGTTTAAATACTTATAGTAAGTGGTGGTGGCAGAAAAAGGTTGTCGACCTCTGCTACTACCACAACAATTAGTACAGTTTAGTACAGTGTTTGAACACACACAATCTCTAACCCATTTTTCATCACCGTTGTCGTCCCCGTCCTCGACACACTCTGTTACATGTTGAAAAATAATTTAATATTTGATGTTTAAGTGAATTAATACACTGAGTTACCTTGATGTTGCAGTTGCACTGGAAAACAGGTCACACTTAGTGCAACGTTGTTTTTGTCTTACTTGTTGTATGGTTAGTTAAATAGGCTTAAAGTCCATCAACTACTTAAAAGTTCGTTAAGGCTGAATGTCATCTGTTTACTTTCAGTCAAAAATACTTATAACCTTTATCTACCACTACTCAGGTTATACCTTTGATACACGTTTGAAGAGTTTCGAGAGTTGTCTGCGTTGATCAGTGGGTGTTCATATATTGCCACATACGTAAATCAACGATTAAATTATAGCTCTCTCAAAATGGCCGCGATCGGTAATGTTAGGCCTACACGGGATAAATTAGGCTGCACCGTTGGTGAGTCCCAACAAAAAATTCCTCCATGGACATTGTAGGAACAGTTTCCTTCAATATGACTCGTCTTTAACATTCTTTCACTCTACGAACTTTTGGCCATTTGCTGGTTGCCCGGGATGATTCTGGCACTGAAGATATTGATGAGGACTTGGAGGTGGATGAATATGAAGATACAGAGAGTGCTGCTGCCACTCTACATGCCCACATGCCCCACCAAGCAACGAAGCTTCTGAAGCTCTTTGAAGGAGATGTGAGTCTCACTGAAGCAGATATGAGTCTCACTGAAGCAAATGAGTCTCTCACTGAAGAAGATGTGAGTCTTACTGAAGCAAATGTGTGTCTCACTGAAGCAAATGCGTATCTTACTGAAGCAGATGTGAGTCTCACTGAAGCAGATGTGAGTCTCACTGAAGCAGATGTGAGTCTCACTGAAGCAGATGTGAGTCTCACTGAAGCAAATGCGTATCTTACTGAAGCAGATGTGTGTCTCACTGAAGCAGATGTGTGTCTCACTGAAGCAAATGCGTATCTTACTGAAGCAGATGTGAGTCTCACTGAAGCAAATGCATATCTTACTGAAGCAGATGTGTGTCTCATTGAAGCAGATGTGTCTCACTGAAGCAGATGTGTGTCTCACTGAAGCAAATGCGTGTCTTACTGAAGCAGATATATGTCTCACTGACGCAGATGTGTGACTCACTGAAGCAGATGTGTGTCTCACTGAAGCAGATGTGTGTCTCACTGAAGCAGATGTGTGTCTCACTGAAGCAGATGTGAGTCTCACTGAAGCAAATGCGTATCTTACTGAAGCAGATGTGTGTCTCACTGAAGCAGATGTGTGTCTCACTGAAGCAAATGCGTATCTTACTGAAGCAGATGTGTGTCTCACTGAAGCAGATGTGTGTCTCACTGAAGCAGATGTGTGTCTCACTGAAGCAGATGTGTGTCTCACTGAAGCAGATGTGTGTCTCACTGAAGCAGATGTGTGTCTCACTGAAGCAGATGTGTGTCTCACTGAAGCAGATGTGTGTCTCACTGAAGCAGATGTGTGTCTCACTGAAGCAGATGTGTGTCTCACTGAAGCAGATGTGTGTCTCACTGAAGCAGATGTGTGTCTCACTGAAGCAGATGTGTGTCTCACTGAAGCAGATGTGTGTCTCACTGAAGCAGATGTGTGTCTCACTGAAGCAGATGTTTGTCTCACTTAAGCAGATGTATATCTCACTGAAGCAGATGTTTATTTTTTTTTATTATTATCACACTGGCCGATTCTCACCAAGGCAGGGTGGCCCGTAAAAGAAAAACTTTCACCATCATTCACTCCATCACTGTCTTGTCAGAGGGGTGCATTACACTACAGTTCATAAAACTGCAACATTAACACCCCTCCTTCAGAGTGCAGACACTGTACTTCCCATCTCCAGGACTCAAGTCCGGCCTGCCGGTTTCCCTGAATCCCTTCATAAATGTTACTTTGCTCACACTCCAACAGCACATAAAGTATTAAAAATCATTTGTCTCCACCCACTCCTATCAAATACGCTCATGCATGCTTGCTGGAAGTCCAAGCCCCTCGCATACAAAACCTCCTTTACCCCTTCCTTCCAACCTTTCCTAGGCCTACCCCTACCCTGCCTTCCTTCCACTACAGACTGATACACTCTTGAAGTCATTCTGTTTCGTTCCATTTTCTCTACATGTCCGAACCATCTCAACAAACCTTCCTCAGCCCTCTGGACAACAGTTTTGGTAATCCCGCACCTCCTCCTAACTTTCAAACTACGAATTCTCTGCATTATATTTACACCACACATTGCCCTCAGACATGACATCTCCACTGCCTCCAGCCTTCTCCTCGCTGCAACATTCATCACCCATGCTTCACACCCAGATAAGAGAGTTGGTAAAACTATACTCTTATACATTCCCCACTTTGCCTCCAAGGACAAAGTTCTTTATCTCCACAGACTCCTAAGTGCACTGCTCACCCTTTTCCCATCATCAATTCTATGATTCACCTCATCTTTCATAGACCCATCTGCTGACAAGTCCACTTCCAAAAATCTGAATACATTCACCTCCTCCATACTCTCTCCCTCCAATCTGATATCCAATCTTTCGTAACCTAATCTTTTTATCCTCATAACCTCACTCTTTCCTATATTCACTTTTAATTTTCTTCTTTTACATACCCTACGAAATTCATCCACCAACCTCTGCAACTTCTCTTCAGAATCTCCCAAGAGCACAGTGACATCACCAAAAAGCAACTGTGACAACTCCCATTTTGTGTTTGATTCTTTATCTTTTAAGTCCACGCCTCTTGCCAAGACCCTCGCATTCACTTCTGCTACAACCCCATCTATAACCACGGTGACATCACACATCCTTGTCTAAGGCCTACTTTCACTGGGAAATAATCTCCCTCTTTCCTACACACTCTAACTTGAGCCTCACTATCCTCGTAAAAACTCTTCACTGCTTTCAGTAACCTACCTCCTACACCATACACCTGCAACATCTGCCACATTGCCCCCCTATCCACCCTGTCATACGCCTTTTCCAAATCCATAAATGCCACAAAAACCTCTTTATCCTTATCTAAATACTGTTCACTTATATGTTTCACTGTAAGCACTTGGTCTACACACCCCCTACCTTTCCTAAAGCCTTCTTGTTCATCTGCTATCCTACTCTCCGTCTTACTCTTAATCCTTTCAATAATAACTCTACCATACACTTTACCAGGTATACTCAACAGACTTATCCCCCTATAATTTTTGCACTCTCTTTTGTCCCCTTTGCCTTTATACAAAAGAACTATGCATGCTCTCTGCCAATCCCTAGGTACTTTACCGTTTTCCATACATTTATTAAATAATAGCACCAACCCCTCCAAAACTATATCCCCACCTGCTTTTAACATTTCTATCTTTATCCCATCAATCCCAGCTGCCTTATCCCCTTTCATTCTACCCACTGCCTCACGAACTTCCCCCACACTCACAACTGGCTCTTCCTCACTCCTACAAGATGTTGTTCCTCCTTGCCCTATACATGAAATCACAGCTTCCATATTTTCATCAACATTTAACAATTCCTCAAAATATTCCCTCCATCTTTCCAATACTTTTAACTCTCCATTTAATAATTCTCCTCTCCTATTTTAAGTGACAAATCCATTTGTTCCCTAGGCTTCCTCAGCTTGTTAATCTCACTCCAAAACTTTTTCTTATTTTCAACAAAGTTTGTTGATAATATTTCACCCACCCTCTCATTTGCTCTCTTTTTTCATTGCTTCACCACTCTCTTAACCTCTCTCTTTTTCTCCATATACTCTTCCCTCCTTGCATCACTTCTACTCTGTAAAAACCTCTCATATGCTAACTTTTTCTCCCTTACATCATCCTTTACATCATCATTCCACCAATCGCTCTTCTTCCCTCCTGCACCCACTTTCCTGTAACCACAAACTTCTGCTGAACACTCTAACACTACATTCTTAAACCTACCCCATACATCTTCGACTCCATTGCCTATATTCTCACTAGCCCATCTATCCTCCAATAGTTGTTTATATCTTACCCTAACTGCCTCCTCTTTTAGTTTATAAACCTTCACCTCTCTCTTACTTGATGCTTCTATTTTCCTTGTATCCCATCTACCTTTTACTCTCAGTGTAGCTACAACTAGAAAGTGATCTGATATATCTGTGGCCCCTCTATAAACATGTACATCCTGAAGTTTACTCAGCACTCTTTTATCTACTAATACATAATCCAACAAACTACTGTCATTACGCCCTACATCATATCTTGTATACATATTTATCCTGTTTTTCTTAAAATATGTATTACCTATAACTAAACCCTTTTCTATACAAAGTTCAATCATAGGGCTCCCATTATCATTTACACCTGGCACCCCAAACTTACCTACCACACCCTCTCTAAATGTTTCTCGTACTTAAGCATTTAGATCCCCTACCACAATTACTCTCTCACTTGGTTCAAAGATTCCTGTGCATTCACTTAACATCTCCCAAAATCTCTCTCTCTCTCTCTCTACACTCCTCTCTTCTCCAGGTGCATACACGCTTGTTATGACCCACGTTTCGCATCCAACCCTTATTTTAATCCACATAATCCTTGAATTTACACATTTATATTCCCTCTTCTCCTTCCATAACTGATCCTTCAACATTATTGTTATCCCTTCCTTAGCTCTATCTCTCTCAGATACTCCTGACTAAATCCCATTTATTTCTCCCCACCGAAACTCCCGTACGCCCTTCAAGTTTGTTTCACTTAGGGCCAGGATATCCAACTTCTTTTCATTCATAACATCAGCAATCATCTCTTTCTTGTCATCCGCACTACATCCACGCACATTCATGTATCCCAGTTTTATAAAGTTTTTCTTCTTCTCTTTTTTAGTAAATGTTTACAGGAGAAGGGGTTACTAGCCCACTGCTTCCGGCAGATGTGTATCTTATTAATCAACTTGTATATCTCATTAATCAACTTGTCGGTTTCGTAAACTGTTTATTCAGTTTAAATGCTAATGCCTAAAATAGAAGTTACAGTACACTCTCAGTATTCTCTTATTTTGTGTGAGAGGCAGACACTTCTTGGTGTAATATATTAGCAGGTTAGTAAATGAAATTTCCAGCCTGTCGACTACATGAAGGTCATCAGCTGCAGGTAACGTTCACTATAAATTTTGTGTCTGCGTTCTCAAAAGAATTCAGCAACATTTAACAGAAGAGATTCGGAAATTTTAAAGGCTCAAAAACATATGTACATGGTGAAAATTAAAAAACTCCCGAGAGAGACTTTTATAGCAGACCAGAAGAAGAAATGGAGAGGAAGAGCAGTTTATGAGGTGGTAACTTGTGGGTGTTCTATTATTGATCTAATGATGCTTGACATAGTAAGACCAGTGGAATCTTGGTATAGAGAATATCTTCTACTACACCATTGCTATATATGTCTGACCCACTTTTATTAGGAATGACCTGCTCCCACAAATGGGCCCCGCCCACATATAACCATATCTTCAACTGTTCTATCCACATCACCTACAACTCCATTGCTAAATCTCTGGCTGTCATGGGCCTGACCAAATTCTAGAAACCCTCGTCCTCGAATAACCACGTCTTCAACTGCTGCACCTCTCCACTTCTTCCACTGTCTCCAGTACAAATTTCGCCGTCTTTATGTCTCTGTAGTACCCTTGATCTAATGATACTTATTATGTATAATTATGGTGGCCTAGCCATGGCATTACTTTATATAAGTCAGTGGAACATTTTTTTTTGTTTGCTGGGTCAAGCACCGCCGACTATCAGTTTTATTATGACTGACCACTTATACTTATTGTGACTGACCACTTACACTTATTGTGACTGACCACTTACACTTATTGTGACTGACCACTTACACTTATTCCTTCCCCCTCCCTCCATTTTCTAATATTAATGTTCAGAGTCGTGTTGTTTATGTTGCCCTAGGAGGTCCAACTCACCGAATATGTTTAAGGGGGTCGAACCTCATCGTCTGCCCCCCTTCCAGAACAACATCACTGAATTCTTGGCTCTTGGACCTAATCGAATCTACTTTGGAAGCTGTGTATTGAATTTGCCTCCACCTCATCCACGTCATTCAATTTTTCTACCACCCTGAGACCAAAAAATTATTTCCTTGCATACATTGGCTGATCTTACGGTCTTGTCTGGCTGCCGGTGAGCCACCTGTGGCCAGATGTACCTTCAGTGGTAGAAACAAAAACAAAAAAAAAGAGCCGGCAGCCTGGCTTGACTGCCACCCACACAACTCCGCTGCTACCCACGTAAAAACTAGTTTGTGAGTAGAGGCGTCGCCCTCTAGGCCCTAGTACTAGTGAGCAGACAACGCCCGCTCCAGCACCTGTTTCCTGCTCTCCTCTGACATGGCACAAGCACACCCGGGCACGCTCGTCAACCACCTGGTGACATCACAAACGAAAGTATGCATGTTAGACTCCCGGGTGTGACGCCACGTATGGGTGAGTTTACTTACACCAACCACCCATGCCAACCCTTCCAGTAAATAGGTACCCAAGTGAACACAAACATGTGCTTCAGACGACACTCAGAAAAACACAGAGGTGTAAAATAGGATTATATTAAGATAATGTATCACTGTGAAGAGCTTTATCACCATCCAGTGTAATAATATAACACTATCACCACCCAGTGTAATAATATAACACTATCACCATCCAGTGTAATAATATAACACTATCACCACCCAGTGTAATAATATAACACTATCACCACCCAGTGTAATAATATAACACTCTCACCAACCAGTGTAATAATATAACACTATCACCACCAAGTGTAATAATATAACACTATCACCACCCAGTGTAATAATATAACACTATCACCACCCAGTGTAATAATATAACACTATCACCACCCAGTGTAATAATATAACACTATCACCACCCAGTGTAATAATATAACACTATCAGTGTAATAATATAACACTATCACCATGTAATAATATAACACTATCACCACCCAGTGTAATAATATAACACTATCACCATGTAATAATATAACACTATCAGTGTAATAATATAACACTCACCATGTAATAATATAACACTATCACCACCAAGTGTAATAATATAACACTATCACCACCCAGTGTAATAATATAACACTATCACCACCCAGTGTAATAATATAACACTATCACCACCAAGTGTAATAATATAACACTATCACCACCCAGTGTAATAATATAACACTATCACCACCCAGTGTAATAATATAACACTATCACCACCCAGTGTAATAATATAACACTATCACCACCAAGTGTAATAATATAACACTATCACCACCCAGTGTAATAATATAACACTATCACCACCCAGTGTAATAATATAACACTATCACCACCCAGTGTAATAATATAACACTATCACCACCCAGTGTAATAATATAACACTCTCAGCATCAATGTAATAATATAACACTCTCAGCATCAATGTAATAATATAACACTCTCAGCATCAATGTAATAATATAACACTCTCAGCATCAATGTAATAATATAACACTCTCAGTATCAATGTAATAATATAACACTCTCAGCATCCAGTGTAATAATATAACACTCTCAACATCAATGCAATAATATAACACTCTCAGCATCAGTGTAATAATATAACACTCTCAGCATCAATGTAATAATATAACACTCTCAGCATCAATGTAATAATATAACACTCTCAGCATCAATGTAATAATATAACACTCTCAGCATCAATGTAATAATATAACACTCTCAGCATCAGTGTAATAATATAACACTCTCAGCATCAGTGTAATAATATAACACTCTCAGCATCAGTGTAATAATATAACACTCTCAGCATCAATGTAATAATATAACACTCTCAGCATCAATGCAATAATATAACACTCTCAGCATCAGTGTAATAATATAACACTCTCAGCAACCAGTGTAATAATATAACACTCTCAGGAACCAGTGTAATAATATAACACTCTCAGCAACCAGTGTAATAATATAACACTCTCAGCATCAGTGTATTAATATAACACTCTCAGCATCAGTGTAATAATATAACACTCTCAGCATCAATAATAATATAACACTCTCAGTAATAATATAACACTCTCAGAACTAGTGTAATAATATAACACTCTCAGCATCAGTGTAATAATATAACACTCTCAGCATCAATGTAATAATATAACACTCTCAGCATCAATGTAATAATATAACACTCTCAACATCAATGTAATAATATAACACTCTCAGCATCAGTGTAATAATATAACACTCTCAACATCAATGTAATAATATAACACTCTCAACATCAATGTAATAATATAACACTCTCAGCATCAATGTAATAATATAACACTCTCAACATCAATGTAATAATATAACACTCTCAGCATCCAGTGTAATAATATAACACTCTCAGCATCAATGTAATAACATAACACTCTCAGCATCCAGTGTAATAATATAACACTCTCAGCACTAGTGTAATAATATAACACTCTCAGCATCCAGTGTAATAATATAACACTCTCAGCATCCAGTGTAATAATATAACACTCTCAGCATCAGTGTAATAATATAACACTCTCAGCATCAGTGTAATAATATAACACTCTCAGCATCCAGTGTAATAATATAACACTCTCAGCACCAGTGTAATAATATAACACTCTCAGCACTAGTGTAATAATATAACACTCTCAGCATCAGTGTAATAATATAACACTCTCAGCATCAATGTAATAATATAACACTCTCAGCATCAATGTAATAATATAACACTCTCAGCATCAATGTAATAATATAACACTCTCAGCATCAGTGTAATAATATAACTCTCAGCATCAGTGTAATAATATAACACTCTCAGCATCAGTGTAATAATATAACACTCTCAGCATTAATGTAATAATATAACACTCTCAGCATCAGTGTAATAATATAACACTCTCAGCATCAGTGTAATAATATAACACTCTCAGCATCAGTGTAATAATCTCAGTAGTAGTAACCAGTTACCAGTAACCACTCTGCCAGTTGACTCACGACCAACCGTCTCTGCCTGAGTCACTGTCTGAACTCATGTGCTGACCTGGCAGTATTCAAAGACCCTCTCACATATGGGTACTGGGCGGCCAGTCAGTCAGTGATACGAGAGTGAGCAAGGAGGCAGGTCACGGCTGTAAGGGCGCAACCCACCTTGTCTGTAATTATACGTAATACCAGCCTACGTGAGTATTTCTTACCTAATCCACGTGTCGAACTCCCACATGATAAATGGTGGCACCGGTGTGGAGCGTGGATTTAGTTTTTACGAGTAATTCAAGACGTTAGAAGTCTGTTTGTGAGTAGCCGGCAGGGTCAAAGGTGAACCTCCAGCCAGCCGCCTTACCCTCACTCACTACCTTCAGCCTGCAAGCCTGTTGCAGCCGTTTCAAGCTTCCTGGCTTAGTTCGTGTGCTAATTGCTTCAATCTCCAAGGGTTTGACCCGGATTTTGCAATTAAGCCAGTCAGTAAGCCAGACTGTGGAAGTGAACGCCAGTCAGCCTATCATCCAGCCTGTCTCCTGTCATCCAACTGCTCCTCCGTGCTTTGTGCATCGTTACACGTCTTCCAGTCAGCCATTCTTGTGGGTAAGCAAGTCAAGCGTTTGTTGACTCTGTTGAACAAACGTCGTAAAGCCATTGCTTTACCAGGTGAGAAGATGGGTATAACGAACTTATTGTCACATCGTATTCCACTTGAACCTGGTACTAGACCTATCTACATACCTGCGTACAGAATGCCTCATTCACAAGTTGCTGTCGCAGAAGAATTGATCAATCAAATGCTTGATGATGGAGTTATTGCACCTAGCAATTCCCCTTGGAATGCACCCTTGATACTAGTACCTAAGAAGGATGGTACTTGGCGCCCAGTGATTGACTTTAGGAAGTTAAACGCGAAAACCATTCCAGATCGCTTTCCACTCCCTGTACTGGGTGATCTTTTACGTAATATCGGAGATAACAAAGTCTTTTCAATCCTAGATTTGTTACAAGGGTTTTGGCAAGTCCCTCTTCACGAGGACAGCCAAGAGCTAACTGCATTCTCCACTCCTACAGGTCATTATCACTTCCTCCGTATGGCGTTTGGATTACGATCTTCCCCTATCACGTTCTCAAGGCTCATGACTAATATCTTTAGAGGTCTCATAGGTAATGCACTTATGGTGTACTTAGATGACGTAATCGTCATGTCTAAAGACGTGGATACACACTTGAAAAGACTTGATGTAGTACTTGGTAAGCTTGAAGAAGCCAATTTAAAGATCAAACTGTCTAAATGTCAATTTTTCAGATCAGAAATTAAGTTTCTTGGTCACGTAGTCACTCCTAGAGGGGTTACGACTGACCAAAGTAAAGTAACTGCAGTACTAAATTTTCCAACTCCCAAAACTGCTGATGCCGTAAGATCCTTTGTGGGCTTAGCAGGTTTTTATAGATCCTTCATTGCCAATTTTTCTTCCATAGCTGCTCCTCTAACTGAGTTGCTTAAGAAAGATGCTCCTTTTGTTTGGACCTTCCGTCAAGAAAGAGCATTCCACACTCTAAAAGAAAAGCTAACATCTGCTCCAATTTTGAAATTTCCAGATTTTTCTAAGCCCTTCTATCTGACAACTGATGCTAGTTCAATTGGCATAGGTGCCGTACTAGCTCAGAAGACCGATGGCAAGTACAACGCAGTTGCATTTGCTAGCCGAGTCCTTACGAAGGCTGAACGTAATTATACAGTAACTGAGCAAGAAGCTTTAGCAATAGTATGGTCTTTAAAGCACTTCCGAGACATTATTTATCAGTACTCTGTTCATGTCTTGACAGACCATGCTCCACTGATACCCTTATTCCAGAACAAACAACCTACTGGAAGGTTAGCTAGATGGACCTTGACTATCCAAGAGTTCAATCCCACCTTTGAGCATTTACCTGGCAAGTCAAATGTAGTCGCAGATGCCTTATCGCGACATGTTAGTATAGTAACTGCAGACCCTCCATTTAGTACTGAAGATGTAAAGAATGCTCAACGAACAGATCCCATGTGGTCTGGTGTGATTCGATTCCTGCTCCAGGAAGATCTTATTCTGACTGTGAAGCCACCAGCACCCATCAGTGACTTTGTCATGAACCAAGAATTACTGTATCGAACAGCCGAGTTGGGTACTCCTAGCAGAAGAGTATACCAGTTAGTAATTCCACAGTCACTAGTGAATGTAGCCTTACAGCTAGTTCACGATGTACCAGGTGTTGCACACCCTGGTATGGATCGTTCAGTAAAACAAGCCAGATTGAAATACTTTTGGCCTCGTATGGCAACTGATATTTCTGAGTATGTTAAGAAATGTAGTGTCTGCATGCAACATAAAGGCAATGCTAATGGTCCTAATCCAATCCAAGTATATCCAACTACTAGCGAACCGTGGGAAAGAGTTGCGCTAGATTTGTTAACTAATTTCCAATGTTCCCTCCAAGGTAACAAACATCTGTGTGTTATGGTAGACCATTTCACCAGATATTGTGAGTTAGTTCCTATTGCAGATAAGACTGCCGAGACAGTAGCTAAAGCGTTTAAAGAACGCATTATCTGCAGGCATACCACCCCTAAGTCACTAGTAACAGATAATGGAGGTGAATTCTGTAATGAGATTCTTGAAAATTTGTGTACCTTGTACAAGATCTCTAAATCCACCATTGTTCCTCATCATCCTGCCAGCAATGGGTTAGCGGAACGAACCAATAAGAAAGTACTTGATGTCTTGAGAGCCACTATCAATCCCAACAGTGAAACTTGGGATGAAGTTATACCTGATGTGCAGTGTGCTATAAATTCTGCTTACAATGTTTCTATAGGTGACACTCCACATTATGCATTGTATGGTGTAGATAAACGTTTGCCTTATGAGTTGTTATATTCTAATCCGAAACCAAATTACAACCCTGATGATTTCATAGCAACTCGTACCAGCTTAGCTCAAAGTGTTTTTAGAAGAATCCGTGAAACACTTCATAAATCAACAGCAGAATTTACAAGAGTCGCAAACACTCAATCAAAGCCATCCAAAATCAAAGTAGGTTCGAGAGTTATGCTGATTAACTTTAACAAAACGTCTGCAATGCCAAAGCTTGATCAAAAGTTTATTGGTCCTTATCGAGTAGTTGAACATATCACTGGTAATAAGTATAAGATTAGAGAGATTAGTACTGGTCAGTATAAAGAATCGCATTTAGATCATATGAAGTTAGTATGTGATGATAATGATGTTCCAACCCAGACTAATGTGACAGACTCTGACAATCCTCCTGATCCTGTACTCTCTTCCTCTGATACTCAGTCAGACGATCAACCTGAATGTCGTTATTCCCTACGTACACGACAGGTCTTGAGAAATCCTCAAGTATCATTTGTAACTTCCAATTCAGATTTGCCTCAAATACAGCATGAGTTAGCCAATGCTACAGAGTTTGATCCTCCCAGAGATGACACCCATTCTGCATATGTCAATCTTACCCTAGCAGAGTTGGGGTTAAATGTAAATAACCTGTATAGATGAATAATTACAGTATCAACTTATCAGTATTCAAGAATTTTTTTTTTTGTGTTCATGTTCTCTCCGCGTTCTGAGAGTTAACAGTCTAGATTTGAGTGCACCGAATCTGCCTTTCTGTTAAACACTCTTTCTTTGTATATATTCCTTCCTCAGAATCCGTAGATCACATGAATACAGATCGATCGATCAAAATTTTTTTTTTATCACTTGTAATCTCAACGTTGAGTTCGATGTTCATTTGTTGAGTTTTAAGTTGTGCTATATTATACCTTGTACTGCATTACAGTTTCAGTTACGTAAGCTTCCATTCCAATGTTCTACTTATGTATGTTATAATGTTTAATTGTTGTGTACTTTGACATTGTATAGAATCAGCCCAAGCCGTATACCTGCCATCTCTAGTTTGTATTAGTTGTATGTCGGGACGACATACGTTAGCGTCGCCGAGCTCTCAGTAGTAGTAACCAGTTACCAATAACCACTCTGCCAGTTGACTCACGACCAACCGTCTCTGCCTGAGTCACTGTCTGAACTCATGTGCTGACCTGGCAGTATTCAAAGACCCTCTCACATATGGGTACTGGGCGGCCAGTCAGTCAGTGATACGAGAGTGAGCAAGGAGGCAGGTCACGGCTGTAAGGGCGCAACCCACCTTGTCTGTAATTATACGTAATACCAGCCTACGTGAGTATTTCTTACCTAATCCACGTGTCGAACTCCCACATGATAATAATATAACACTCTCAGCATCAGTGTAATAATATATCTCTCAGCATCAGTGTAATAATATAACACTCTCAGCATCCAGTGTAATAATATAACACTCTCAGCATCAGTGTAATAATATAACACTCTCAGCATCCAGTGTAATAATATAACACTCTCAGCATCAGTGTAATAATATAACACTCTCAGCATCAGTGTAATAATATAACACTCTCAGCATCAATGTAATAATATAACACTCTCAGCATCAGTGTAATAATATAACACTCTCAGCACTAGTGTAATAATATAACACTCTCAGCATCAATGTAATAATATAACACTCTCAGCATCAATGTAATATAACACTCTCAGCATCAGTGTAATAATATAACACTCTCAGCATCCAGTGTAATAATATAACACTCTCAGCATCCAGTGTAATAATATAACACTCTCAGCATCAATGTAATAATATAACACTCTCAGCATCAGTGTAATAATATAACACTCTCAGCATCCAGTGTAATAATATAACACTCTCAGCATCAATCTAATAATATAACACTCTCAGCATCAATGTAATAATATAACACTCTCAGCATCAGTGTAATAATATAACACTCTCAGCATCAATGTAATAATATAACACTCTCAGCATCAATGTAATAATATAACACTCTCAGCATCAATGTAATAATATAACACTCTCAGCATCAATGTAATAATATAACACTCTCAGCATCCAGTGTAATAATATAACACTCTCAGCATCAATGTAATAATATAACACTCTCAGCATCCAGTGTAATAATATAACACTCTCAGCATCAATGTAATAATATAACACTCTCGGCATCAATGTAATAATATAACACTCTCAGCATCAATGTAATAATATAACACTCTCAGCATCAATGTAATAATATAACACTCTCAGCATCAGTGTAATAATATAACACTCTCAGCATCAATGTAATAATATAACACTCTCAGCATCAATGTAATAATATAACACTCTCAGCATCAATGTAATAATATAACACTCTCAGCACTAGTGTAATAATATAACACTCTCAGCACTAGTGTAATAATATAACACTCTCAGCACTAGTGTAATAATATAACACTCTCAGCATCAGTGTAATAATATAACACTCTCAGCATCAGTGTAATAATATAACACTCTCAGCGTCCAGTGTAATAATATAACACTCTCAGCATCAGTGTAATAATATAACACTCTCAGCACTAGTGTAATAATATAACACTCTCAGCATCCAGTGTAATAATATAACACTCTCAGCATCCAGTGTAATAATATAACACTCTCAGCATCAGTGTAATAATATAACACTCTCAGCATCCAGTGTAATAATATAACACTCTCAGCATCAATGTAATAATATAACACTCTCAGCATCAATGTAATAATATAACACTCTCAGCCTCAGTGTAATAATATAACACTCTCAGCATCAATGTAATAATATAACACTCTCAGCATCAATGTAATAATATAACACTCTCAGCATCAATGTAATAATATAACACTCTCAGCCTCAGTGTAATAATATAACACTCTCAGCATCAATGTAATAATATAACACTCTCAGCACTAGTGTAATAATATAACACTCTCAGCCTCAGTGTAATAATATAACACTCTCAGCATCCAGTGTAATAATATAACACTCTCAGCACTAGTGTAATAATATAACACTCTCAGCATCAGTGTAATAATATAACACTCTCAGCCTCAGTGTAATAATATAACACTCTCAGCCTCAGTGTAATAATATAACACTCTCAGCATCAGTGTAATAATATAACACTCTCAGCCTCAGTGTAATAATATAACACTCTCAGCACCAGTGTAATAATATAACACTCTCAGCATCAGTGTAATAATATAACACTCTCAGCATCCAGTGTAATAATATAACACTCTCAGCATCAGTGTAATAATATAACACTCTCAGCATCCAGTGTAATAATATAACACTCTCAGCACTAGTGTAATAATATAACACTCTCAGCACTAGTGTAATAATATAACACTCTCAGCATCAGTGTAATAATATAACACTCTCAGCCTCAGTGTAATAATATAACACTCTCAGCCTCAGTGTAATAATATAACACTCTCAGCATCAGTGTAATAATATAACACTCTCAGCCTCAGTGTAATAATATAACACTCTCAGCACCAGTGTAATAATATAACACTCTCAGCACTAGTGTAATAATATAAAACTCTCAGCATCCAGTGTAATAATATAACACTCTCAGCATCAGTGTAATAATATAACACTCTCAGCATCCAGTGTAATAATATAACACTCTCAGCACTAGTGTAATAATATAACACTCTCAGCACTAGTGTAATAATATAACACTCTCAGCACTAGTGTAATAATATAACACTCTCAGCATCAGTGTAATAATATAACACTCTCAGCATCAGTGTAATAATATAACACTCTCAGCATCAATGTAATAATATAACACTCTCAGCATCAATGTAATAATATAACACTCTCAGCATCAATGTAATAATATAACACTCTCAGCATCAATGTAATAATATAACACTCTCAGCATCAATGTAATAATATAACACTCTCAGCATCAATGTAATAATATAACACTCTCAGCATCCAGTGTAATAATATAACACTCTCAGCATCAGTGTAATAATATAACACTCTCAGCATCAGTGTAATAATATAACACTCTCAGCATCAGTGTAATAATATAACACTCTCAGCATCAGTGTAATAATATAACACTCTCAGCATCAGTGTAATAATATAACACTCTCAGCATCAGTGTAATAATATAACACTCTCAGCATCAGTGTAATAATATAACACTCTCAGCATCAGTGTAATAATATAACACTCTCAGCATCAGTGTAATAATATAACACTCTCAGCATCAGTGTAATAATATAACACTCTCAGCATCAGTGTAATAATATAACACTCTCAGCATCAGTGTAATAATATAACACTCTCAGCATCAGTGTAATAATATAACACTCTCAGCATCAGTGTAATAATATAACACTCTCAGCATCCAGTGTAATAATATAACACTCTCAGCATCAGTGTAATAATATAACACTCTCAGCATCCAGTGTAATAATATAACACTCTCAGCATCAGTGTAATAATATAACACTCTCAGCATCAGTGTAATAATATAACACTCTCAGCATCAATGTAATAATATAACACTCTCAGCATCAATGTAATAATATAACACTCTCAGCATCCAGTGTAATAATATAACACTCTCAGCATCAATGTAATAATATAACACTCTCAGCATCCAGTGTAATAATATAACACTCTCAGCATCAATGTAATAATATAACACTCTCGGCATCAATGTAATAATATAACACTCTCAGCATCAATGTAATAATATAACACTCTCAGCATCAATGTAATAATATAACACTCTCAGCATCAGTGTAATAATATAACACTCTCAGCATCAATGTAATAATATAACACTCTCAGCATCAATGTAATAATATAACACTCTCAGCATCAATGTAATAATATAACACTCTCAGCACTAGTGTAATAATATAACACTCTCAGCACTAGTGTAATAATATAACACTCTCAGCACTAGTGTAATAATATAACACTCTCAGCATCCAGTGTAATAATATAACACTCTCAGCATCAGTGTAATAATATAACACTCTCAGCGTCCAGTGTAATAATATAACACTCTCAGCATTAGTGTAATAATATAACACTCTCAGCACTAGTGTAATAATATAACACTCTCAGCATCCAGTGTAATAATGTAACACTCTCAGCATCCAGTGTAATAATATAACACTCTCAGCATCAGTGTAATAATATAACACTCTCAGCATCCAGTGTAATAATATAACACTCTCAGCATCAATGTAATAATATAACACTCTCAGCATCAATGTAATAATATAACACTCTCAGCCTCAGTGTAATAATATAACACTCTCAGCATCAATGTAATAATATAACACTCTCAGCATCAATGTAATAATATAACACTCTCAGCATCAATGTAATAATATAACACTCTCAGCCTCAGTGTAATAATATAACACTCTCAGCATCAATGTAATAATATAACACTCTCAGCACTAGTGTAATAATATAACACTCTCAGCCTCAGTGTAATAATATAACACTCTCAGCATCCAGTGTAATAATATAACACTCTCAGCACTAGTGTAATAATATAACACTCTCAGCATCAGTGTAATAATATAACACTCTCAGCATCAGTGTAATAATATAACACTCTCAGCCTCAGTGTAATAATATAACACTCTCAGCACCAGTGTAATAATATAACACTCTCAGCACTAGTGTAATAATATAACACTCTCAGCATCCAGTGTAATAATATAACACTCTCAGTATCAGTGTAATAATATAACACTCTCAGCATCCAGTGTAATAATATAACACTCTCAGCACTAGTGTAATAATATAACACTCTCAGCACTAGTGTAATAATATAACACTCTCAGCACTAGTGTAATAATATAACACTCTCAGCACTAGTGTAATAATGTAACACTCTCAGCACTAGTGTAATAATATAACACTCTCAGCATCAGTGTAATAATATAACACTCTCAGCATCAGTGTAATAATATAACACTCTCAGCATCAGTGTAATAATATAACACTCTCAGCATCAATGTAATAATATAACACTCTCAGCATCAATGTAATAATATAACACTCTCAGCATCAATGTAATAATATAACACTATCAGCATCAATGTAATAATATAACACTCTCAGCATCAATGTAATAATATAACACTCTCAGCATCAGTGTAATAATATAACACTCTCAGCATCCAGTGTAATAATATAACACTCTCAGCATCCAGTGTAATAATATAACACTCTCAGCATCAGTGTAATAATATAACACTCTCAGCATCCAGTGTAATAATATAACACTCTCAGCACCAGTGTAATAATATAACACTCTCAGCACTAGTGTAATAATATAACACTCTCAGCATCAGTGTAATAATATAACACTCTCAGCATCAATGTAATAATATAACACTCTCAGCATCAATGTAATAATATAACACTCTCAGCATCAATGTAATAATATAACACTCTCAGCATCAATGTAATAATATAACACTCTCAGCATCAATGTAATAATATAACACTATCAGCATCAATGTAATAATATAACACTCTCAGCATCAATGTAATAATATAACACTCTCAGCATCAATGTAATAATATAACACTCTCAGCATCAATGTAATAATATAACACTCTCAGCATCAGTGTAATAATATAACACTCTCAGCATCAGTGTAATAATATAACACTCTCAGCATCAGTGTAATAATATAACACTCTCAGCATCAGTGTAATAATATAACACTCTCAGCATCAGTGTAATAATATAACACTCCCAGCATCAGTGTAATAATATAACACTCTCAGCATCAGTGTAATAATATAACACTCCCAGCATCAGTGTAATAATATAACACTCTCAGCATCAGTGTAATAATATAACACTCTCAGCATCAGTGTAATAATATAACACTCTCAGCATCAGTGTAATAATATAACACTCTCAGCATCAGTGTAATAATATAACTCTCAGCATCAGTGTAATAATATAACACTCTCAGCATCCAGTGTAATAATATAACACTCTCAGCATCAGTGTAATAATATAACACTCTCAGCATCCAGTGTAATAATATAACACTCTCAGCATCAGTGTAATAATATAACACTCTCAGCATCAGTGTAATAATATAACACTCTCAGCATCAATGTAATAATATAACACTCTCAGCACCAGTGTAATAATATAACACTCTCAGCACTAGTGTAATAATATAACACTCTCAGCATCCAGTGTAATAATATAACACTCTCAGCACCAGTGTAATAATATAACACTCTCAGCATCCAGTGTAATAATATAACACTCTCAGCATCAGTGTAATAATATAACACTCTCAGCATCCAGTGTAATAATATAACACTCTCAGCACTAGTGTAATAATATAACACTCTCAGCATCCAGTGTAATAATATAACACTCTCAGCATCAGTGTAATAATATAACACTCTCAGCATCAATGTAATAATATAACACTCTCAGCATCCAGTGTAATAATATAACACTCTCAGCATCAATGTAATAATATAACACTCTCAGCATCAATGTAATAATATAACACTCTCAGCACTAGTGTAATAATATAACAGTCTCAGCATCAGTGTAATAATATAACACTCTCAGCACCAGTGTAATAATATAACACTCTCAGCATCAGTGTAATAATATAACACTCTCAGCACCAGTGTAATAATATAACACTCTCAGCACCAGTGTAATAATATAACACTCTCAGCACCAGTGTAATAATATAACACTCTCAGCATCCAGTGTAATAATATAACACTCTCAGCATCAATGTAATAATATAACACTCTCAGCGTCAATGTAATAATATAACACTCTCAGCACCAGTGTAATAATATAACACTCTCAGCACCAGTGTAATAATATAACACTCTCAGCACCAGTGTAATAATATAACACTCTCAGCACCAGTGTAATAATATAACACTCTCAGCACCAGTGTAATAATATAACAGTCTCAGCACCAGTGTAATAATATAACAGTCTCAGCACCAGGTATAATTGCATCACAGGTTGCTAGTGCGAGGACAGGCTTAGTGAACTGATCTTATTAAAAAGATCAACTCACTCAACGCTGCCTCCCTTAAGGGAGGCAGCGTTGAGTTGGTCTTATTAAGGGAGGCAGAGTTGAGTTGGTCTTACTAAGGGAGGCAGAGTTGAGTTGGTCTTACTAAGGGAGGCAGAGTTGAGTTGGTCTTACTAAGGGAGGCAGCGTTGAGTTGGTCTTACTAAGGGAGGCGGAGTTGAGTTGGTCTTACTAAGGGAGGCAGAGTTGAGTTGGTCTTACTAAGGGGGGCAGAGTTGAGTTGGTCTTACTAAGGGAGGCAGAGTTGAGTTGGTCTTACTAAGGGAGGCAGAGTTGAGTTGGTCTTACTAAGGGAGGCAGAGTTGAGTTGGTCTTACTAAGGGAGGCAGAGTTGAGTTGGTCTTACTAAGGGAGGCAGAGTTGAGTTGGTCTTACTAAGGGAGGCAGAGTTGAATTGGTATTATTAAGGGAGGCAGAGTTGAGTTGGTCTTACTAAGGGAGGCAGAGTTGAGTTGGTATTATTAAGGGAGGCAGAGTTGAGTTGGTATTATTAAGGGAGGCAGAGTTGAGTTGATCTTATTAAGGGAGGCAGAGTTGAGTTGGTCTTATTAAGGGAGGCAGAGTTGAGTTGGTATTATTAAGGGAGGCAGAGTTGAGTTGATCTTATTAAGGAAGGCAGAGTTGAGTTGGTCTTATTAAGGGAGGCAGAGTTGAGTTGGTATTATTAAGGGAGGCAGAGTTGAGTTGGTCTTATTAAGGGAGGCAGAGTTGAGTTGGTCTTATTAAGGGAGGCAGAGTTGAGTTGGTATTATTAAGGGAGGCAGAGTTGAGTTGATCTTATTAAGGGAGGCAGAGTTGAGTTGGTCTTATTAAGGGAGGCAGAGTTGAGTTGGTATTATTAAGGGAGGCAGAGTTGAGTTGGTCTTATTAAGGGAGGCAGAGTTGAGTTGGTCTTATTAAGGGAGGCAGAGTTGAGTTGGTATTATTAAGGGAGGCAGAGTTGAGTTGGTATTATTAAGGGAGGCAGAGTTGAGTTGGTCTTATTAAGGGAGGCAGAGTTGAGTTGGTATTATTAAGGGAGGCAGAGTTGAGTTGATCTTATTAAGGGAGGCAGAGTTGAGTTGGTCTTATTAAGGGAGGCAGAGTTGAGTTGATCTTATTAAGGGAGGCAGAGTTGAGTTGGTATTATTAAGGGAGGCAGAGTTGAGTTGATCTTATTAAGGGAGGCAGAGTTGAGTTGGTCTTATTAAGGGAGGCAGAGTTGAGTTGATCTTATTAAGGGAGGCAGAGTTGAGTTGGTATTATTAAGGGAGGCAGAGTTAAGTTGGTCTTATTAAGGGAGGCAGAGTTGAGTTGGTATTATTAAGGGAGGCAGAGTTGAGTTGGTCTTATTAAGGGAGGCAGAGTTGAGTTGGTCTTATTAAGGGAGGCAGAGTTGAGTTGCTCTTATTAAGCGAGGCAGAGTTGAGTTGATCTTATTAAGGGAGGCAGAGTTGAGTTTTGCTTATTAAGGGAGGCAGAGCTGAGTTGGGCTTATTAAGGGAGGCAGAGTTGAGTTGGTCTTATTAAGGGAGGCAGAGTTGAGTTGGGCTTATTAAGGGAGGCAGAGTTGAGTTTTGCTTATTAAGGGAGGCAGAGTTGAGTTGGGCTTATTAAGGGAGGCAGAGTTGAGTTGGGCTTATTAAGGGAGGCAGAGTTGAGTTGGGCTTATTAAGGGAGGCAGAATTGAGTTGATCTTACTAAGGGAGGCAGAGTTGAGTTGATCTTACTAAGGGAGGCAGAGTTGAGTTGATCTTACTAAGGGAGGCAGAGTTGAGTTGATCTTACTAAGGGAGGCAGAGTTGAGTTGATCTTACTAAGGGAGGCAGAGTTGAGTTGATCTTACTAAGGGAGGCAGAGTTGAGTTGATCTTACTAAGGGAGGCAGAGTTAAGTTGATCTTACTAAGGGAGGCAGAGTTGAGTAGATCTTACTAAGGGAGGCAGAGTTGAGTAGATCTTACTAAGGGAGGCAGAGTTGAGTGAGTTAGTCGCACCAGGTGGGAAGGGGTTTGATGAATGGAATTTCCTGAGTAAGTGAACATCTTGAGTGTTGAGGGACTCAGCAGGTCCTAGTGAGTATAGAGAGACTGACTAGGTCTTACTGACGAGGGGCTGAGTAAGGAGGGGCTGAGTAAGGAGGGGCTGAGTGACGAGGGGCTGAGTGAGGAGGGGGCTGAGTGAGTAGGTCCTACTGAATGGCACCTAATACGGAGACCACTACTTCTTGGCCCCCTCTCACCCCTCCCCCTCCCCTCTCCCAGTCACACATATTCTAGGTGTGCCCACTTATATGGTGGGCACTTCGCCAAGTGTGCTAATGTGTCCGTGTGGGTGCTGGGGGACATGTGTAATCACCTAGTTGTGTTTGCAGGGTCGATTCATTGCTCCTGGTCTTATGGCGGCTCATTTGCATCTCTCATGCTATGATCATGTCTCCTCTTGTTTCTCTCTGCAAGAGGGAGCTGTCTTGCCTGCGTCATTTCACTGACGCAACTTAACTGTTGGTAATGCCTGAAGTCCCTTAATTAAACCTAACGTCATATAATGCAGGCAGGAGAGGTACATTAAAATTTATACCTGGAAAATTATGGTTCTAAATCTGCACACTGAAATTTCTCCCTACGAGAGAAAGAGGCTGTGCAGACGGTGCAAAATATTTCCAGTGAAGAGCAAGGGTGCAACGACCACACTGAGAGACATGTTACTAAATGTAACTGGCCAAAGACTTGTCAACACCCTCCCTTCACACGTAACTATTTGCAGGTCTCCTAGCAATCTTCAAGGCAGAACTTGATGAGTTATTGAAAAAGCAGGTCAGCATGCTAGATTGCATGCTGCTAACACCAGCGACTAAATCTGCGACCACGACCTTGTAGGTGTGATGAAAACGGGATGTGTTTACACATTGACCATCTCTGTACTGTTCACACTAAATACAAAAATCTCCGAAATTGACCTAGAGGGAAAAAAAACAAGAATAAAGTCTGGAGAATGAGTCAAATATGTAGGCGTGACAAGTCTGGATGAAGGTGAAAATTTTATACTATTAACAGAGAGAGAGTAAATAACCCAGAATAAACCGAGAGAGCCAATCAGTGTGTTTATTTACACTGGCGCCGTTTGGCCCACTTCACCAGGCTGCGTCTCACAACAGTCGGACTACTTAATACAGGTACCTACTTACTGCTAGATAAACGGGGACAGCAGCTTAAGAAAATAGGTCCACCCAGGCTTGAACACGCGTCCCTCGGCTGTGAACCGAAGATTCTCTAAGTACGAGAATGTACGTATTTCGTTCACAATAAGTTACGCAGCCTCTGACGCACAAGTCATTTCAGTTCTGTACCCGCAAGACATCTGTGCTCTACAATAATATAACTCTCAATGAACCTAAGATAAAATATAAACAAAATACTGACGGCACTTGTTTATTTTAGATAACAACAATAAGTAAGAGTGAATGCCTGTTGGTGTCTGTGTTGATATTATGAATGTTAGTGTCTGTGTTGATAATATGAATGTTAGTGTCTGTGTTGATATTATGAATGTTAGTGTCTGTGTTGATATTATGAATGTTAGTGTCTGTGTTGATATTATGAATGTTAGTGTCTGTGTTGATATTATGAATGTTAGTGTCTGTGTTGGTATTATGAATGTTAGTGTCAGTGTTGATATTATGAATGTTAGTGTATGTGTTGATATTATGAATGTTAGTGTCTGTGTTGATATTATGAATGTTAGTGTCTGTGTTGATAATATGAATGTTAGTGTCTGTGTTGATATTATGAATGTTAGTGTCTGTGTTGATAATATGAATGTTAGTGTCTGTGTTGATATTATGATGTTATGATATGAATTAGTGTCTATATTATGAATGGATATTATGAATGTTAGTGTATGTGTTGATATTATGAATGTTAGTGTCTGTGTGGATGTTATGAATGTGTTATAAATGACTGCTGGTCGCTACATGTGTGTGTAAGAAACGACTGATGAGAAACTTGTCCAGTTACCTCTTGAAGACAAACAAATATTAGTTGGTAATCCCTTTATGTACGGAGGGAGGACACGAAGTGTCTGGCACTTCTGACACTTGTCGAGTTCTCTCTTATACTCGTCGCGCCCCTGATGTTTAGTGGAGATATTTTGCACCGTTTACCAAGTCTTTTGTTGTCATACAGAGTGATTTCAGTGTTCAGGAATGGAAGCAAACGATCCAGGATTTTCCAGCTGTATATTATTATGTACCTTTCTCGCCTACGTCCCAAGGAATACAGCTGAAGGAACTTCAAGCATTGTCAGGAGTTTAAATGCTTCACAGAGCTCATGCGAGTAGTGAAAGTTCCCAGAAATCTCGTTTGCCTTGGAGAGGGCCGTTAGTATACAACGGTATTCTAGCCTTGAAAGTTCTTGTAATTCAGCCTTCCATTTTCCTTGTGGCTGTAATGTCAACATTGTTGTGATCCTAGAATGTGAGATCTTCTGACATCATTACTCCTAAGTCTCCCACATAGGACTTTCGCTCTACTGAATGGTTTAAAAGTTCGTACTGTACACCGTTACAGACTTTATTGCTACTATTCTTTCATAGCGGAGCAATTGAAACTTGTCCTTGTTAAATATGTCGTGAATGATTACTGGTGCCTACATGGATGTCATGAATGATTACTGGTGCCTACATGGATGTCATGAATGATTACTGGTGCCTACATGGATGTCATGAATGATTACTGGTGCCTACATGGATGTCATGAATGACGTTAGCTATGTTAGACAATGTCAAGGAGATCATACTTACAATGAAGGTATTCAGTAAAACAACATTCCAAGTCTGAAATATTGAGATCTAGATTGTTATAATTCTTGTCGCTGTTGTTGTTGCTTATATAATTATTTCATGATTGTTCTTTTTGTTTTATGTGATTGTTATTATTATAATTATTGTGGTTATTATTATTGATGTAATTATTATTATTATTATTTGTTTATTATTTGAGGTTTGCCTGTAATATCTTGGCCCGCATCTCTTCCAGTTGGTGACTCGGCCTTGACTCCCTATCGCAGGAGTATTTTGACTGTCTTCCATGGCAAGAGGTACAAGTACCTTTTCATCGTCTGGGACCAATTGTCCCCAGGCCTAGCCCCATTCCCCGCCCTCTGAGCTCGTAGGGAGAAGCCAGGCACCTTGGACTGCCAGAAACTCCGCCTCACTGTGCTCGAAGGGTGTGGCAGCTAGGTAGGAGCAGACCATGCCAGGAGGTACAAAAACAGCAAGCACTATATGATCCTTTTAGAGCCACACTCCAGCTCTGGGCCTCAGCCCGAGCACTGGGGAAGCTCAGGGATGCCTCTTGCTACATTTGCTGATTGCTGCTTGCTGCTTTATTTGTCTGTTGCACCCTCGATTATTATTATGTTCTTGGGAAGCATCATTACATAGGATTCACACAATGCATTCAGGAATACGAGGATTACCTGAAGACTACCAGAAATAGGCTTGTTGGCTCCTCCCCTCTGCGGCCCAGCCTCAGACCAGGCTTTCTATACATTAATTTTTAAAGGGGTGGACGGGTAAACCAGTGGAAGGCCTCGGTCAAATGACTAAAAGCTCCAGTGGCGGGTTATATGACTAAGACCCGCGTCATGAAACACATGTTCCTTTTTCCTGACGAATCGTACCTAACTTAACGTAACCAGGCTTCCTGGATACTTGCCTGACTGACCAGGTTGCTGGTACCAGCCACACGCAGATAAACGTATGCATTACAACCTAACTGATCAATAACTGACATGAGGAAGACAAGTATGAGTTTGTTGGTAATTACTCTTACTCATTAAGGGAAATTGTTGAAGTTTTTTTCCATCATGTACTTATCGCACTCCTGGTTGTCATTGGAAGTATTCTGCACTATCTGCCAACCTCTTGCTTTACACGAAGTAACTTCATCAGGCAGGTTTGTAATCAATCCCTCCAGAAATTTCCATGTGTAAATTGATACGTATCTTTCTCGCCTACATTCCAAGGAGTACAGGCTAAGGGACCTCAAGCACTTTGAGTAAGTCAAGTGCTTGACTAAATATATATAAATACTGACGAGGGCCATTAGTATACAGCAATATTCCAGCCTAGAGAAAACATTTTACTAGAAGTGAATCATAATTGGCTTGAGATCTGTTGTTTTGAATGTTCGTGCTATTCACCATTTATTTCTTAGCAGATGTGATAATATTGCTACGATCCTGGAATGTGAGTCTGTGACTTTACTGGATGATTTGAGTTTGTGTTGTACCCCAAATCAGTCTATATTGACTCATTTTTTCCATATCAAAATAACTGAAATTTGTCCTCATAGAGTATCACATTGTTGTCAGTGGCCCAATAATAATAATAATTCTATTTTAGCATGATATAATGTTTGTACAGAGATGGGTGGAATTTAGTTGTGTATGGAGAAGGCCCATAACTTTGTCATATTGCAGGTTTAATGAGTCCTCGGTGGATACCACTCTGATACAAATTACAGTATAGTCTGCCTATATCAGATACAAAAGTGAGAAAGAGAAGTGGTGCGAGTAATGTGCCTTGTAATACAGTTTTTCACTGTGGCAGCCCATTATTTCAATCTTTGTACTATAGCTCTTTGGGTTCCATTTGTTATGAAGATAAATATCCATCTACACACTTTCCCAGCTCTTCCTTTTGCACTCATTTTGTGCGCAATCACACTATGGTCACAATTCTCCAAGGCTTTTGTAAAATCCGTGTACTACATCAACAGTTTGCTTGTCTTCCAGTGCATACAAGACCATGTCATAATGTTGCTCTGAATTGTTCAACTGATGTGATTCCATGTGACAGTCTTACTTCCTAATTAGAGTTTTAATGATTTTGATATTGTTCAACATTAGTGTTATTGATCTGTAGGTTATGCAATTGTTTTTGTGGAGTATGACTGTGTTGGTAGTGAGACTGTTGTGTTCACCGAGTATTAAGTATTCGAGGCACACAATACTTGCCACATGTCGTTGTAGCTGTGTACTGGTGGGAGTACGGACATCTCTTAGCACCACCACACAGCGGTTGCGTGTGACCCCCACTTGGGCTGAAATTACCAGAGACCTCTATGGCGTTTGACCTTTTCAAAAGAAGTTGATCAGCTGAATGCAGCAGAATGACCAAACTGGTTTCAGCCACACAGTAGTTACATTCCAATGAGATCTCAGCCCTTTGGTGTGGTTGTTTTATTTTGGGTAAATAGAGCTAGTGACACCTTACGCCGTACCGAGCTCCCTTTTGTGTGGTTCATTATCATTTACTATTCTAGCTTGTTGTAAAATTCTTGAACACTGTACATAGTGTGCTTATTTATTTTTAAAAAATATATATATACAGAAGATGAGTTAATCAGTTCCTAAGCCTTGGAGTTAATGAAGAGTACCGTACTTTTGAAAAATCTAAGGAGCAGGCACGAAGCTTGGCGCTTATATGCCGGCGTCAAGTGAAGGTTTAGTTATGACCAAAGCTTTGGTAAAATGGGGAAGGAAGAAGGATGGTTAAGGATGGAAATATGGGAAAAAGGTGGGTGGAGGGAAGGAGGGGAGGTGGGGTAACAAAAGTAAATATCCTAACCACTTTGATGCATTTTAATACAAGTGTGTGTGTAGTGTTAATCATGAATTCATGAAATTCATAGAATGGGATATACCACCCTACCCATCAGCTTCACACACTTATACCAGCTGTAAAAATACATGACGCTGGGTTGGTAGGGAGTATACTTTTTTTGGAGATGGTGGTTGCAGGGAGCTTGATGTAGGTCGGCTGCTTTCTGGAGTTGCTGGTCAGCTGAGGTGTTTCCGAGGTGGTGTCCTGCTGTAGTAGGTTTGAAGATGTTACATGGTTAAATGTAAGTGTTAATTAGTTAGAAGTAAAGTCTCCATAAATTGTGGTGGTTTTATCCTTATTGGACATAGAAAGGTTCTGTTGGTACTCAATCTTCTATATCTGCAGGGAGGTCACTCAGGATCTTTGGTCCATGGAAATTCTCTGTGTGGATGAAGCGTCAGACTCTTTGTTGGAGGGTCATCCTATGGGTTCTGTGGGGAGGTGTGTTGATGATGTAATCGGTGGTGTTTGTTGGTTGGGGAGGGTTTTCTCTGTCAGGTAAATATAGTTCTTGCATGTCGTATTGTTGTCTCTTCTCTATCTAGCCTGACATTTATTGTATCTCTCCCCTGTTGGGTGTGTAGATCTTCCATCCTGATTCTGTCTCTCCGCCTTTGCCTGTGATAAAGCGGAGTGTTCTGTTCTGGATTCTTTGTAGCTGTAACATCTTGGATTTCATTGTTAGTGACATGGGCATACAAGGATATTCGATAGTAGGTCTTATCATCATCCTGTACAGGTGTTTCTTGATGGAAGGAGCTTGATTAAACCTGTATAGTTAGCTGAGGTGGGCTTTAGCTAAGTTCACCTTTTTGGAGACGTGAGATGTGGAGTGGAGTAATTTGTCGATCTCATATCCCAGGATCTTGTTTGGGTTTCTGATATTAATAAGTGTACCTCTCATGGAGATACCCCTTTTGTTTTCTATAGCTGTTGCAAAGCATCCGATGGTGCTGATGAGGACTTTATCTGGATTGTTCGTGATTCTCCATTTCTTCTCCCAGTTAGCTATTCTTCGTAGTTCCGCATGAAGGACATGCAGCAGTCTTCCCGCGGAGGAAGGGCGTTGAAGAGACGGGGACCTCTGATACTCATCGCATTCTTTTTTAGTGTACATGTCGCGTCCCTGCTTTTCAGTAGAGGTATTTTACACAATCTGCCAATTGTATTACAAGCAACAGAAAGATCGTGAATAGGATCTCCATAGGCCATCAACTAAACTCTCGATAAGTCCCTCTATATTTTATCGCATAGTTATAGAAACATAATGGAGAACCATTAATAGCGATATTAAATTGTGAAGATAAATGTTGGAAGGTGGTAGCAGTAAAGTGTGAGGCAAAATAGTAATATCTTGGGTTTCAGTGTTTACGGAGGAAGGAGAGGTATTGTGGCCCTTGATGTTCCTGGCAGCCACACCTAAGACCCTAAAGTCCATGACCGTGCTACAGACTACTAGATGACTGTGCCAAAGACCCTCAAACAACTGTGCCACAGATTACCAGGCGACTGTGCCACAAACTACCAGATGACTGTGCTGTGGAGAAATTTTCTCCAACAGGGGGCGGCTACCACTCTCTCTTAACAAGACTGCAATCCTTCTCTTAAGAGGCTGCAACCCTTATCTTAAGGGGGTTTTGACCCCTCTCACTCGTCTTGACATCTGGAGACCAGATGTGAAACAAGGATGTTTCGAAGATCAAATCTGTACACCGAAGCAAACAGCTCTCATTTGCATGTGATCCTCACCAAGCAGAATTAGACTGCACTGGTCATGAAATGCATAAACCAGACTTGGACGTGACCAAGACCTCTTCGTCTCCTGCGAGAGAATCTGTGATATAATATAACTAGTAATATAATATAACCAGTGGCATTACACTCAGTAACCCACACCTCGGAGTCAAGGAATCTGCAATCTTTGAATCAGTTAAGTTGTCAGAGATGGCACTTATGCCCTAAAATCTGGAACACCCTACCTGAAAATTCCAAAACTGCAGACACATTCATCACCTTCAAAACTACCATCAGAAAACATCTTATCTCCCTGATACACCCTGTCAACTAACTACACGAATACCACCTGGTGGTTAACACTTACACTCACTCACCCATTTGACCATAAACAGAAATATCAATCTCAATCTCAAAATAATGAATCTTAACTAGTCATAAGTTGGCCTGTGATACTCCAATACTGAAACTATGTATAGTGCCAAAACAAAAGCATTCACATTGCTAAACTCACAACTAGTATTTAGTCACTTAGCCATAATACCAACTTATCTCATAATTTTGTAACATTTTAAACCTAAGATTTAATATAAGTCTGCCCGAAATGCCTAGCCATGCTAGGCGTTCTAGTGGTACACTCTGTAATTATTATTTTACTACATGTAAACCACACAATAACCAAATTCTGTAAACTCAGCATTGTAATACTTATAGAGAATAAAGTTTGAATTGAATTGAATAGAATGTCAGCAGAAATTCGACTGTAAATAGAGGTACTGGGGGCTTCAAGAGCTAGATTGCAATTGCTATCATGATGAATGAAATCAACCAGTCACAATGTAGCGAGTGAACAAATGTCACCAGCTAGGCCATGCTGAATTAAAACATGGAACTATTCATGGTTGTATCCTTGTGTATTTGTAAAACTCGAGTCGTACCTAGCAATATCCAGGAAGAACTGTGGAAAAGATAACACAAAGACGACCATGCCACAGACGACCAGACGACCATGCCACAGAATACCAGATGCCTGTACCACAGACTACCAGACGACCGTGCCACAAACTACCAAATAACTGCGAAACAGACTACCAGACAATCGTGCCACAGACTACCAGTTGACTGTGTCACACACTACCAGACGAACTTGCCACAGACTGACAGTTGACCATGCCCTAGACTACCAGTTGACCGTGCCACAGACTACCAGTTGACCGTGCCACAGACTACCAGTTGACCGTGCCACAGACTACCAGACGACCGTGCCACAGACTACCAGACGACCGTGCCACAGACTACCAGACGACCGTGCCACAGACTACCAGACGACGTGATACACACACTACCAGACGTTTCCATATTTCTCGATAACACAATTTTAGAAAAATCATTGTATCAACTAGATTGTTTTATAACACTGTCTTGTAAGATACAATGAAAACTGTGATAGGTCTGAGGCAGGGATGTAACTGTTTTCCACACTCCTCATCAATTACCCATAGCATCCCATACCCCATACCCAACACAGAGTTAGACAGTTGTCAAAATGTCCACAGACGAAATTTGTGAGGAATGTGAAGGAAGTTTTACCATATTGAAAGAAGCATCCTTTGTGGGATGTGCTGGAAAAAAATTCACGTATCCTATGCAGGCGTCACAATCAGACTTATCACACAAATGCTGTGACGGTAAATGTATCTGGTTCTGTAGGACATGTAAACAAGTCTGGATATACATAATAGATGCCATGGAAATGTATTAACAAGGAGCAAACAAAATCCTTCTTAGAGATCCTAGAAGGAAATAAAGACTGATGACATACTACATAGTTAATGAAAGGACAGAAACCACGCACAGAACAGTGTAGATGACATAGGTTTAGTTATGCACAATGAAGAAACACACACAAAAACATTTCTTAAACTAGAAAGACAAAAACTGTAAAACAATAAATACACGAAGAGAAGGATAGACAGAAAAAATCAGTAAATACTGAATCAAAGCAGGATAGCCAAGAAAACTCAGAGCAGGATAACCAGAAAGCGTAAGAAACAATGAAGTAAGCAAAAGTGCGTATCACAGAAAAAAGACAGAATAGAGAGAATGCGTAGATACAGTTCACGAGACACCTGCAACTATGTGATAGTATGTAGGTGCCTACGTATCAGAAAGTGTTCCAGTAAGGATGAGTGTTGCTTCAGTAGAGTGCACGTATTTAGAGTCAAGGATGCGTAAATCACTGTTGGTAACCAATGTTATGATGTAAGTTGCACAAAATTATATATATATATATATATATATATATATATATATATATATATATATATATATATATATATATATATATATATATATATATATATATATATATATATACGTAACGACACAGAACCATGTATCAAAAGGCCGAACATATAGTAAACTATATAAATATAAAAATAGAGGGTAAGAAATACCATCTAAGAAAAAAAGAAATCCAGTGCGAGAACAGAGAGAATACAGAGACACACTGCAACAGACACCGGGAACCTGTTCCACACACACACACACACACACACACACACACACACACACACACACACACACACACACACACACCAGAGCCAAACATACAACAGTGCTGGGCAGACCAGAAACATGTACACCAAGAATCATGTCACAAGAAGGTACAGTACCAGTGGTACTAGCAAACAAAATCGACACTAAGCAAAAACATCCAAAATGGTAATACCACCTCCTTCTTTTGCTACCATTCAGAGTACAAAAAAAATGATAAAGGCAGCTATGGTAGTGGGCTGTTTACGAAAGTAAATGCTATGTTTGGAGCATTTACAGAAACATACGAGGGATGTTTTGCATAGTGACATAATAAAAAATTATAACATTTATAGATTTGATAGAATAAGTAGATCACAGAAAGGCGTAGAACTATATTAAAAGGCATAGTTTGTTGTAGAGAACTGTCGAATTTATCAAATGATACAATGGAAGTTGTAGGTATTAAAGTGGAAGACAAGATCTAGTAATTATCATTGTATATAAACAAAAACTAAAAAAAAAATAAAAAATACTGTCAACAATGACTGAGGATTTCTTAGATGAGATAAGGAAAATTTATAGTTACCTTAAAAATCTTGAAAATCCCCACTATTCTCTTCGGAGATCTCAACTTTTTAAATTGTATCAGAAATAGTCCTGGAAGCAGGCTAGCTTAACACGTACATACCAGACAGCTAATAGAGCTTTGTGAAAAGTTTGCCTTGAGCCAACAGATCACAGAAGCCACTTAAAATTAAAATATGGTAGATCTGATCATGATGAACAACGAGAGAGATTACCGAGACTGAAACATGAGAGGAAAAATAAGCCGTCCACAATATTTCAAGCAATCCCAAGTAATGGTCCAGTTTCACTACCTGTGAAATTAGACCATTATTCACTTCAGATTCATACACTGACAATGAAAACGAAAAGGGCGACTTTCTAAAATATTAGTATGAAGCAATGTTCAGCAATCCACTAAACCAAAGCATGGTGGAGAATGTAGATTTTTTTAATTATCTCCGAAGGCCATGTAGATCATCAAATCCTGCAGAATTCACAGAAAGAAATTGAAAACATTGCTGCTTATACAGCACCTGGACCGGATTCGTGGAATTTCTTATTTATAAAGAATAGCAAAATATCACTAGCACGAGCACTCAGAATCCTCTGAAGATCTTAGATCTAGGTGAAACCCCGGAGACCTTATAGAGTGTAGACATAGACAAAGGCAGCAGACCGCTGGCAAAAAATTGACAAACCTGTATCTATCTCTAAAATCGATCATCATAAGTCTTTGAAATAGAGATGAGACGCTAAGTTACAAACCTAACACGCATTTAGAGCGGAAAGATCATGTCTGTCGCAACTGCTAAACCATTATGTCAAGATTATGGAAGCGTTGGAAGAAACTAAATTGAGGATGTGGTGTGCACAGATTTTGCAAAGGCGTTTTGCAAATGTGATCATGGAGTGATTACAAACGAAATAATGTAGGCATTTAAATATTGAACTTCCTGATAAATAGAACACAAAGAGAAGTAGCAGTAAACACAGCAAAATCTAGCATAAGCAATGAAAAAAGTTACCAGAGACACGGTCTTCCTGGCGTCATTACTGTTGTTTATTCTCATAGCGGAAAGAGACAAAAATGTTCTCAATAGTTCCGCATCATGTACGAACAATGGCAATATTTGCATAAAAATCACCTCTGTAGAAGACACTGAAAACTGCAAGAAGTCTTCCAGTGTAGAATAACATCACTTTCGATGATGACACGTTCCAACTGCTGCTTAGATTTCCAAATAATGAAGAACTCAGAGATGGGATAAAAAGGCATAATACCGTGACTAGAACAATACACAAGTAACTCGCACATAGAAGAATGAATCTTAGGACAAAGTTTCGGTCCGACTTAAACCATGAACTAGTCACACAGAAGCCGTCTTGTTGAAGCGTCTCTTATACACAACTTTCCTAATATGAATCTTAGTCGTGGCTTTGTCTCTGTAGATGCCTTCCCTTCTCATCACATTGTCAAATGTTCCAGACTTCAGAACACTCGTGACTTGACCTGATCTTTGTCCTCCTCTCCTTTCCTATATTTACTTTGCCTTTCCTTTCTTCTGTCTAGGTGAGTTCTGTCCAAAAAGTTTTCCTCTGCATTTTTGGTGCCACACTCGTGAGAGATTAGCTCTCCTGCAGTGCTCTTTTCTTTTTACACTGGGAATACATACACTTGTTCTTAGACTATCTTTACTATTTCTACTATTACTACTACTACTACTACTACTAATGTCTTATTAACACTCCAGTCTCTGAATCTTGTGTCACTGCTTCTTATTACCGTCTATGCCACTATTGCACTACTTATACTACCACTACTACCACCATTACTCCCTGTACCACTACTTCTATCATTATACTACCACTACTATCACCATTACTCCCTGTACCACTACTTCTATCATTATACTACCACTACTATCACCATTACTCCCTGTACCACTACTTCTATCATTATACTACTACTACTACCACCGCTACTACCACCATTACTCCCTGTACCACTACTTCTATCATTATACTACCACTACTACCACCATTACTCCCTGTACCACTACTTCTATCATTATACTACCACTACTACCGCTACTACCACCATTACTCCCTGTACCACTACTTCTATCATTATACTACCACTACTACCACCATTACTCCCTGTACGACTACTTCTATCATTATACTACTACTACTACCGCTACTACCACCATTACTCCCTGTACCACTACTTCTATCATTATACTACCACTACTATCACCATTACTCCCTGTACCACTACTTCTATCATTATACTACTACTACTACCGCTACTACCACCATTACTCCCTGTATCACTACTTCTATCATTATACTACCACTACTATCACCATTACTCCCTGTACCACTACTTCTATCATTATACTACCACTACTACCACCATTACTCCCTGTACCACTACTTATATCATTATACTACTACTACTACCGCTACTACCACCATTACTCCCTGTACCACTACTTCTATCATTATACTACCACTACTATCACCATTACTCCCTGTACCACTACTTCTATCATTATACTACTACTACTACCACCGCTACTACCACCATTACTCCCTGTACCACTACTTCTATCATTATACTACCACTACTACCACCATTACTCCCTGTACCACTACTTCTATCATTATACTACCACTACTACCGCTACTACCACCATTACTCCCTGTACCACTACTTCTATCATTATACTACCACTACTACCACCATTACTCCCTGTACCACTACTTCTATCATTATACTACCACTACTACCGCTACTACCACCATTACTCCCTGTACCACTACTTCTATCATTATACTACCACATCCTCTCCTCCCGGTCCCGCCCCATCTCGTATATATACTGGCTTTCTTCCCTTCGTGCTTCTGTGTAACTAGTTAATGGTCCAAATTGGACAGAAATGTCGTCAAAAGTTTTATTCTATGTGCGGGTTACCTGTGTACTGAAAAACTCAAAAGAGCCCAGTATACATAACACAAGATCATCATTAAATATAAAAGGAAATAAGATGTGAAGGAATAGGATGTAATAATGTCAGCTGACCTTCCTTTTAAAGAACATAGTAAGACAAATTTTAAGTCAATACAATGACAGGATGAATAATGAGAACTTTCAAAGCAAAGGAAATAACGCCAATAGTGACACTATTCAGATCACTTGTGCTCTCTCGTTTAGATTACTTTTCAGTGCTGACAGCACCGTTTATGGCAGGAGAGATATCAGAGTTGGAACAGATACAGAGATCATTTATGGCATGCATAGAGCCAATGAAACATTTAAATTACAGGGAACACCTCAAAGTCGTTAATATGTACTTTATGGAGCGGAGGAGATAAAGATAGATACATGATAATATGTATTTGGAAGATACTAGAGAGCCAAGTCCCAAATATGAACACGGTGATAACATGTTGGAGTGAGAAATATGGGAGAAAATGCAAAATACAACCAGTGAAAATCAAGGGTGTAGTGGGCACAATAAGAGAACACTGTATCAACATCCGTGGTCCCAGACTATTTATTTAACATCTTACCAGAAGATATCAAAAATACTGCCAGAATTAATGTAAAAGCTTCAGAGAGGTAACTTCAGCATACTACCTTTCCCAGTTGCCAGATCAACCAGGTGGTGATGGATATGTAGGCCAGCGGGCCGTCAGCAGCAACAGCCTGGGTGACCAGGCGAGCACCAGAGAAGTTTGGCTCAAGTCGGACTGTGGAAGCAGTAAAACTCTCGAAACCCATCAAAGGTATATCAAAGGTATACACACATCAGTGAGCACTTCACTTTTATTTCGCAATGAATACAATGATTTGTACTTAAAATTTTATTATTTTTTAAATAAGTCAATGAGAATATGATCTCCAAATGTTTTGTTAGTGGGATGGATTGTAAAGGACCTGCCTAGTATGGGCCAACAGGCCTGCTGCACTGATTGTAAAGGACCTGCCTAGTATGGGCCAACAGGCCTGCTGCACTGATTGTAAAGGACCTGCCTAGTATGGGCCAACAGGCCTGCTGCACTGATTGTAAAGGACCTGCCTAGTATGGGCCAACAGGCCTGCTGCACTGATTGTAAAGGACCTGCCTAGTATGGGCCAACAGGCCTGCTGCACTGATTGTAAAGGATCTGCCTAGTATGGGCCAACAGGCCTGCTGCACTGATTGTAAAGGACCTGCCTAGTATGGGCCAACAGGCCTGCTGCACTGATTGTAAAGGACCTGCCTAGTATGGGCCAACAGGCCTGATGCACTGATTGTAAAGGACCTGCCTAGTATGGGCCAACAGGCCTGCTGCAGTGATCCTCCTTTCTTATGTTATTTTCTTAAATGTAAAGAGTAATAATCAACACATAAAAATGTTGGTTTAAACTGAAGCCAACAGTCATCCAGCCTCAGTTTCTCTTAATAATATAGAAAAGCATTATCTAGTATGTTTGTTTAGAGAAAGTTCACTGTCACTCTATCTGCTCGTGCATACAATTTTTGTTTAACACAGCGGCCGCCTCCCACCGAGGCAGGGGGACCCGAAAAAGGAAAAAAAATTATAAAGTATTTCTTTTTACATTTAATAATTTATATGGAAGGCCAGCAGTAACAGCCTGGAAATAAATGGTATAAAATACCGACACAACGGAAAAAATAAATACAGAAGCAGTATAATGTGATCCTTTATTGACAACGTTTCGCCCACACAGTGGACTTTATCAAGTCACAAACAGATCTACCTGGGTGAAAGGTCTATCGAAAACCTACCAACCAACACTATCTTCTCCACTTCTACTCTCACCACGACACCAAAGCTAAACGTGGTGTAATTATAGGTTTTTTCCTGCGTGCACTCAGAACCTGCAGCAGTGAGTTCCTTGAAGAAGAATACTCCTTAACTGAACAAGTATTTTTTAAACTTCACTATCCACGGCACTTCATTATAGACTCCAGACCCCGGGAATATAACATCTTCAACATACCCAGAGAAGATACTGCCGAGAGGAGATACATAGTCCTCCCCACCAACTCCATTGCCAAACACGTTTCCAACATGTTTTCCAATACCTCATTCCAAGTATCTACCCCCACTTAAACCACCATCAAGGATATTACCAGGGGTATACATAATCCCTTGTAATGACTGCAGCAAATTATACGAGGGAGAAATATGCAGAGACCTCCAAACACGTATTTCAGAACACAGAACTACAGAAACGCAAGAGTTATCGCCAGAGAACACAACACTCAATGAAGATTGAGACACTTATGCAGCATATGGGAATCTTTATTAAGGAAACGTTTCGCCACACAGTGGCTTCATCAGTCCAATACGAAGAGGAAGGCGTAAGGAGAGGAGGAGTATGAGGTAATCAGTCCCTCAGCCTGGAGTCGATGTGTTCAGTCCATCAATCTTGTAGAATGTACAGCATAGGGCCGTAGACGTGGCTTATATACTGTAGTGAGGTGAGGTGAAGCAGGCAGAGGCGGGGTCATAGTGGTACCATCCACTAGTCGAAGTAGGTCTTCGTCCAAAGGTTGAACAAGTGTTGAAGAATTCTTTGTAACAAGATCCCATGATGCTGCAGTGTCTGACAGTTGTGATGAATGGTTTGAAAAACCGACAAGGTGAAGATTGAGACACTTATGCAGCATATGGAAATCTTTATTCAGGAAACGTTTCGCCACACAGTGGCTTCATCAGTCCAATACAAAGAGGAAGGCGTAAGGAGAGGAGGAGTATGAGGTAATCAGTCCCTCAGCCTGGAGTCGATGTGTTCAGTCCATCAATCTTGTAGAATGTACAGCATAGGGCCGTAGACGTGGCCTATATACTGTAGTGAGGTGAGGTGAAGCAGGCGGAGGCGGGGTCATAGTGGTACCATCCACTAGTCGAAGTAGGTCTTCGTCCAAAGGTTGAACAAGTGTTGAAGAATTCTTTGTAACTAGATCCCATGATGCTGCAGTGTCTGACAGTTGTGATGAATGGTTTGAAAAATCGACAAGTTGAAGATTGGGACACTTATGCAGCATATGGGAATCTTTATTCAGGAAACGTTTCGCCACACAGTGGCTTCATCAGACCCCGCCTCCGCCTGCTTCACCTCACCTCACTACAGTATATAAGCCACGTCTACGGCCCTATGCTGTACATTCTACAAGATTGATGGACTGAACACATCGACTCCAGGCTGAGGGACTGATTACCTCATACTCCTCCTCTCCTTACGCCTTCCTCTTTGTATTGGACTGATGAAGCCACTGTGTGGCGAAACGTTTCCTGAATAAAGATTCCCATATGCTGCATAAGTGTCTCAATCTTCAACTTGTCGGTTTTTCAAACCATTCATCACAACACTCAATACCGAAGAATCCTGGAATCATCGCTTATCTGTATATCCAACAACTTCAACCAGGCTCTGATCCACCAGGAGGCCTGGTCACAGACCGGGCCGTGGGGGCGTTGACCCCCAGAACTCTCTCCAGGTAAAACAACGGCTTTTATAACATAGCTGACCACTTGCCAAGAAACTTCTTCATCGCTATTCCACATAAGAACATAAGAATGGAGGAACACTGCAGAAGGTCTACTCGGAAGATTGTCACATGAAGGTTCAGATCCAGCCTACCCAGCACTCTCCACCTGACTCCATCCTATAAATACTCACGTACCTTTCGCCCAAGTAGATCTGTTTGTGACTTGATAAAGCCCACTGTGTAGGCGAAACGTTGTCAATAAAGGATCACAATATACTGCTTCTGTGTTTATTTTTCCAGTAACAGCCAGGTTGATCAGACCCTGATCCACTACGACGCCTGGTCTCAGACCTGGCCGAGGGGGCGTTGACCCCCGAAACCCTCTCCAGGTATACTCCTTCTGCTTCGTCTCACCTGACTACAGTATATAAGCCACTGCTACGGCCCTGTACTGTACATTCTACAAGATTGATGGACTGAACACATCGACTTCAGGCTAAGGGACTGATTGCCTCAAACTACTCCTCTCCTTATACTTTCCTGTTTTGCATAAGACTGATGAAGCCACTGTGTGGCTATGTTGCATAAGTGTCTTAATTCTTCATACTCCAGGTTACTGGCCCTTTGCTCCCGCCATTTTGGTCGCCTCTTACGGCAAATCTCCATTTTCCCATAATGATAAACCATTTTTAAAAGTTAAAAACCGAATTATTAAAGAATAACTGAAACGTTTTAGGATTTATTTTTATTTAAACTTTCAAGCAATTCTTAATCAGCAAGTAAGCCAGTTATAAAGACATTGTTTATGTAAATGAGATATTTGTAAATAAAAATTCTACACTGAAAATGGCTATAACAAGACAATATTACAAACTTCTGGCAAGTTGATATGGCCACCAAGGCAAGTTTTCACAGCAAACCTGAAAGAATAATCATAATCTAATTTATAAAGGGGTGGACCGGTAAACCAGTGGAAGGCCTCGGTCAGATGACCAAAAGCTCCAGCTGTGGGTCATCATATGACTAAGACCCGCGCCAGGAATCACTTGTCCTATTTCCTGATAAATTTTTCCTAAAGCTAACCTGACAAGTTTGACCACATGTGAACAGGGAACACACATGCTTGGTATTGTGAACTTGATTCCTTGTGTTGACATGTTTGATGTAACGCAGAGGCAATTAAGTGGCGAGCATCTGGACTCTGGTGTGACGGGTGTAGAAAGCGAGAGTAGTGCTGCTGACAACAGCTGCATTGGTTAAGCCGGACTCTCCATATTTGGACCAGCTGACACGACCTACATAAGCATCAGGTTTTTGCTGCCACCACCTCCTCCTCCTCCTCCTCCTCCTCCTCCTCACTTCCACTAACCATGACTTTAACAAGGTCAACTGGATGGTTATGACATGGGTGTCACATCTTACGCAACAGTAACGTGCAGACCCCGCTCTGGGATGCTCTAACATGGTATCCCTGCTGTAAGTTATCATGAGGTAATTATCCCGCTCTGGGATACCCTAACGTGGTATCCCTGCTGTAAGTTATCCTGAGGTAGTAACCTCACTCTGAGTATGCCTGTAAAATATGTTCCGAGGAGTCAACGCCCCAGCAGCCCGGTCCCAGACCAGGAGAGCTTAATCGACCAGGCTGTTGGTATTACCCGCACGAAGTCATACGTATACACCATTGCCAGGCTGGACAGGAACTAACTTGAAGAGTTTGTTCAGTTTTCTCTGGAAGACAGCCAGGGGTCTGTTTTTCATCTCCTTTACGTATGACAGGAGGCTGTTGAATACTCTTGTTCCTCCTACACTTACTGTGTTGCCTCTTCATGAAAGGGTCTTAAGAAGCAAGATCGCCACTCATCTAGATACCCATCAGTTACACAACCCAGGGCAACACAGGTTTAGAGCAGGTCGCTCCTACCTGTCCCAACTACTGGACCACTATGACAAGGTCCTGGATGCTCTAGAAGACAAACAAAACGCAGATGTAGTATACACAGACTTTCCAAAACCCTTTGAAAAGAGTGACCATGGTGTAATAGCACACAAAATGCGTGATAAAGGAATAATAGGAAAAGTTGGAAGGTGGAGCTATAATTTCCTAACAAATAGAACAGAAAGAGTAGTAGTAAACAAAGTAAAGTCTGAGGCGGCTACGGTAAGAAGCTCCGTTCCACAAGGCACAGTACTTGCTCCCATCCTGTTCTTCATATCTGACATAGACAGGGATGTAAGCCACAGCGCCATGTCTTCCTTTGCAGATGACATCCTAATTTGCATGACAGTCTCTTCCATTGAAGACACTGTAAGACTCTAGGCGGACCTCAACCAAATCTTTAAATGGGCCGCAGAAAACAGTATGAAGTTCATTGATGAGAAATTTCAATTACTCCGATATGGAAAACGTGAGGAAATTAAAACTATATCGGAGTATAAAACAAATTCCAACCACTCAATAGAGCGAAAAACTAATGTAAAAAACCTGGGAGTGATAATGTCAGAGGATCTCAATTTCAAAGACCACAACAGTGTATCAATCGCAACTGCTAGAAAAACGACAGGATGGATAATGAGAACCTTCAAAATTAGGGAGGCCAAGCCCATGATGATACTCTTCAGGTCACTTGTTCTATCTAGGTTGGAATTTTGCTGCACACTAACAGCACCTTTCAAGGCAGGTGAAATTGCTGACCAAGAAAATGTACAGAGAACCTTCACGGCGTGCATAAGTGCGATAAAACACCTGTTACTGGGAACGCTTCAAGTTTCTCAACCTGTACTCCCTAGAACGCAGGCGGGAGAGATATATGATTATATACACTTGGAAAATCCTAGAGGGATTAGTACCAAATTTGCACACGAAAATCACTCCCTATAAAAGCAAAAGATTCGGCAGACGATGCAACAACTCCCAAATGAAAAGCAGGGGTGCCACTAGCACGATGAGAGACAACACAATAAGTGTCAGGGTCCCAAGACTGTTCAACTGCCTCCCAGCATACTTATGGGGGATTACCAACAGACCCCTGGCTGTCTTCAAGAAGGCGCTGGACAGGCACCTAAAGTCAGTACCTGACAAGCGTCTGTGGTTCGTACGTCGGTTTGCGTGCGGCCAACAGTACCAGCCTGGTTGAGCAGGTCCTGAACCACCATGAAGCCTGGTCACAGACCGGGCCGCGGGAGCGTTGACTCCCGAAACCCTCTCAGGTATACTCCAGTTATACTCATGGCACTCCTGCTTTTCATTAAGAGTATACTGCACTGTCTGCCGAGCCCCTTGCTGTCATAGGAAGAGATTTGTGTGTGCAGATTTGGAACCAATCCCTATAGAGTTTTCCTGGTGTAAATTATGTCTCTTTTTCGCCAGTGTTCCAAAGAGTTAAGTCAATGGACTTTGAATGGTACCGGTTATTTATGCGCAAGACAGGAATCGAGGATTAACCCTATCCCAGCAGCCTGGCTTGACAAAAGCCTTTCATGCTGATTACCTGGTTCAACCAGGCTATTGCTGCTCTCACTATTATTACAACTTCGCTAATCAGGCTCATGAAAACTTTTACTTTTCTTCCAGGCTTATTTTTTTTTCATCTGCTTGTAGCAGGTTGGCCACGGATGTTGACATAGTGTTTACTGTATGTGCTTGTAGCACCGTTGTTTTTCAAAGAATTTTCCATGAGAGCCAGACTAAAGGATGAGAGTCTGAATGATTTCGTCATGAACGAGACTCAAAATCTTGTCAACATCTACAAAACAGCTGACATAACCCTGGTTTAATTTAGAGGAAAGTCATTAAAAAAAACGACAGCATACCCATGCACTCCGCCTCAGGCCAGACTCATGTAACTCTTTTGCTGCATGACCCTAGTAGGTTTAGCGCTTTGTTTTGATTATAATAATGTAACTCTTTGGTAATCACTAACTACAAGAAACCACTTCCACGTACTTTAAATATTCTATGGAGAGGGAGCCTACACACGGGGGTTTCCCAATCGCTGATAAAAACAACGAATATTGGCCCACTCCTCGAAGGTGGCACCAACGTCCCACATTACATAAATCATTGCTAGAGTTTTCAAAAGATTGATCATCCACATGATTCATCATAATTGCATAATCCAGGGCACCAAGAGTATAAAGCAGGTCACTCTCGTCTCTCGCAACTGATGGACATCATCATCATCCAGGATGAATTCAAAGACAATATGCAGATGTAGTATACACAGATTTTGCCGAAGCTTTCGATAAGTGCGATCATGGTCTACCTGGAGGGTATTCCGGGGACCACTGCCTCCGCGGCCCAGTCCACGACCAGGCCTCCGGTGGATCAGGGCCTGATCAACCAGGCTGTTACTGCTGGCCGCACGTAGTCCAACGTACGAACCACAGCCCGGCTGATTCTGCACCGACTTTCAGTATCTCTCCAGCTAACTCTTGAACGCAGCCAGGGACCTATTGGTAATTTCCCTTATGCTTGGTGGGAGGCTGTTGAACAATCTTGGGCCCCGGACACTTGTGGTGTTTTCTCTTAGTGTACCAATGGCGCCCCTACTTTTCATTGGGGGTATTTTGCATCGCCTGCCCAGTGTTTTACTTTCGTACGGAGTGATTTCTGTGTGCAGATTTTCCAAGTACAGATTATGATATATCTCTCTCGTCTGCTTTCCAACGTGTACAAGTCAAGTGCTTCCAAGCGTTCCCAGTAGTTGAGATGTTTGATGGAAGTTATATGTGCACTACAACAAAGGTTCTCTGTACACTCTCTAGATCTACAATTTCACCTGATTTGAACGGAGATGTTAATGTACAGCAGTATTCCAACCTAGAGAGAACAAGTGATTTGAAAAGTATCATCAATGGTTTGGCATCTCTTGTTTTGATCTTTCTCATCATCCATCCTATCATTTCTTTGCAGTTGTGATCGTGGCACTATTATGAACCTTGAAAGTGAAATATTCACAGACATTACCACTCCCGGGTGCCTCACATTATTTTTTCGCTATACTGTATGATCAGCTCTAATCATTATCTCCTCCAGTCTTCCATAACGGATTAGTTGGAATTTGTCTTCACTGAACATCATATTGTTTTCCCTTGCCAATTGGAAAACTTGGTTTATATCTTCTTGGAGGTTAACCGTGTATACAAAGGATGACACAGTGCTGTGGATAACTTCTCTGTCTGTCTGATATGAGGATGAGGAACAGGATGGGGGCGAGTACTGTGCTTTGTGGAACAAAGCTTTTCACTATGGCAGCTTCCGATTTAACTCTGTTTACCACTACTTTTTGTGTTCTATTGGTTAGAAAGTTGAAGATCCATCTGCCCACTTTGCCAGTTATTCTTTTAGCACGTATTTTGTGCGCTATTATGCCATGATTGCAGTTGTTAAAGGCTTTTGCAAAGTCTGTGTATATTACATCTGCATTTTCTTCCAGTGCATTCAAGACCATATCGTAGTGATTCGGTAGTTACGAGAGGCAGGAGCAACCTCCTCTGAACCCAAGTTGCCCTGGATTGTGTAGATTTTGGGAGTTCAAGTGGTTTGCAGTCGTGCTTCTTAGCACTCTTTCGAAGATTATTTATGATGTGGAACGTTAGAGATATTGGTCGATAGTTCTTCATGGAGTGGGGCTAAATCCGTTGTCTTTCGTGACTGTGAAATTTCGTCCATGTCTAAGCTCCTTCTCCACAGTATACTTTGGTTTAATAACATACAAAATGCGTTCAAAAGTAATAACTGGAAAAGTGGACAGATGGGTTCAGAACTTTCTGACAAGCCGAACGCAAGGTATAATAATAAACAGAATTAAGTCAGAGGCTACCACACTGAGAAGAGCTGTTCCCAAAGGCACAGTACTCGCCTCTATCCTTTGCCATAGCAGATGATGCTAGAATTTGCAAATCTCCAAGCAAATATAAACAAAGTCTTCAAGTTGGGTCACAGAAAGTAATACGATCTTCAGTGAGGGCAAATTTCAATTATTGTTGTTAGGTAAGACACATATGCAACAGTTAGGTATCTTTATTATGAAACGTTTCGCCTACACAGTAGGCTTCTTCAGTCGAGTACAGAAAAGTTGATAGAAGCAGAAGATACTTGAAGACGATGTAATCAGTCCATCACCCTTAAAGTTTTGAGGTGGTCAGTCCCTCAGTCTGGAGAAGAGCATTGTTCCATAGTATGAAACAATATGGAGATGAAGTGACAGGATGGAGCCTTATATATTGCCAAGAGGTGAGACGTAGGTCACTAGAAGAGGTAAGAACTCAGATGTTGAGAGGTCAGGTCCCTCTCAAATCCAGCCGCTCTCACTAGTGGAAGTTGTCGAAGTTGATTGCAGGTCTGTACCAAGATACCCTTGTGTTGCAGTGTCTGACAGATTGAACATTAAAATGGTATAAAATACCCACAGGTTGTTAGGTAAGACACATATGCAACAGTTAGGTATCTTTATTATGAAACGTTTCGCCTACACAGTAGGCTTCTTCAGTCGAGTACAGAAAAGTTGATAGAAGCAGAAGATACTTGAAGACGATGTAATCAGTCCATCACCCTTAAAGTTTTGAGGTGGTCAGTCCCTCAGTCTGGAGAAGAGCATTGTTCCATAGTATGAAACAATATGGAGATGAAGTGACAGGATGGAGCCTTATATATTGCCAAGAGGTGAGACGTAGGTCACTAGAAGAGGTAAGAACTCAGATGTTGAGAGGTCAGGTCCCTCTCAAATCCAGCCGCTCTCACTAGTGGAAGTTGTCGAAGTTGATTGCAGGTCTGTACCAAGATACCCTTGTGTTGCAGTGTCTGACAGATTGAACATTAAAATGGTATAAAATACCCACAGGTTGTTAGGTAAGACACATATGCAACAGTTAGGTATCTTTATTATGAAACGTTTCGCCTACACAGTAGGCTTCTTCAGTCGAGTACAGAAAAGTTGATAGAAGCAGAAGATACTTGAAGACGATGTAATCAGTCCATCACCCTTAAAGTTTTGAGGTGGTCAGTCCCTCAGTCTGGAGAAGAGCATTGTTCCATAGTATGAAACAATATGGAGATGAAGTGACAGGATGGAGCCTTATATATTGCCAAGAGGTGAGACGTAGGTCACTAGAAGAGGTAAGAATTCAGATGTTGAGAGGTCAGGTCCCTCTCAAATCCAGCCGCTCTCACTAGTGGAAGTTGTCGAAGTTGATTGCAGGTCTGTACCAAGATACCCTTGTGTTGCAGTGTCTGACAGATTGAACATTAAAATGGTATAAATAAAATGGTAATAATAAAGATACCTAACTGTTGCATATGTGTCTTACCTAACAACCTGTCGGTATTTTATACCATTTTAATGTTCAATCTGTCAGACACTGCAACACAAGGGTATCTTGATACAGACCTGCAATTAACTTCGACAACTTCCACTAGTGAGAGCGGCTGGATTTGAGAGGGACCTGACCTCTCAACATCTGAGTTCTTACCTCTTCTAGTGACCTACGTCTCACCTCTTGGCAATATATAAGGCTCCATCCTGTCACTTCATCTCCATATTGTTTCATACTATGGAACAATGCTCTTCTCCAGACTGAGGGACTGACCACCTCAAAACTTTAAGGGTGATGGACTGATTACATCGTCTTCAAGTATCTTCTGCTTCTATCAACTTTTCTGTACTCGACTGAAGAAGCCTACTGTGTAGGCGAAACGTTTCATAATAAAGATACCTAACTGTTGCATATGTGTCTTACCTAACAACCTGTGGGTATTTTATACCATTTTAATGTTCAATCTGTCAGACACTGCAACACAAGGGTATCTTGGTACAGACCTGCAATCAACTTCGACAACTTCCACTAGTGAGAGCGGCTGGATTTGAGAGGGACCTGACCTCTCAACATCTGAGTTCTTACCTCTTCTAGTGACCTACGTCTCACCTCTTGGCAATATATAAGGCTCCATCCTGTCACTTCATCTCCATATTGTTTCATACTATGGAACAATGCTCTTCTCCAGACTGAGGGACTGACCACCTCAAAACTTTAAGGGTGATGGACTGATTACATCGTCTTCAAGTATCTTCTGCTTCTATCAACTTTTCTGTACTCGACTGAAGAAGAGATTAAGACACATGTGCAACATCTGGGTATCTTTATTGTAGACGTTTCGCCATCCAGTGGCTTTATTAATACAAATTCTAGGACATAACTTGAAGACAGTAGAACTATGTACAGAAGATGAGGTAATCAGTCCCTCAACCTAGGAGTAGGTGCGAAGAGCACCATAGTCGTGGAGATTCTGAAGCAGAAGAAAGGATCCTGGCGCTTATATAGTAACGTCAGGTGTAGCAGACGAGGGCATATTCACTGGTAGGCGGGATTCCCCAGTGGAAGTAGGTCCTTCCCAAAGAGATGGGTTAGTTGTAGTAGTAGTTGTCGTAGCCGTGAAGGTTATGTACATGTCCTCAGAATTAAGATTCCATGATGTTGCAGTGTCTGACAAGTTGTGTACGAATGGTATATAATACCGACAAGATGAGATTAAGACACATGTGCAACATCTGGGTATCTTTATTGTAGACGTTTCGCCATCCAGTGGCTTTATCAATACAAATTCTAGGACATAACTTGAAGACAGTAGAACTATGTACAGAAGATGAGGTAATCAGTCCCTCAACCTAGGAGTAGGTGCGAACAGCACCATAGTCGTGTTGCACATGTGTCTTAATCTCATCTTGTCGGTATTATATACCATTCGTACTCGACTGAAGAAGCCTACTGTGTAGGCGAAACGTTTCATAATAAAGATACCTAACTGTTGCATATGTGTCTTACCTAACAACCTGTCGGTATTTTATACCATTTTAATGTTCAATGGACCTCTTTAATTCATTTTGTATCTCTAGGCTGGAATACTGCTGTACACTAACAGCCTCTTTTAAGGCGGGTAAAATTACAGACCTAGAGAATGTGGAAATAAATGGTATAAAATACCGACACAATGGAAATATAAACACATATGCAGTATAATGTGATCCTTTATTGACAACGTTTCGCTCACACAGTGGGCTTTTTCAAGTCACAAACAGATCTGTGTACGAATGGTATATAATGAGGAAATGGTATGGTGATACCGACAAGATGTGGAAAGAGACACTTATGTACAGTTCAGGACATTTATTAAAGGAAACGTTTCGCCACGAGTGGCTTCCTCAGTCCTAATACCGGCAAGATGAGAGTAAGACACATGTGCAACATCTGGGTATCTTTAAAGATACCCAGATGTTGCACATGTGTCTTACTCTCACAAACTGATCTACCTGGGGTGGAAGGTACGCGAGTATTTATAGTCAGGTTCAGAATGTTGAGGTCAGGTGGAGAATGCTGCATCTGATGATGTACCGAGTGGGGTTATAGAGTCTAAAATCTTGGGTAGCTTGGAAGAGAGATTGGATAAGTATATGAGCAGACCTTCTGCAGTGTTCGTCCATTCCTATGTTCTTATGTGGGATAGCGATGAAGAAGTTCCTTGGCAAGTGGTTCAGCTATGTTATAGAAGCCGTTGTTCTGGTTGAAGTTGTTGGATATTGAGATAAGCGATGATTCCAGGATTCTTCGACAACACTCATTACCAATACTTGTTGGTGTATCCCTTGTTGGTTTAACCCCGTACTCCTGGAATCCTTCCTTTCACTACTGTTAATACTTCTTTAAATCTCATGTTGAGTTTCTCTCACATACTTCTTGGTTGTTTTTGGTGAACTCCCCACCTTCCTTCCTCAGCCTGATTACCTGATCCTTGACTGTTGTTTTCCTCCTTATGTGGCTATACAACAATTTTGGGTCAGACTTGACTTTCAGTGCTATGTCATTTTCGTATTGTTGCAAAATAACCTCAATGAAAAGCAGAGATATCACAATAATTGTAAAGGGCCCAGGACTTTTCAACAGCCTCCCATCATAGATAAGTGGATTACCTTTCTGTCTTCAGCGGGTACTACAGCCGGGCTGTGACTCGTACAGTGGACTGCGTGCACCCAGCAGTAATAGTCAGTTTGATTAAACCTTGATCCACTAGAAGGCTTGGTCTGGGACAGGGTCATGTGGGCACCGACACTCCCCCCAAAAACATCCATCAGGTATCCTTCAGATATTTCCTGTCTCGCCATCGGATCTCCCTTCTTTACCACAGCAAGCACCTGCCTGGAAAAATGCAGTGACGACTTCAACACCGCTACTAAAGAAACTTCTGGCTATGGTTCTAGTTACGGCACTGCATAACAATATGGATACACGGTCTATAGAAATAACACATTACATAATCATCACAGCCAACTTTAAATAAAAACTCTGACTAGCACGCATACTCCACCTCTGCGGGCACATCAGCTGGATGTAAATGGGTAGAACCAACATCCTACAAATCCCTCGACTCGCCTCCTATCCAACACTGAAATAGAAACCCTGAACCTACGTTGGTGACAGGCATACCTAAGCTAAAACATGACCTCACCTGCATCACCAAACACTGCTGTTATGGCGGCACGGACTTCCAGCAAGGCCGTGTTCAAGGTATCATGATCTAGGCTCTCTCCACATTTGACTTCTCTGTTATTTCTCGCCGGTATGTAAGTGCACAAAGAACAAGCTAACAATATCGGTGGTGGATAAATGAGACACTTATGCAACATCTGGGGCATCTTTATTCTAGAAACGTTTCTCCAGCCAGTTTCTTCAGTTCAAGACAGAAGAATGGTGGAAAATGAGGACGAGTTAGAGGTAATCAGTCATTCAGCCTGGATTCGATGTGTTCAGTCCATTACTCTTGATAAAAGAATATACCCTATATCTAATAACCATTATCATGGACTTGTCTGACTAAAACTAAAATATTTGCTTAGGACTTACAGTGTGCTTTTCACTAACTTAATACTTCTTGTTGTTAGGTAAGACACATATGCAACAGTTAGATATCTTTATTTCGAAACGTTTCGCCTACACAGTAGGCTTCTTCAGTCGAGTACAGAAAAGTTGATAGAAGCAGAAGAGACTTGAAGACGATGTAATCAGTCCATCACCCTTAAAGTTTTGAGGTGGTCAGTCCTCAAAACTTTAAGGGTGATGGACTGATTACATCGTCTTCAAGTCTCTTCTGCTTCTATCAACTTTTCTGTACTCGACTGAAGAAGCCTACTGTGTAGGCGAAACGTTTCGAAATAAAGATACCTAACTGTTGCATATGTGTCTTATGAAAGTTAAGACACATGTGCAACATCTGGATATCTTTATTGTAGACGTTTCGCCATCCAGTGGCTTTATCAATACAGATTCTAGGACATAAAAGGAAGACAGTAGAACTATATACAAAAGATGAGGTAATCAGTCCCTCGGCCTTGGAGTTAGTGTTCACAGCATCGTGGTGGAGGAGAATCTGGAGCAAAGACAAGAAGACTGGCGGTTATATAGGCGTCAGTGGATAGGGACGGGCAGCAGACGAGGGCAAAGTCACTGGTAGGCGGGATTCCCCAGTGGAAGTAGGTCCTTCCCAAAGAGATGGGTTAGTTGCAGCAGCAGTGAAGAAGGTCTTGTAGATGTCCTCTGAACCAAGATTCCATGATGTTGCAGTGTCTGACAAGTTGTGCAAGAAAGGTATAAAATACCGACAATATGAAAGTTAAGACACATGTGCAACATCTGGATATCTTTATTGTAGACGTTTCGCCATCCAGTGGCTTTATCAATACAGATTCTAGGACATAAAAGGAAGACAGTAGAACTATATACAAACGATGAGGTAATCAGTCCCTCGGCCTTGGAGTTAGTGTTCACAGCATCGTGGTGGAGGAGAATCTGGAGCAAAGACAAGAAGACTGGCGGTTATATAGGCGTCAGTGGATAGGGACGGGCAGCAGACGAGGGCAAAGTCGTGGAATCCTCAGAAAGAAAGTGGGAGGTTGCCCGGCTTGAGGACAGGCTTCCCTGATGAACTAAGCAGTTTACGATAATATCTCACAGGCCCTCGGCCTTGGAGTTAGTGTTCACAGCATCGTGGTGGAGGAGAATCTGGAGCAAAGACAAGAAGACTGGGGGTTATATAGGCGTCAGTGGATAGGGACGGGCAGCAGACGAGGGCAAAGTCGTGGAATCCTCAGAAAGAAAGTGGGAGGTTGCCCGGCTTGAGGACAGGCTTCCCTGATGAACTAAGCAGTTTACGATAATATCTCACAGGCCCTCGGCCTTGGAGTTAGTGTTCACAGCATCGTGGTGGAGGAGAATCTGGAGCAGACAAGAAGACTGGCGGTTATATAGGCGTCAGTGGATAGGGACGGGCAGCAGACGAGGGCAAAGTCGTGGAATCCTCAGAAAGAAAGTGGGAGGTTGCCCGGCTTGAGGACAGGCTTCCCTGATGAACTAAGCAGTTTACGATAATATCTCACAGGCCCACATAGCCACTGCAATCCTGTTCATCCGATACTTGAAGTGTTAGGTAAGACACATATGCAACAGTTAGGTATCTTTATTTTGAAACGTTTCGCCTACACAGTAGGCTTCTTCAGTCGAGTACAGAAAAGTTGATAGAAGCAGAAGATACTTGAAGACGATGTAATCAGTCCATCACCCTTAAAGTTTTGAGGTGGTCAGTCCCTCAGTCTGGAGAAGAGCATTGTTCCGTTGTCTGAAACAATATGAAGTTGAAGTGACAGAATCGGGCCTTATATAGTGCCAGGAGGTGAGACGTAGGTTGATTTGGGAGGGCAGGTCCCTCTCAAACCCAGCCGTTCTCACTAGTAGAGGTTGTCGAAGTTGATGGTCTGTACCAAGATACCCTTGTGTTGCAGTGTCTGACAGAATGAACATTAAAATGGTATAAAATACCGACAGATTGTTAGGTAAGACACATATGCAACAGTTAGGTATCTTTATTTTGAAACGTTTCGCCTACACAGTAGGCTTCAGATACTTGAAGACGATGTAATCAGTCCATCACCCTTAAAGTTTTGAGGTGGTCAGTCCCTCAGTCTGGAGAAGAGCATTGTTCCGTTGTCTGAAACAATATGAAGTTGAAGTGACAGAATCGGGCCTTATATAGTGCCAGGAGGTGAGACGTAGGTTGATTTGGGAGGGCAGGTCCCTCTCAAACCCAGCCGTTCTCACTAGTAGAGGTTGTCGAAGTTGATGGTCTGTACCAAGATACCCTTGTGTTGCAGTGTCTGACAGAATGAACATTAAAATGGTATAAACGTTTCAAAATAAAGATACCTAACTGTTGCATATGTGTCTTACCTAACAATCTGTCGGTATTTTATACCATTTTAATGTTCATTCTGTCAGACACTGCAACACAAGGGTATCTTGGTACAGACCATCAACTTCGACAACCTCTACTAGTGAGAACGGCTGGGTTTGAGAGGGACCTGCCCTCCCAAATCAACCTACGTCTCACCTCCTGGCACTATATAAGGCCCGATTCTGTCACTTCAACTTCATATTGTTTCAGACAACGGAACAATGCTCTTCTCCAGACTGAGGGACTGACCACCTCAAAACTTTAAGGGTGATGGACTGATTACATCGTCTTCAAGTATCTTCTGCTTCTATCAACTTTTCTGTACTCGACTGAAGAAGCCTACTGTGTAGGCGAAACGTTTCAAAATAAAGATACCTAACTGTTGCATATGTGTCTTACCTAACAATCTGTCGGTATTTTATACCATTTTAATGTTCATTCGATACTTGAAGATTGAGACACTTATGCAGCATATGGGAATCTTTATTCAGGAAACGTTTCGCCACACAGTGGCTTAATCAGTCCAATACAAAGAGGAAGGCGTAAGGAGAGGAGGAGAATGAGGTAATCAGTCCCTCAACCTGGAGTCGATGTGTTCAGTCCATCAATCTTGTAGAATGATGGATTGATGGACTGAACACATCGACTCCAGGTTGAGGGACTGATTACCTCATACTCCTCTCCTTACGCCTTCCTCTTTGTATTGGACTGATGAAGCCACTGTGTGGCGAAACGTTTCCTGAATAAAGATTCCCATATGCTGCATAAGTGTCTCAATCTTCAACTTGTCGGTTTTTCAAACCATTTATCTCATCCGATACTTGCATAAGGAAGCTGTTCAGTTTATATTCTGAAAAAGTCAATCCTCGTTCTGCCCATATTTCTGATCCCTGTTGGTTAACTAATATTACTGTCACGAGGGACATGGTTATTAAACAGATAGACAAACTGAAGCAAAATAAGTCCCCGGGACCCGATGAGCTGTTTTCCAGGGTACTTAAGGAATGCAAGATGGAGCTTAGTCAGCCATTAACGAGTGTATTCAATGCGTCCATCCTTACCGGTGTTGTGCCAGAGTTGGGGAAGATGGCTAATGTGGTTCCTATATTCAAATCAGGGGATAATTCCACTCCTTCAAATTGCCGTCCAATAAGCCTGACATCTATAGTGGGCAAGTTATTAGAATCATTTATAGCTGACATTATCAGAAGTCACCTTGAAGAGCATAACTTGATAAATGAATCTCAGCATGGATTCACGAGAGGTCGTTCCTGCCTGACAAACTTACTGACGTTCTTCAATAGAACATTTGAATAAAGTTGGTAGAATTACCGACAATATGTAAAGTAAAAGGACACAAGTGCAACTAATGTGACATTTATTGTGGCAACGTTTCGCTCTCCAGGAGCTTTATCAAGCCATTACAAAAAATACATGGACACAGAGGGTATATAAAGGCTCAGAGTGAGGTGAATACTAGTGAGGTACCATTTCGATGTTCACTAGTGGTAGTAGTAGTAGTAGTAGTAGTAGTAGTGGTGACAAAAGTAATACAATATGGTAGAGCAATTAATTCGTACATGAGTAAAAGGATATAAAAGCTATTACTTGGGTAACATAAAAATAGGTTGGACAAATATAAACTGGAATGAGGCAGCTTGTTTCAGTGTTCACTCTCTGTGCTTTGTGTAGTATAACAGGAGAGACTATGTGATGGCAGGGTTTACTGTTTTCAGGAGGATTCTTGCTAAGACTTCGGAGATGGTGAAGCTGCCGTTGTTTTGTTTAATTGTATTCGAAACAGCGATCAGTGCTGATTCAAGGCACTTGCGTGTGCGGAAATTAGTTTCTTTTATCACTAATTGGGCGTCTCTGAATTTCATAAGATGATTGGTGGAATTTCGGTGTTGTACACAGGCGTTGTTTAAGTTGTCGTTCCTACATGCGTATATGTGTTCATTGAGGCGGGTGTCGAGGTTTCTTGCTGTTTCACCTACGTAGATCTTGTCACAGCCTCCACAGGGTATAGTGTAAACTCCTGCATTGACTGGTTCGTGGTGCTTGGGTTTTGTCCTGGTTAGATCCTTTGTTGAAGTGGTAGAAGCGATGGCGACTCTGGTGTTAGCTTGTGAAAGTACTTTTGAGACGTTTAGTGCAACCTGGCTGTTGGGAAGAATTATAACTTTGTTGGGAGCGGTGTTGATGCGTGGAGAATTGATGATCTGAAGAGCTCTTTTCTTGCAGTCTTTGATGAAAAAAGAAGGAAATTGTAACTCAGTGAATGTTTGGTGAATGTAAGTACATTCCTCGTCAAGAAACTCAGGACTACAAATTCGGTATGCTCTTAGGAAAAACCCGATGATGATGCCTCTTTTGGTCTTGGTATCTTGACTGGAATAGAAGTGTGTGAGATCATTTTTATTGGTGGGTTTCCGATAAACTTGAAATCTTAGGTTGTTGTCTACTTTGTGAATGAGGACGTCGAGGAAAGGTAGCTTGTCATTGGACTCTTCTTCTAGTGTAAACTGAATCGCTGGTTCAACTGCGTTGAGCCTTGCCTGAAGATCCCGTACATCAAAACGTTTTGGAGTTATTAGGAGGACATCGTCCACGTAACGTAACCAAGTGACGCTTGAAGGGATGATGTTGGCGAAGTGTTCGGACTCTAGGTGTTCCATGTATAAGTTGGCTAGGACGGCACTTATTGGGGACCCCATTCCCATGCCGTAGGTTTGTTTGTAGAGCTTGTTATTGAAGGAAAAACAGTTGAAGTTAACACAGAGTTCAATCAAGTCAACAAAATCTCCGGGAGGTAAAGGAAGATTAAGGTCCTGGTTGACTTTACGTCGTAGAACCTCGATGACTTTTTTTTTTTTTTTTGGTAGGTACTTTTGTGAAGAGGGAAGTCACATCCAAACTGCTTAGTTTCTTGTTACGGATGGAGAGGTTACGGATGCGGTTGAGAAGGTCGCCTGAGTGTTTAAGATGAGCGGGGGTGATGGTCCCCAGAAGGCAGGAAAGATGTTTGGCAAGAACTCCGGCTAGTTTGTGTGGAGCACTGCCTATTCCTGACGTGATTGGTCTGAGAGGAATATTGTGTTTATGGGTCTTGGGTAAACCATACATGTGTGCTGGTTTAGGGTTGCTTGGTAACAAGTACAGAAGTTTCTTCCCTTCTCTAGTGCGTTTGAGTATTTGTCTGGTTTTGTATAGAAAGTCTTTGGTGAGCGTCTCCCACTGTTGAGTGCTGATGGGTTCGTATGTAGATTGATCATTCAAAAGGTCCATCATTTTAGTGTTGTAGTCACTGGTGTTGAGTATGACGACTCCACCTCCTTTGTCGGCGGTGGTGACGATAATGTTGGGGTCGTTGGCGAGGTCCTTAAGGGCAGTGATGTATCTTCTAGGAAGATTAGAAGAAGAAGGTTCACATAAAGCTGCAGTGAGAAGGCCCTGTATATAACCCTTCTGGAAGTTGCTGTCACTGTGTCTATGGTTCCTGGTAACAAGATTGAGTTGATAGTTAGGTTTGCGTATGTTGGTGGTAAATTTGAGTCCCAGACTCAGTGCTTGTTTCTCGTAGTCGGTTAAGGTGCGTGACGATAAGTTGTTTATCAGGGATTCGCGTCCCATTTCCTTCCATCGACTGTTAGTGCAGAGGTACTGAAGTTTGCGATTGAGTTTGATCTTCTGTTGGAGGTTAGCTGTGGTGACTGTGCTGAGAATATGCTCAGCAGTGTGTTGGTCAATCTGAAGATTGGCCCTCATATTCCTTGCAGTTTCAAAGGTTTCCTTAGCGATGTTAGAAAGTTCTTCGGCACATTCACTCTGAGCCTTTATATACCCTCTGTGTCCATGTATTGTTTGTAATGGCTTGATAAAGCTCCTGGAGAGCGAAACGTTGCCACAATAAATGTCACATTAGTTGCACTTGTGTCCTTTTACTTTACAGAACATTTGAGGCAGTTGACAGTGATAAGGAATATGATATTGTTTATTTGGATTTTAGTAAAGCCTTCGATAGAGTACCTCAAAAGAGACTCTTAAGAAAAGTGGCAGCTCATGGTATAGGAGGTAAAGTTCAAGCATGGATTGAGGCATGGCTTACCAATAGAAAGCAGAGAGTTATCATTAATGGAGTGAAATCTGAGTGGGGATTAGTCACCAGTGGCGTTCCACAAGGATCAGTTTTAGGCCCTCTCTTGTTCATAATTTACATTAATGACCTTGATGAAGGGATTACTAGTGACATGAGTAAGTTTGCTGATGATACAAAGATAGGCCGTATAATTCACTCTGAGGACGATATCAATGAACTCCAGGACGATTTGGACAAATTAATGTCTTGGTCTGAAAAATGGCAGATGAAGTTCAATGTGGATAAGTGTAAGGTACTTGCCCTTGGTAATGAAAATAACCCTCGAAGCTATAACCTAGGTGAAGTAGAGCTTGATCATACAGAATGTGAAAAAGACTTGGGAGTCATGGTAAGCAGAAATCTAAAGCCAAGACAGCAGTGCCTTAGTGTGCGCAACAAGGCCAACAGATTACTTGGATTTATCTCAAGAAGTATAAGTAACAGAAGTCCAAAAGTTATTTTACAGCTCTATACATCACTAGTGAGGCCTCATTTAGATTATGCTGCTCAGTTTTGGTCCCCTTACTATAGGATGGATATAAACTCATTAGAGAACATACAGAGAAGAATGACTAAAATGATTTACTGTGTAAGGAACCTCCCGTATGAAGATAGACTTAAAGCCTTAAATCTCCACTCTCTGGAGAGGCGTAGAATGAGGGGAGATATCATTGAAGTGTATAAGTGGATGACGGGCATAAACAAGGGGGATATTAATAAAGTACTGAGGGTGTCGAACCAGGTAAGAACCAGAAATAATGGATATAAGTTGGATAAATTTAGATTTAGAAAGGACATAGGTAAATACTGGTTTTGATGTTCTTCTAACAGAGTCGTAGATGCGTGGAACAGTCTTTCCAGTGGTGTAGTGTCTGATATGTGGAAGATGGCTAATGTAATTCCTATTTTTAAAACAGGGGACAAGTCGTTACCGTCAAATTACCGCCCAATAAGCCTGACCTCAATTGTAGGCAAGTTGCTAGAGTCGATTATAGCTGAGATTATAAGAAGCCATCTCGATAAGCATAGCTTGATTAATGATACTCAGCATGGATTCACAAGAGGCCGGTCTTGTCTAACTAATTTATTAACTTTCTTCAGTAAAGCTTTTGAGGCTGTTGACCACGATAAAGAATTTGATATTGTTTACTTAGATTTTAGTAAGGCATTTGATAGAGTTCCGCACCAAAGACTGTTGAAGAAAGTAGCAGCTCATGGCATTGGGGGGAGGGTGCTCTCGTGGATCGAGTCATGGCTCACAGACAGGAAGCAGAGAGTGTCCATAAATGGTGTTAAATCCGAGTGGGGATCAGTAACAAGTGGCGTTCCACAGGGATCAGTCTTGGGCCCGTTGTTGTTTATAATATATATCAATGATCTTGATGAAGGAATTACTAGTGATATGAGCAAATTCGCCGATGACACGAAGATAGGTAGGATAATTGATTCAAACGTAGATGTTAGGGAACTTCAGGAGGATTTAGACAAACTCTACTCTTGGTCAGAAAAGTGGCAGATGCAGTTCAATGTGGATAAATGCAAGGTTCTGAAGCTCGGGAGTGTCTATAACCCTAGCACTTATAAGTTAAATAATGTAGAACTTAGCCATACAGATTGCGAAAAGGACTTGGGGGTTATGGTAAGCAGCAACCTTAAACCAAGACAGCAATGCCTAAGCGTACGTAATAAGGCAAATAGATTACTGGGATTTATATCAAGAAGTGTAAGCAACAGAAGTCCAGAGGTCATACTGCAGCTTTATACATCATTAGTAAGGCCTCACCTAGATTATGCAGCTCAATTCTGGTCTCCATATTACAGAATGGACATAAATTCGTTAGAAAACATTCAGCGTAGGATGACTAAATTAATACATAGCATTAGAAATCTTCCTTATGAAGAAAGATTGAAGACTCTTAAGTTACATTCACTTGTTAGACGAAGAATGAGGGGAGACCTGATCGAAGTGTATAAGTGGAAGATAGGTATTAATAGGGGGGATATTAACAAGGTCTTGAGGATATCTCTCCAAGAGAGAACCCGCAGTAATGGATTTAAATTAGATAAGTTTAGATTTAGGAAGGACATAGGAAAGTATTGGTTTGGAAATAGGGTAGTTGATGAGTGGAACAGTCTACCTAGTTGGGTTATTGAGGCTAGGACTTTGGGTAGTTTCAAATTTAGGTTGGATAAGTACATGAGTGGGAGGGGTTGGATTTGAGTGGGACTTGCACATCGGAGCTTGTTTCTTGGGTGGCATTGAAAATTGGGATGGGCAAATGTTTTGTTAGTGGGATGAATTGTAAAGGACCTGCCTAGTATGGGCCAACAGGCCTTCTGCAGTGTTCCTCCTTTCTTATGTTCTTATGTTCTTATGTGATAGAGGCTAGGACCTTGGGTAGCTTTAAGAAGAGACTGGACAAATATATGAGTGGGAGGGGCTGGGTTTGATTGGTGTCAAGGGGTACGGGAGTTATTTCTTGGGTAGCTTTAGGTAGAGGTTGTTTTGATAAGGACCTGCCTCGTATGGGCCAGTAGGCCTTCTGCAGTGTTCCTACATTCTTATGTTCTTAATACACTGAAGAGTCTTGGACCACGGACGTCGAACCAGTGTTCTATAATTGCACTCATGGTCCCCCTGCTCTTCACTAAGTTTAATCTACTTTTCTCCTCTGTCTTTCACTTCAGAAATTAAAGTATTTTTCATGTAAGTACTATCAGTTATCTCCCAATAACTCCAATATGAAAGAGAGGTTTTCCCTCCAGTGTAGCTGGCATACAGAACAGGGTGGTCGTACACTGTGAGTGCACTTAGTTTTGATGTTAATGTGGGGAAATACAAGGGAGTATTGTGTAGAGTATATGTGTGGTGTTGAACAAGTCAGTGTGTTGATGATAGATGACAGCACTGAGCAACACAAGCACTGGCCTGGTTCATCTCTTCCTTATCTTTCATTTTATTCTTTCTTTCTCTCTCTTTTCTCCTTCTTTTCCATCTCTCTTGTTCTTATTCTCTTCCCTTTCTCTTCAACCATTGTTCCAACCAGTAAAAACCTTCACGTCCTTGGTGGTCATGTTGACATTCATGACTAACATGAACAAACCAGGATTCATGGATATTTACCCTCAATACTGGGCAGTCATCCGTAGCTAGTGAGATTTTCAGCAGCACCAGGCAGGGGCCACCACACCAGCACCAGGCAGGGGCCACCACACCAGCACCAGGCAGGGGCCACCACACCAGCACCAGGCAGGGACCACCACACCAGCACCAGGCAGGGGCCACTACACCAGCACCAGGCAGGGGCCACCACACCAGCACCAGGCAGGGGCCACCACACCAGCACCAGGCAGGGGCCACCACACCAGCACCAGGCAGGGACCACCACACCAGCACCAGGCAGGGGCCACCTCACCAGCACCAGGCAGGGGCCACCACACCAGCACCAGGCAGGGGCCACCACACCAGGCAGAGGCCCACCACCACAGCAGCACCAGGCAGAGGCCCAACACCACAGCAGCACCAGGCAGAGGCCCACCACCACAGCAGCACCAGGCAGGGGCCCACCACCACAGCAGCACCAGGCAGAGGCCCGCCACCACAGCAGCACCAGGCAGAGGCCCACCACCACAGCAGCACCAGACTGAGGCCCACCACCACAGCAGCACGAGGCAGAGGCCCACCACCACAGCAGCACCAGGCCGAGGCCCACCACCACAGCAGCACCAGGCAGAGGCCCACCACCACAGCAGCACCAGGCATGGGCCCACCACCACAGCAGCACCAGGCAGAGGCCCACCACCACAGCAGCACCAGGCATGGGCCCACCACCACAGCAGCACCAGGCATGGGCCCACCACCACAGCAGCACCAGGCGGAGGCCCACCACCACAGCAGCACCAGGCATGGGCCCACCACCACAGCAGCACCAGGCATGGGCCCACCACCACAGCAGCACCAGGCATGGGCCCACCACCACAGCAGCACCAGACGGAGGCCCACCACCACAGCAGCACCAGGCATGGGCCCACCACCACAGCAGCACCAGGCAGAGGCCCACCACCACAGCAGCACCAGGCATGGGCCCACCACCACAGCAGCACCAGGCATGGGCCCACCACCACAGCAGCACCAGGCAGAGGCCCACCACCACAGCAGCACCAGGCATGGGCCCACCACCACAGCAGCACCAGGCATGGGCCCACCACCACAGCAGGACCAGGCATGGGCCCACCACCACAGCAGCACCAGGCATGGGCCCACCACCACAGCAGCACCAGGCAGAGGCCCACCACCACAGCAGCACCAGGCATGGGCCCACCACAGCAGCACCAGGCATGGGCCCACCACCACAGCAGCACCAGGCATGGGCCCACCACCACAGCAGCACCAGGCGGAGGCCCACCACCACAGCAGCACCAGGCATGGGCCCACCACCACAGCAGCACCAGGCAGAGGCCCACCACCACAGCAGCACCAGGCATGGGCCCACCACCACAGCAGCACCAGACATGGGCCCATCACCACAGCAGCACCAGGCGGAGGCCCACCACCACAGCAGCACCAGGCATGGGCCCACCACCACAGCAGCACCAGGCGGAGGCCCACCACCACAGCAGCACCAGGCATGGGCCCACCACCACAGCAGCACCAGGCTTTGGCCCACCACCACAGCAGCATCAGGCATGGGCCCACCACCACAGCAGCACCAGGCATGGGCCCACCACCACAGCAGCACCAGGCATGGGACCACCACCACAGCAGCACCAGGCATGGGCCCACCACCACAGCAGCACCAGGCGGAGGCCCACCACCACAGCAGCACCACGCATGGGCCCACCACCACGGCAGCACCAGGCATGGGCCCACCACCACAGCAGCACCAGGCATGGGCCCACCACCACAGCAGCACCAGGCATGGGCCCACCACCACAGCAGCACCAGGCATGGGCCCACCACCACAGCAGCACCAGGCATGGGCCCACCACCACAGCAGCACCAGGCATGGGCCCACCACCACAGCAGCACCAGGCATGGGCTCACCACCACAGCAGCACCAGGCGGAGGCCCACCACCACAGCAGCACCAGGCATGGGCCCACCACCACAGCAGCACCAGGCAGAGGCCCACCACCACAGCAGCACCAGGCATGGGCCCACCACCACAGCAGCACCAGACATGGGCCCACCACCACAGCAGCACCAGGCATGGGCCCACCACCACAGCAGCACCAGGCAGAGGCCCACCACCACAGCAGCACCAGGCATGGGCCCACCACCACAGCAGCACTAGGCATGGGCCCACCACCACAGCAGCACCAGGCATGGGCCCACCACCACAGCAGCACCAGGCATGGGCCCACCACCACAGCAGCACCAGGCAGAGGCCCACCACCACAGCAGCACCAGGCATGGGCCCACCACCACAGCAGCACCAGGCATGGGCCCACCACCACAGCAGCACCAGGCATGGGCCCACCACCACAGCAGCACCAGGCATGGGCCCACCACCACAGCAGCACCAGGCATGGGCCCACCACCACAGCAGCACCAGGCAGAGGCCCACCACCACAGCAGCACCAGGCATGGGCCCACCACCACAGCAGCACCAGGCAGAGGCCCACCACCACAGCAGCACCAGGCATGGGCCCACCACCACAGCAGCACCAGGCATGGGCCCACCACCACAGCAGCACCAGGCATGGGCCCACCACCACAGCAGCACCAGGCAGAGGCCCACCACCACAGCAGCACCAGGCAGAGGCCCACCACCACAGCAGCACCAGGCAGAGGCCCACCATCACAGCAGCACCAGGCAGTGGCCCACCACCACAGCAGCACCAGGCAGAGGCCCACCACCACAGCAGCACCAGGCATGGGCCCACCACCACAGCAGCACCAGGCAGAGGCCCACCACCACAGCAGCACCAGGCATGGGCCCACCACCACAGCAGCACCAGGCAGAGGCCCACCACCACAGCAGCACCAGGCAGAGGCCCACCACCACAGCAGCACCAGGCAGAGGCCCACCACCACAGCAGCACCAGGCATGGGCCCACCACCACAGCAGCACCAGGCATGGGCCCACCACCACAGCAGCACCAGGCAGAGGCCCACCACCACAGCAGCACCAGGCAGAGGCCCACCACCACAGCAGCACCAGGCAGAGGCCCACCACCACAGCAGCACCAGGCAGAGACCCACCACCACAGCAGCACCAGGAGAGGCCCACCACCACAGCAGCACCAGGCAGAGGCCCACCACCACAGCAGCACCAGGCATGGGCCCACCACCACAGCAGCACCAGGCATGGGCCCACCACCACAGCAGCACCAGGCAGAGGCCCACCACCACAGCAGCACCAGGCAGAGGCCCACCACCACAGCAGCACCAGGCATGGGCCCACCACCACAGCAGCACCAGGCATGGGCCCACCACCACAGCAGCACCAGGCAGAGGCCCACCACCACAGCAGCACCAGGCATGGGCCCACCACCACAGCAGCACCAGGCATGGGCCCACCACCACAGCAGCACCAGGCATGGGCCCACCACCACAGCAGCACCAGGCAGAGGCCCACCACCACAGCAGCACCAGGCAGAGGCCCACCACCACAGCAGCACCAGGCATGGGCCCACCACCACAGCAGCACCAGGCATGGGCCCACCACCACAGCAGCACCAGGCATGGGCCCACCACCACAGCAGCACCAGGCAGAGGCCCACCACCACAGCAGCACCAGGCAGAGGCCCACCACCACAGCAGCACCAGGCATGGGCCCACCACCACAGCAGCACCAGGCATGGGCCCACCACCACAGCAGCACCAGGCAGAGGCCCACCACCACAGCAGCACCAGGCATGGGCCCACCACCACAGCAGCACCAGGCATGGGCCCACCACCACAGCAGCACCAGGCATGGGCCCACCACCACAGCAGCACCAGGCAGAGGCCCACCACAACAGCAGCACCAGGCAGAGGCCCACCACCACAGCAGCACCAGGCAGAGGCCCACCACCACAGCAGCACCAGGCAGAGGCCCACCACCACAGCATTACCAGGCAGAGGCCCACCACCACAGCAGCACCAGGCAGAGGCCCACCACCACAGCAGCACCAGGCAGAGGCCCACCACCACAGCAGCACCAGGCAGAGGCCCACCACCACAGCAGCACCAGGCAGAGGCCCACCACCACAGCAGCAGCAGGCAGAGGCCCACCACCACAGCAGCACCAGGCAGAGGCCCACCACCACAGCAGCACCAGGCATGGGCCCACCACCACAGCAGCACGAGGCATGGGCCCACCACCACAGCAGCACCAGGCAGAGGCCCACCACCACAGCAGCACCAGGCATGGGCCCACCACCACAGCAGCACCAGGCATGGGCCCACCACCACAGCAGCAGGGTGGTTACTACCTCCTGTGTTAAACAAGTAACAATGTACCGTCGAGCTGAAGTAATGGGAAATGAAGAACCTGAAAAACTGAGCCGTGTTTTTTGTACATTGTGGTGAAGGAGGGAATTGGTTTTACCTCGTAGTCAGGCCTGGGTCCAGGTTTTTCTGTTGATTACCTGTTCAACCAACCTATTGTTATTGGTAACAACAATGCTCACATAACCATGGCAGTCAGGATGATGTGGCACTTGCCAGGAATACTGAACCAGTTTCTTCTTGAATACGTCTACACTTTTGCCGGAAATATTTCTAAAATCCGCTGTTGCAAGGTTGAATATACTTGTACCACGGATGTTGACGCAGTATTCATTATATTTTCTGGCCGTGATGTCTCTCCTACCTCGGGACCACATAAGATCTGAATGTTAGTAATGTTCTCAGAATCCTCTCTCACTGTCGTGATCTTCGCTGTTTTTAAGTGATTGTGCTCTCTATATGACAAATGGTTTGACATAATTGTTCTTAGTTTTTTACTTGTTCTCTTCGTTTTATGAGATAATCTAGTTTCGTTCTTTATATTGCCATTGTTTTGAACTCTTCATTCTGACCATATCTAAGTGATTGAAATTTGTGACCATTTAACATTCTCTTACTTTCCTGCACTCTTTGTGTGTGTGTGTGTATGTGTGTGTGTGTGTGTGTGTGTGTGTGTACTCACCTAATTGTACTCACCTAATTGTGGTTGCAGGGGTCGAGACTCAGCTCCTGGCCCCGCCTCTTCACTGATCGCTACTGGATCCTCTCTCTCTGCTTCCTGAGCTTTGTCATACCTCTTCTTAAAACTATGTATGGTTCCTGCCTCCACTACTTCACTTGCTAGGCTATTCCACTTGCTGACAACTCTATGACTGAAGAAATACTTCCTAACGTCCCTGTGACTCGTCTGAGTCTTCAGCTTCCAGTTGTGACCCCTTGTCCCTGTGTCCCCTCTCTGGAACATCCTATCTCTGTCCACCTTGTCTATTCCCCGCAGTATCTTGTATGTCGTTATCATGTCTCCCCTGACCCTTCTGTCCTCCAGTGTCGTCAGTCCGATTTCCCTTAACCTTTCCTCGTACGACATTCCCTTGAGCTCTGGGACTAGCCTTGTTGCAAACCTTTGTACTTTCTCTAACTTCTTGACGTGCTTGACCAGGTGTGGGTTCCAGACTGGTGCTGCATACTCCAGTATGGGCCTAACATACACAGTGTACAGTGTCTTGAACGATTCCTTATTAAGGTATCGGAACGCTATTCTCAGGTTTGCCAGGCGCCCGTATGCTGCAGCGGTTATTTGGTTGATGTGTGCCTCCGGTGATGTGCTCGGTGTTATGGTCACCCCAAGGTCTTTCTCCCTGAGTGAGGTCTGTAGTCTTTGTCCACCTAGCCTATACTCTGTCTGCGGTCTTCTTTGCCCCTCCCCAATCTTCATGACTTTGCATTTGGCTGGATTGAATTCGAGAAGCCAGTTACTGGACCACATGTCCAGCCTCTCCAGGTCTCTTTGCAGTCCTGCCTCATCCTCGTCCGATTTAATTCTTCTCATCAACTTCACGTCATCTGCGAACAGGGACACTTCAGAGTCTATTCCTTCCATCATGTCGTTCACATATATCAAAAATAGCACTGGTCCTAGAACTGACCCCTGTGGGACCCCGCTCGTAACAGGCGCCCACTGTGATACCTCTTCACGTACCATGACTCGTTGCTGCCTCCCTGTCAGGTATTCCCTTATCCATTGCAGTGCCCTTCCTTTTACGTGTGCCTGATCCTCCAGCTTCTGCACTAATCTCTTGTGGGGAACTGTGTCAAAGGCCTTCCTGCAGTCTAGGAAAACGCAATCTACCCAACCCTCTCTCTCATGTCTTACTTCTGTTACCTTGTCATAAAACTCCAGGAGGTTTGTGATACAAGATTTGCCTTCCATGAACCCATGCTGGTTTTCATTTATAATCTTGTTCCTTTCCAGGTGTTCGACCACTCTCCTCCTGATAATCTTCTCCATGACTTTGCACACAATACATGTCAGAGACACAGGTCTGTAGTTTAGTGCCTCGTTTCTGTTTCCTTTCTTAAATATGGGGACTACATTTGCTATCTTCCATTTCTCAGGTAGTTGCCCAGTTTCAAGGGATGTGTTGAAGATTGTGGTTAGAGGCACACACAGCATCTCTGCTCCTTCTCTAAGGACCCATGGGGAGATGTTGTCTGGTCCCATCGCCTTTGAGGTGTCAAGGTCACTTAAGAGCTTCTTCACCTCCTCCTCAGTTGTTCGTATGTCATCCAACACTTGTTGGTATATTCCCTCTTGATGTTCCCTTCTGTTCTGTCTTCCCACAGCCCTTCCTGTCTCTACTGTAAAAACTTCCTTAAATCTCCTGTTCAGCTCCTCACATACCTCCTGATCATTTCTTGTGAGTTCTCCACCTTCTGTCCTTAATCTGATCACCTGGTCTTTGACTGTTGTCTTCCTCCTGATGTGGCTATACAACAGTTTCGGGTCTGTCTTGATTCTCGATGCTATGTCATTTTCATACTGTCGCTGGGCCTCCCTCCTTACCTGTGCATACTCATTCCTGGCTCTGCGACTGATCTCCCTATTTTCGTGTGTTCTCTGCCTTCTGTACTTTTTCCATTCTCTATTGCACTTTGTTTTTGCCTCCTTACACCGTCGGGTGAACCAGGGGCTTGTTCTGGTCTTCCCGTTGTTACTGTTGCCCTTGGGAATGAACCTTTCCACTGCCTCCTTGCATTTTGTTGCTACATATTCCATCATTTCATTTACTGGCTTTCCTGCCAGTTCTCTGTCCCACTGGACCTCCCGCAGGAAGTTCTTCAACCCTATGTAGTCCCCTCTTTTATAGTCAGGCTTTTCCCATTCTACTCCTGTTATTCTCTCCACTTGCAGCTCTACTATGTATTCAAAGCACAGAACCACGTGGTCGCTAGCTCCTAGGGGACTCTCATACTTGATGTCCTCAATGTCTGAGCTGCCCAGGGTGAACACAAGGTCCAATCTTGCTGGTTCATCCTCCCCTCTCACTCTGGTAGTGTCCTTAACATGTTGGTGCATGAGGTTTTCCAGCACCACGTCCAACATCCTGGCTCTCCATGTTTCGGGACCCCCATGTGGCTCCAGGTTTTCCCAGTCAATCTCCCTGTGGTTGAAATCCCCCATAACCAGCAACTTTGCTCTGCTGGAGTGAGCTCTTCTTGCCACCTCAGCAAGTGTGTCCACCATTGCTCTGTTGCTCTCTTCATATTCCTCTCTTGGCCTCCTGCAGTTCTGTGGTGGATTATACATCACTGCAATGACCACTTTGTGTTACCCAGACTGAAGTGTACCTGCTATGTAGTCTCTTTCTCCCGTCTCATCTATTCCTTCCATTTTCTCGAATTTCCATCTGTTTTTTTACGAGCAGAGCAACCCCACCTCCCCCCCTGCCCCTTCTATCTTTCCTCATGATCTGGTATCCTGGTGGGAAGATTGCATCTGTTATTGTCTCCATGAGTTTTGTTTCTGTAACTGCTATGATGTCTGGGGACTTCTCATTGATTCTTTCTTGCCATTCCTCATGTTTATTCGTTAATCCATCTGCATTTGTGTACCAAACCTTCAACTTCTGTTCTAATACTGTAACTGTGGTGCGGGGGGTGGAAACAGAGGGATCGGTGTGTGATGGTTGGTTTGGATTGTTCAGTTGCCTTGGGGGTGTCGTGGCTGGAGTCCTTCTGCAGGTGTTTCTGGGGGGTGCGCTTGTCCTTCCATTTGATCCTGGGTCATTCTGCTCTCCTTTTTCATTTCCTCCCATTTCTCCTTTCGTTTTTGAACTCTCTCTTTCATTGTCTTCCTTTCGTCCTGTGTTCTGTCTCGGTCGAGGTACACACTCCGGAACTCCTGCTTGCCTCTCAGCCGTGCTTTCTCCTGCAGGATCATGGTTCGGGTTGATTCTGCCTTGAAAATTACTTTGAGAGGCCGATTCCTTTTCTTTGTGAACCACCCAATTCTCCGAAAATTTGCCACCTGGGTCATGTCCCCCTCGCCTATCACCTTCATGATGTCTTCAATCGCTTTTTTCTCCTCCTGCTTTCTTTCATCATAAGTTTCCCCTTTAGCTTCGTCTAGCCCATAGACAAACACGGATCTCTCCCTTTCCACCTCCCACTGTGACTCCCATTGCATCCTCTGATGTGTTTTAGTTCCTTCCCATGGAGTGTTCCTTCCTTCAGTCCCTTCCCTCGTTATGGCCCCTATGCTTCTTGGTTTATCCTTCCTGCTCACCTGCTCCTGGCCCACACAGGTATCTGGTAAGGTCCTTGCACATGTCCTAGTTCCTTCGATGTCTTCCAACCTCTCTTTCTGTCCTAGTGTGCTCCCTGTCTTTGTTTTGGCCCCATGTGGGTTTGACAGGACCTCTGCATATAGTTTAGTTTCCATGCTTCCTTCAGACCTGTTGTCTGTGTTTAATTTAGCCATTGCCGATGCTACTTCTGTAATATCTTTGTCTCTGTGCTGTTTCAGATGTCTCAGCTCCTCTTCTAATCTCTCTATCTTGATTTCTGCTTCTGTGGCCTGTTGCTTCCACCTTCTGCATTCTGCTGCTAACCTCTCTTCCATCTTCCTTTCCAGCTCATCTAGTCTCCTTCCTCAGTCTTCCTCCCTTTTTTTGAGCTCTATCTCCCATTCCTCCCTCTCAGATTCGTCCTTGGAACCCCTTGTCCTCATCCTGGTTAGGGGGAGGGGAATAGATGGTTAGGAGAGGGGATGGATGGTTGTGGGGGAGGGGGAGGATGGTTATTGGAGGGGTAGAGATAGTTGGGGGAGGGAGTTAGATGGTTTGGGGGAGAGAGGGGATGGATGGTTATGGGGGAGGGGGAGGATGGTTATTGGAGGGAGGTTGTTGGGCGGGGGTTAGACGGTTTGGGGAGGGGTTAGGTGGTTTGGGGGAGGGGTAGGTGGCTAAGGTGAGGTGGTTAGGGAAGGGGTGGTACGTGTTTGTGTCTAGTGTTTGTGTCAAGTGGTGGAGGGTGTGTGTGTGTGTGTGTGTGTGTGTGTGTGTGTGTGTGTGTGTGTGTGTGTGTGTGTGTGTGTGTGTGTGTGTGTGTGTGTGTGGATGTGCGTGCGTGTGTGTGTGTGTGTGTGTGTGTGTGTGTGTGTGTGTGTGGGTGCGTGTGGGTGTGTGCTTGTGTGTGGTGTGTGTGTGTGTGTGTGTGTGTGGTGTGTGTGTGGTGTGTGTGTGGTGTGTGTGTGGTGTGTGTGTGTGTGTGTGTGTGTGGTGTGTGTGTGGTGTGTGTGTGTGTGTGTGTGGTGTGTGTGTGTGTGTGTGTGGTGTGTGGTGTGTGTGTGTGTGTGTGTGTGTGCGTGTGCGTGCGCGTGTGTACTCGCCTAGTTGTACTCACCTAGTTGTGTTCACCTAGTTTTGGTCGCAGGGGTCGATTCATAGCTCCTGGTCCCGCCTCTTCACTGGCCGCTACTGGGTCACTCTCCGTGCACCATGAGCTTTATCATACCTCTTCTTAAAGCTATGAATAGATCCTGCCTCCACTTCATCGCTTCCCAAGCTTTTCCACTTCCTGACTACTCTGTGATTGAAGAAATACTTCCTAACATCTCTGTGATTCATCTGAGTCTTCAACTTCCAACTGTGTCCCCTTGTTGCTGGGACTAGTCTTGTTGCAAACCTTTGCACTTTCTCTAGTTTCTTTACGTGCTTGGCTAGGTGTGGGTTCCAAACTGGTGCCGCATACTCCAATATGGGCCTAACGTACACGGTGTACAGGGTCCTGAACGATTCCTTATTAAGATGTCGGAATGCTGTTCTTAGGTTTGCCAGGCGCCCATATGCTGCAGCAGTCATTTGGTTGATGTGCGCCTCAGGAGATGTGCCTGGTGTTATACTCACCCCAAGATATTTTTCCTTGAGTGAGGTTTGTAGTCTCTGGCCCCCTAGACTGTACTCCACATGCGGTCTTCTTTGCCCTTCCCCAGTCTTCATGACTTTGCACTTGGTGGGGTTGAACTCCAGAAGCCAATTGATGGACCAGGTCTGCAGCCTGTCCAGATCCCTTTGTAGTTCTGCCTGGTTCTCGTCCGATTGAATTCTTCTCATCAACTTCACATCATCTGCAAACAGGGACACTTCGGAGTCTATTCCTTCCGTCATGTCGTTCACAAATACCAGAAACAGCGCTGTTCCTAGGACTGACCCCTGTGGAACCCCACTCGTCACAGGCGCCCACTCTGACACCTCGCCACGTACTGCTGTTGTCTTCCTGACAAGTATTCTCTAATCCATTGAAGTGCCTTCCCTGTTATCCCTGCTTGGTCCTCCAATTTTTGCACTAATCTCTTGTGTGGAACTGTGTCAAACGCCTTCTTGCAGTCCAAGAAAATGCAGTCTACCCACCTCACTCTCTCTCTTGTCTTACTGTTGTCACCCTGTCGTAGAACTCCAGTAGGTTTGTGACACAGGATTTCCTGTCCCTGAAACCATGTTGGCTGTTGTTGATGAGCTCATTCCTTTCTAGGTGTTCCACCACTCTTCTGATAATCTTCTCCATGACTTTACATACTATACATGTCAGTGACACTGGTCAGTAGTTTAGCACTTCATGTCTGTCTCCTTTTTTTAAAAATTGGGACTACATTTGCTGTCTTCCATAACTCAGGTAATCTCCCTGTTTCGATAGATGTGTTGAATATTGTTGTTAGAGGTACACAAAGTGCCTCTGCTCCCTCTCTCAGGACCCATGGAGAGATGTTATCTGGCCCCATCGCCTTTAAGGTATATAGCTCACTTAGCAGCCTCTTCACTTCTTACTCGGTTGTATGTACTGTGTCCAACACTTGGTGGTGTACCGTACCTCTCCATCTTTCTGGAGTCCCTTCTGTCTCCTCTGTGAACATTTCTTTGAATCTCATGTTGAGTTCCTTGCATACTTCGAGGTCGTTTCTTGTTGTCTCTCCTCCTTCCTTCCATAGCCTGATTACCTGGTCCTTGACTACTGTTTTCCGCCTGGTGTGGCTGTATAACAGCTTCGGGTAATATTTGGCTTTTGCTGCAATGTCATTTTCGTATTGTCGTTGGGCCTCCCTTCTTAACAGTGCACATTCATTTCTGGCTCTGTGACTGCTCTTATTCTCCTGGGTCCTTTGCCTTCTATACTTCTTCCATTCCCTAGCACAGTTGATTTCTGCCTCCCTGTACCTTTGGGTGAACCATGGGCTCATCCTGGCTTTTTCATTATTCCTGTCACATATGGGTACAAACCTCTCCTCAGCTTCCTTACATATTCCATTATCTCATTTACTGACTTCCCTACCAGTTTTCTGTCCCACTGATCCCCGTTCAGGAAGATCCTCATTCCTACGTAATCCCTTGCTTGTAGTTTGGCTTCATTCGCCCGGCCCTTCCTGCTTCCCCTTCCACTTGTAACTCTACTGTGTATTCGAAGCTTAAAACCACATTATCACTGGCCCCAAGGGGTCTTTTGCATGTGATGTCCTCAATATCTGCACTACTCAAGGCGAATACTAAGCCCAGTCTCGTTGGTTCATCCTCTCCTCTCTCTCTGGTAGTGTCCCTTACGTGTTGGTACATGAAGTTTTTCAGTACCACCTCCATCATCTTAACCCTCCACGTTTCTTGGCCCCCATTTGGCTCCAAGTTCTCCCAATCGATTTCCTTGTGGTTGAAGTCACCCATGATCAGTAGTTTTGCCGTGCTCGTGTGAGCCCTTATGGCTACTGCAGCCAGTGTGTCAACCATTGCTCTATTACTCTCATCATACTCTTGCCTGGGCCTCCTGCTGTTCTGTGGTGGGTTATACATCACTGCAATTACCACCTTGGGACATCCAGACTGAAGCGTTCCTATGTAATCTCTTGCTTCTCCACTGTCTCCTCTCTCCAGTTCATCAAAACTCCATTGGTTTTTGATCAGCAGTGCCACTCCTCCCCACTCCCCCCTGTTCCCTCTGTCTTTCCTGAGGATCTGATATCCCGTTGGAAAGATGGCATCTGTTATCATACCTGTGATCTTGGTTTCTGTGAGAGCTATGATTTCCTGTGATGGCTCTTTGGCTCTTTCATGCCACTCCTCCCACTTATTTGTTATTCCATCAGCATTTGTGTACCATACCTTCAGTTTCCTCTCCAACACTATGTTTTGGGTGGTCTATGAGGGTGGGAGACCTGGTATTGTACTGTGGAATTCTATAGCTTAGTGTTGGGTGGGAGCTGTGTGGATTGTAGTTTGTGTTGGGATAGTGAGACTGGTTGTGGGGTTCTGGGGATGATTCTGTGTGTGCTTGCTCTTGTTGCTGTGTGCGTGTGTGTGTGTGTGTGTGTGTGTGTGTGTGTGTGTGTGTGTGTGTGCTCACCTAATTGTGGTTGCAGGGGTCGAGACTCAGCTCCTTGTGTGTACTCACCTATTTGTGGTTTCAGGGGTCGAGTCATAGCTCCTGGCCCACCTCTTCACTGATTGCTACTGGGTCCTCTCTCTCCATGCTCCATGAGCTTTATCAAACCTCGTCTTAAAACTATGTATGGTTCCCGCCTCCACTACGTCACTTTCTAGGCTGTTCCACTGCCTGACAACTCTATGACTGAAGAAATACTTCCTAACATCCCTTTGACTCATCTGAGTCTTCAACTTTCAATTGTGAACCCTTGTTTCTGTGTCCCATCTCTGGAACATCCTGTCTTTGTCCACCTTGTCTATTCTGTGCAGTATTTTATATGCTATTATCATGTCTCCTTGGACCCTCCTGTCCTCCAGTGTCGTCAGGCCAATTTCCCTTAACCTTTCTTCGTAGGACAGTCCCCTTAGCTCTGGGACTAGTCTTGTTGCAAACCTTTGCACTTTCTCTAATTTCTTGATGTGCTTGATCAGGTGTGGGTTCCAAACTGGTGTTGCATACTCCAGTATGGGCCTGACGTAAATGGTGTACAGAATCTTGAACGATTCCTTACTGAGGTATCGGAATGCTATCCTTAGGTTTGCCAGTCGCCCGTACGCTGCAGTAGTTGTCTGATTGATGTGTGCCTCAGGAGACGTGCTCGGTGTTATACTCACGCCAAGGTCCTTTTCCTTGAGTGAGGTTTGCAGTCTTTGGCCACCTAGACTATACTGTGTGTGCCGTCTTCTTTGCCCTTCCCCGATCTTCATGACTTTGCATTTGGCGGTGTTAAATTCAAGGAGCCAGTTGCTGGACCAGGCTTGTAGCCTGTTCAGGTCGCTTTGTAGTCCTGCCTGATCCTCGACCAAATTAATTCTCATTAACTTCACATTATCTGCAAACAAGGACACTTCTGAGTCTATCCCTTCCGTTATGTCATTCACATGTACCAAAAACAGCACAGGTCCTAGGACTAACCCCACCCCTGTGGAACCCCGCTTGTCACAGGTGCCCACTCTGACACCTTGTCACATACCATGATTCGTTGTTGCCTCCCTGTCAGATATTCTCTGATCCATTGTAATGTCTTTCCTGTTATGTGTGTCTGATCCTCTAGCTTTTGCAGTAACCTCTTGTGAGGAACTGTGTCGAAGGCCTTCTTGCAGTCCAAGAAAATGTAGTCTATCCATCCCTCTCTCTCTCTTGTCTTACTTCTGTCACCTTGTCATAAAACTCCAGTAGGTTTGTGACACAGGATTTTCCTTCCCTGAAACCATGCTGGTTGTCGATTATACACTTGTTTCTTTCCAGGTGCTCCACCACTCTCCTCCTGATGTTCTTCATGACTTTGCATACTATACACGTTAGTGACACAGGGCTGTAGTTTAATGCCTCGTGTCTGTCTCCTTTTTTAAAAATTGGGACTACATTTGCCATCTTCCATACCTCAGGGAGTTGCCCAGTTTCAATGGATGTGTTGAAGATCTTTGTTAGTGGCACACACAGCATCTCTGCTCCCTCTCTAAGGACCCACGGAGAGATGTTGTCTGGTCCTACCACCTTTGAGTTATCAAGTTCACATAGCAGCTTCTTCACCTCCTCCTCGGTTATGTGTACCACATCCAGCACTTGTTGGTGTACCTCCCTGTTCTGATTTCCTGAAGTCCTACCAGTTTCCACTGCAAATACTCTTTAAATTGCATGTTGAGCTCCTCACATACCTCTTGGTCGTTTCTTGTGAACTCCCCATCCTTCCTCAGTCTGATTTCCTGGTCCTTGACTGTTGTTTTCCTCCTGATGTGGCTGTACAACAGCTTCAGGTCAGACTTGACTTTCGATGCTATGTCATTTTCGTATTATCGCTGAGCCTCCCTTCTTCTCTGTGCATATTCGTTTCTGGCTCTTCGGCTGATCTCTTTGTTTTACTGGGTCTTTTGTCTTCTGTACCTTTTCCATTCTCTAGTACACCTAGTCCTTGCCTCCCTACACCTTTGGGTGAACTAAGGACTCGTTCTGGTCTTCCCACTATTTCTGTTTCCCTTGGGAACAAACCTCTTCTCTGCCTCCTTGCATTTTGTTGTCACATAGCCCATCATTTCTTTTACTGATTTTCCTGCCATTTCTCTCTCCCACTGAACGTCTTGCAGGAAGTTCCTCATGCCTGTGTAGTCCCCCCTTTTGTAGTTTGTTTTTTCCCATCCTATTCCTGATACTCTCTCCACTTGTAGCTCAACTATGTAGTCAAAGCACAGAACCACATGATCACTAGCTCCGAGGGGCCTTTCATACATGATATCCTCGATGTCCGAACTACTCAAGGTGAATACAAGGTCCAGTCTTGCTGGATCGTCCTCGCCTCTCTCTCTGGTACTGTCTCTAACATGTTGATGCATGAGGTTTTCCAGTACCACATCCATCATCTTGGATGTGGTACTGGGCTCCAGGCTTTCCCAGTCAATCTCCTTGTGATTGAAATCACCCACGACTAGTAACTTTGCTCCCCCCATGTGAGCTCTTCTGGCCACCTCTGCTAGTGTGTCGACCATTGCTCTGTTGCTCTCGTCATATTCTTCTCTTAGCCTCCTGCAGTTCTGTGGTGGGTTGTACATTACTGCAATTACCACCTTATGGCCCTCAGACTGGATTGTTCCTACTAAGTAGTCCATTTCACCTATGCCATCCATTCCTTACATTTTCTCAAATCCCCACCGGTTTTTAATGAGCAGTGCAACTCCTCTCCCCCCTCTCCTCCCTCTATCTTTCCTGAGAATTTGATATACGAGAGGAAAGATTGCATCTGTTATGATCCTGGTGAGCTTTGTTTCTGTGAGTGCTATTATGTCTGGGGATGTCTCCTTGATTCTTTCATGCCTAAAAACTATGTATGGTTCCTGCCTCCACTACGTTACTTTGAAGACTATTCCAATTCCTAACAACTCCATGACAGAAGAAAGACTTCCTAACATCCCTTAGACTCATCTGAGTCTTCAACTTCCAATTGTGAACACTTGTTCCTTTCTCCCATCTCTAGAACATCCTGTCTTTGTCCACCTTGTCAATTCCTCATAGTATTTTATACATCTTTATCATGTCTCCCCTAACTCTCCTGTCCTCCAGTGTCGTCAGGCCAAGTTCCCTTAACCCTTCTTCATAGGGCATTCCCCTTAGCTCTGGGACTAGTCTTGTTGCAATCCTTTACACTTTCTCTAATTTCTTGATGTGCTTGACTAGGTGTGGGTTCCAAACTGGTACTGCATACTCCAATAAGGACCTGATGTACAAGATGCACAGTCTTGAGCGATTCCTTGATGTATCAGAATGCTATTCTTAGATTTGCCTGGCACTCATATGCTGCAGCAGTTATCTGGTTAATGTGCAACTCAGGAGCTGTGCTCAGTATTATACTCGCCCCAAGATCCTTTTCCATGAAAGAGGTTTGCAGTCTTTGGCTACCTAGCCTATACTCTGTCTGCGGTCTTCTTTATTCTTCCCCGATCTACATGACTTTGCATTTGGCGGCGTTAAATTCGAGGAGCCAGTTCCTGGACCAGGCTTGCAGCCTCTCCAGGTCCTTTTTGTAGTTCTGAATGATCCTCATCCGATTTAACTCTCCTCATTAGTTTCATATCATCTGCAAACAGGGACACTTCTGAGTCTATCCCTTCTGTCATGTCATTCACATATACCAAAAACTGCACTGGTCCTAGGACTGACCCCTGTGGAGCCCCGCTCGTCACAGGCTCCCACTCTGACACCTCGTCACGCACTTTGACTCGTTGTTGCCTCCATATCAGGTATTCTCTTGTCCACTGCAGTGCCTTTCCTGTTATGCATGCCTGATCCTCTAGCTTTTGCGCTAACTTCTTGTGAGGAACTGTGTTGAAGGCCTTCTTGCAGTCCAAGAAGATGCAATCTACCCATCCCTCTCTCTCTTCTTAGCTCCATTACTTTGTCATAAAACTCCAGTGGGTTTGTGACACAGGATTTCCTTCCCTTGTTCCTTCCTCGGTGCTCCACCACCCTCCTCCTGATAATCTTCTCAATGATTTTGCATACTATACACGTCAATGACACTGGTCTGTAGTTTAATGCCTCGTGTCTGTCTCCTTTCTTAAAAACTAGGTCTACATTTGCCACCTTCCATACCTCAGGTAGTTGTCCAGTTTCAATGGATGTGTTGAAGATTTTCGTAAGTGGCACACACAACATCTCTGCTCCCATGGAGAGATGTCCGGTCCCTCCGCCTTTGAGGTATCAGGTTCACATAGCAGCTTCTTCACCTCCTCCTCGGTTGTATGTATTTCATCCAGCACTTGCTGGTATATCCCTCGTTGGTTTAACCCCCTACTCATGGAGTCCTTCCTTTCTCTACTGTGAATACTTCATTAAATCTCATGTTGAGTTCCTCTCACATACTTCTTAATTGTTTTTTGTGAACTCCCCACCTTCCTTCCTCAGCCTGATTACTTGATCCTTGACTGTTGTTTTCCTCCTTATGTGGCTATAGAACAATTTTGGGTCAGACTTGACTTTCAATGCTATGTCGTTTTCGTATTGTTGCTGGCCCTCCCTCCTTATTTGTGCACATTTATTTCTCATTCTTCAACTAATCTCTTTATTTTCCTAGGTCCTTTGTCTTCTGTACTTTTTCCATTCTCTAGCACACTTTTTTTTTTTGCCTCTCTACAGTTTTGGGTGAACTAAGGGCTCATTCCGGTCTTTCCATTATTTCTGTTTCCCTTGGCAACAAAGCTCTCTTCAGCCTCCTTGCATTTTGTTGTCAGATAGTCCATCATTTCGTTTGCTGATTTTCCTATCAGTTCTCCTTCCCACTGTACCTCTTGCAGGAAGTACCTCATGCCTGTGTAGTCTCCTCTTTTGTAATTTGGCATTTCCTATCCTACTCCAGTTACTCTCTCCAATTGTAACTCCACTATGTATTCAAAGTTTAGAACCACATGGCCACTAAATCCGAGAGGTCTTTCGTATGTGATGTCCTCAGTGTCAGAACTACTCATTGTGAATACGAGGTCCAGTATTGCTGTTTCGTCCTTACCTATCTCTCCGGTAGTGTCCCAAACATATTGATGCATGAAGTTTTCCAGTACCATATCCAAAATTTTGGCTCTCCATGTTTCGGGACCCCCATTTGGTTCCAGGTTTTCCCAATCTCGTGATTAAAATCACCCATGACTAGTAACTTTGCTCTACCCAAGTGAGCTCTTCTGGTCAACTCAGCTAGTGCATCCACCATTTCTCTGTTGCTCTCTTCATATTCTTCTCTTGGCCTCCTGCAGCTCTGTGGTGGGTTGTACATCATGTAGTCACTTTCGCCCATTCTGTCCATTCCATCCATTTCCTCAAATTCCCACCAGTTTTTAATGAGCAGTGCAATTCCTCCTCTCCCCTCTGCTCCCTCTACCTTTCCTCAGGATCTGATATCCGGGTAGAAACATTGTGCCTATTATCCCAGTGTGTTTCTTTTCTGTGAGTCTTATGTCTGGGAATGTCTCTCCAGACATCCACATTTGTATACCAAACCTTCAACTTTTCTAAAACTGTGATCTGGGGGATATGTTGGGATTGGGGAGGCAGGAGACCTGGCCTGGAACTATGACGGGTTGCTGTGAAGGTGGAGTTTGTGCTGATGGGGTGAGGGCAGTGGGTACAGCATGTGGGTTGTGGGTTAGATTGGGTGCATTGATGATGTCGGGGTTGATGGCCTTCTGTATGTGGTTCTGAGGGAGTTTGTATTTGCTCCTCCTCCTGAGTCTGGGTTCTCCTGCCAGTCTCCATCTTTGCCTCTCTTTCCTCCTTGCATCTTTGTACCCTATCCTTCAGTTTCTCTTTCTTCTCATGTTCTGTCACGGTTAAGGTACACCCTCTAGTACACTGGTATGTCCCTTAGTTGTGCTTTCTCCTGCAGGATCCTGTTTCATGCCAGTTCTGCCTTGAAAATCACTTTGATCAGCCAGTTTCTTCCTCTTGCAAATCTCCCCTATTTTCAAAAAAATTGTCAGCTGCATCATGTCGTCCTCTCCTATTGTTTTCATGATACTTTCAATTGCTTTTTTCTCCCCCTTTCTTCTTGCTTCATAAGTTTCCCTTCAACTTTCTGGAGTCCATAAACAAAGACTGACCTCTCCCTCTCATTCTTCCACTGCAGTTCCCTTTGTATCCTCTGATTCAATTTAGTTGTCTCTGTCACAGCTTTCCTTTCTTCAGTTTCTTCTCTATCTGTTGTCCCTGTGCCCAGTGGTTTGTCATTTTCCCTTAATTTTTCCGGGACACTGCCGTGGTCTGTTATGGCCTCTACGTAAAACTTAGCACTTTCATTGTCTTTAGTCCCCTCATTTGTTCTTGGTGAGCTCCCCGTCTTTTCCTATGCTCCACGGTGGTCTGACAGGGCCTCTGCATACAGTTTAACTCCTTTGTTCCCTACAGTCCCCTCATATGTGACTGATGTAGCAGTTTCTGATGTCATCCCTAATCATTTAGCCTAATCCAACTAAATATATTTTAGACAAGTTTACAATAATTTAATAATAAACAGACACAATGAAATATATATTTTTTGTTAGGTTCAGAATGACTTTTGCAAATTTACCACATACATAAATTTTCGCTTGCTCAAGTACTTTTACACTTCTCAGTGCATCATCAGGAGCTATACAATGTTGCAAGGTTACAACTGAAGGAGGGGAAGTTTTCTCAGAATAGCACAGGGCTGGTCTATCACCTGCTGATGGCTCTCTTAAAATGTGGGCCAATAGTCGGTGTCACACCCAGCACTACCACCATCCCCATCCCCCCATATGGGGTAAGACAGTTTTGCGAAGTCAAGTATTATGAAATCAGAATATATAATAGTCCACCCCAAGCTTTTTCTAACCGTGTAGAAGGGGTCATGTGACTTGAGAAAATACGTTTCTTAGTGGATATTATATGCAGTGTATGGACATCTATTATTCTGTGTAACCTTTTTAATTAATAAAAGAGAGGGAATGAATGTGCTCTTTGTCTGTTTAAATGCCCTGTTCTGGGGTACTCGAATGTTCTCAGGAGTACTGAGAAGTATCTCTTATATTTTATTGAATATTGTCTATTCTTCTCAATATCAATTAATATGCCTTATTTGGGATTCTTCTATACATTCCTATAATATTTCTATGATCGAGATTTCTACTTGTAATATCCTTTAACCCCACTACTTATGTTATCAGGTAATTAGGTGTACCCATCAATGTATGGTACAATCACAGCTAAACGCGTTTTATAACCATAAACCAACTGATGTAGCATGGTGTTGTGGTGCGTAGACATCAATTGAGCGTCACCAATCCATCATGAGACCACCTGGTATAATGAGCAATCCTGTGATTTTGTATAGCATTGTTGCTTAAGTTTGTGTACAGCAGACTCTACTAAATAGCTATCGAGATTGTATAACCCATGATTTGAGTTATATACGGTATTTCTCTCATGTTTCAAGAGAGAAGATTCAATTATGTTTCTTTCTATGACAGAACCGTTTGGGCAGTATCCCATCCCGGTGGTTGACTACAGGAACTAACCTGCCCTGTCCTGAGTATTTATGTTGGGCTATTCTGGTTTCCAGAATTTTACCTATTTGACTTATATATGAGAGAAGGCACTGAGTACATGGGACCTTGTAAACTCCACCAACTCCACCAAGCAAGGTATATACTGCTCTTTTTTAATGCCTCACGCAGGCAAACCAGGTTCTCATTGTAAGGTAAAACTAGTACATTTTTCTTGGCCATCACTTCCTTGGGTTCAGTCCTGTAGAAAGTCTTTCTTGCTGATATTAGTGCCTTCTCGGCTAAATCCCCAGGTTATCTCACTTTTGTGGCTATGTTGAATGTCTTGCTCATTTCGTCGTCTAATTACTCTGGACTGCAGATGCGCAAGGCTCTCAAGAACACTGTGAGGAACACACTCCTTTTTACCCTGGCTTCGTGGTTGGAATAATAGTGAATGTATGACGACACATTGGTGGACTTCCTTTAAACTGTAAATTTGAAATTTCTATCAACACAATGGATTAAAACATCTAGGAAAGGCAAAGTGTTGTTTATTTCATGTTCTGTAGTGAACTTAATGGAAGGTACTAGCCCATTAAGTGTAGGTAGGAACTAGTCAATTATGTGATCTCTCGGCCATAGGTAAAGAACATCATCTACGTATCTGAACCAACTAGCTTAATCTTGAAGAATGTCTTTTAAGAAGTCTGGTCTCATAGAGTTCCATATACAAGGTGCTGAGTAAGGGATTAAAGGGATTCCCCATTGGCATGCCTTGTTTTGAAGATAGTATTTCCCTTCAAACACGAACTTACCATCAGTAACACAAAGTTTTGTCAATTCACTTATATTCGTGGGGTAGGGCATGGGAAATTTTTCTAATTCCTCTTCGAGGTACGAAAGCAAGTCAGGGACAGGGACTTTGATGAACAGAGCTGTGACGTCAAAGCTCACTAGGGTAAAGTCATGAGGGACATTTAATTTCTGGCACACCATCTAAAGGGAACAAAAAGATACAAAACATCCAGACCATGGGAAAACCTGGGTAGCCACAGCCACTCAAGAGGGAGAGGTTTTTTAGTGCCAGGAAGAAAAAAAAACTGGCAGGAAATGGCAGAAATCGCATACCAAATCCAGTCATTTCTGGAGTGGAATCACAGTCAATGGCCTCCACTCCAAACCAACAGATACAGATATTAGTGCCGGAAAAAAAGTCCCCCCAGTACCACCAATACCACCAATCCGATGACATTCTTCTTTGCAAATATACAGGGTCTAAAGCCAGCAACGAACAACAAAATACCTTTCATCCGTGGACTGCTTGCAGAGGCAAATGCAATGTTTGCGGCTTTCACAGAGACCCACATAAAGGATCACTTGGACAACGAAATATGGACCCTATGTTACAACCTATACAGATGCGACAGAGTGAACAGGCAAAAGGGGGGGGGTGGCCTGTATATCGCAGAGTCACTTATTTGCACAGAACTGCTTAATGCCTCAAATGGTGTAGTGGAAGTTTTAGCAGTAAAGATCGAGAACCAAATCACTGTCTGGAAAATCTTCCAGCTCCTGCCCCCAACATCTTGTTCCTGGGGGATTTCAACTTAAGGCACCTAAAATGGAGGAATATAGCAAATAATGTTGTTGCAGTGATAACACTAGGAGGCAGCTCAGACGAGAACTCACACACACACACACGAGCTTTTAAATCTCTGCACAAAATTCAATTTAAACCAGCAAATAATAGAGCCTACTAGACTGAAGAATACACTGGACCTCATCTTCACTAACAATGATGATCTGATACGAAATGTCACCATATCAAAAACAATATACTCGGATCACAACATAATCGAGGTTCAGACATGTATGCCCCGAGCCCCAGACCGACAAAATGAGATCAGTCACGAGGGAGCCTTCACCAAATTCAACTTCAATAAGAAGAACATAAAGTGGGACCAAGTCCTAAACGATATAAGCTGGGAAGATAGACTAAGCAACACAGACCCCAACTTATGCCTAGAACAGATTAACTCGGTGGCACTCGATGTATGCTCAAGGCATATTCCTTTAAGAAGAACGAGGAGTAAATGTGAAAGAGAAAGAGACAGGCGCTCCCTTTACAGGCGACGGAAAAGAATAACAGAGCGGGTAAAAGAGGCCATTATATCTGAAATGCGTAGGGAGACACTGGTCAGAGAAATAGCAAACATCAAACAAAAGCTAAAGGAATCTTATAGGAGTCAGGAGTCGCGGGAAGAACTAAAAGCCATAAATGAAATCGAAAGAAACCCAAAGTATTTCTTTTCTTATGCCAAATCAAAGTCGAGAACAACATCCAGTATTGGGCCCCTACTTAAACAAGATGGGTCCTACACAGATGACAGCAAGGAAATGAGTGAGCTACTCAAGTCTCAATGACTCAGTTTTTAGCAAGCCGCTAACCAAAGTCGAAGATCTAAATGATTTTTTATGAGCCACAGAATTTGGTAAACACAAGCCTATCTGACGTTATCTTGACGCCAAATGACTTCGAACAGGCGATAAATGACATGCCCATGCACTCTGCCCCAGGGGCAGACTCATGGAACTCCGTGTTCATCAAGAACACATACTTTTAACATCCTATGGAGAGGGAGCATGGACACTGGGATCGTCCCACAGTTACTAAAAACAACAGACATAGCCCCACTCTACAAAGGGGGTAGTAAAGCAATAGCAAGGAACTACAGACCGATAGCACTAACATCCCATATCATAAAAATCTTTGAAAGGGTCCTAACAAGCAAGATCACCACCCATCTAGATACCCATCAATTACACAACCCAGGGCAACATGGGTTTAGAGCAAGTCGCTCCTGTCTTTCCCAACTACTGAATCACTACGACAAGGTCCTAGATGCACTAGAAGACAAAAAGAATGCAAATGTAATATACACAGACTTTGCAAAAGCCTTCGACAAGTGTGACCATGGCGTAACAGCGCACAAAATGCGTGCTAAAGGAATAACAGGAAAAGTTGGTAGATGGATCTATAATTTCCTCACAAACAGAACACACCTAGCACTACCGCAATCCCCATATCCCCCATATGGGATAAGAGGGTTTTGAGAAGTCAAGTATAATGAATTTAGAAGATATAATAGGCCGCCCGAGGTAGTAGGTTGGTAGACAGCAACCACCCAGGGAAGTACTACCGTCCTGCCAGATGACTGTGAAACAAAAACCTGTAACTGTTTTGCATGATGGTAGGATTGCTGGTTTCTTTTTCTGTCTCATAAACACGCTAAGATAACAGGGATATCTTGCTACTCCTACTTACACTTTGGTCACACTTCACAGACACGCACATGCATATATATATATACATACATCTAGGTTTTTCTCCTTTTTCTAAATAGCTCTTGTTCTTTTTTATTTCTTCTATTGTCCATGGGGAAGTGGAAAAGAATCTTTCCTCCGTAAGCCATGCGTGTCGTATGAGGCGACTAAAATGCCGGGAGCAATGGGCTAGTAACCCCTTCTCCTGTATACAATTACTAAAAAAGAGAAGAAGAAAAACTTTATAAAACTGGGTTGCTTAAATGTGCGTGGATGTAGTGCGGATGACAAGAAACAGATGATTGCTGATGTTATGAATGAAAAGAAGTTGGATGTCCTGGCCCTAAGCGAAACAAAGCTGAAGGGGGTAGGAGAGTTTCAGTGGGGGGAAATAAATGGGATTAAATCTGGAGTATCTGAGAGAGTTAGAGCAAAGGAAGGGGTAGCAGTAATGTTAAATGATCAGTTATGGAAGGAGAAAAGAGAATATGAATGTGTAAATTCAAGAATTATGTGGATTAAAGTAAAGGTTGGATGCGAGAAGTGGGTCATAATAAGCGTGTATGCACCTGGAGAAAAGAGGAATGCAGAGGAGAGAGAGAGATTTTGGGAGATGTTAAGTGAATGTATAGGAGCCTTTGAACCAAGTGAGAGAGTAATTGTGGTAGGGGACTTGAATGCTAAAGTAGGAGAAACTTTTAGAGAGGGTGTGGTAGGTAAGTTTGGGGTGCCAGGTGTAAATGATAATGGGAGCCCTTTGATTGAACTTTGTATAGAAAGGGGTTTAGTTATAGGTAATACATATTTTAAGAAAAAGAGGATAAATAAGTATACACGATATGATGTAGGGCGAAATGACAGTAGTTTGTTGGATTATGTATTGGTAGATAAAAGACTGTTGAGTAGACTTCAGGATGTACATGTTTATAGAGGGGCCACAGATATATCAGATCACTTTCTAGTTGTAGCTACACTGAGAGTAAAAGGTAGATAGGATACAAGGAGAATAGAAGCATCAGGGAAGAGAGAGGTGAAAGTTTATAAACTAAAAGAGGAGGCAGTTAGGGTAAGATATATAAACAGCTATTGGAGGATAGATGGGCTAATGAGAGCATAGGCAATGGGGTCGAAGAGGTATGGGGTAGGTTTAAAAATGTAGTGTTAGAGTGTTCAGCAGAAGTTTGTGGTTACAGGAAAGTGGGTGCAGGAGGGAAGAGGAGCGATTGGTGGAATGATGATGTAAAGAGAGTAGTAAGGGAGAAAAAGTTAGCATATGAGAAGTTTTTACAAAGTAGAAGTGATGCAAGGAGGGAAGAGTATATGGAGAAAAAGAGAGAGGTTAAGAGAGTGGTGAAGCAATGTAAAAAGAGAGCAAATGAGAGAGTGGGTGAGATGTTATCAACAAATTTTGTTGAAAATAAGAAAAAGTTTTGGAGTGAGATTAACAAGTTAAGAAAGCCTAGAGAACAAATTGATTTGTCAGTTAAAAATAGGAGAGGAGAGTTATTAAATGGAGAGTTAGAGGTATTGGGAAGATGGAAGGAATATTTTGAGGAATTGTTAAATGTTGATGAAGATAGGGAAGCTGTGATTTCGTGTATAGGGCAAGGAGGAATAACATCTTGTAGGAGTGAGGAAGAGCCAGTTGTGAGTGTGGGGGAAGTTCGTGAGGCAGTAGGTAAAATGAAAGGGGGTAAGGCAGCCGGGATTGATGGGATAAAGATAGAAATGTTAAAAGCAGGTGGGGATATAGTTTTGGAGTGGTTGGTGCAATTATTTAATAAATGTATGGAAGAGGGTAAGGTACCTAGGGATTGGCAGAGAGCATGCATAGTTCCTTTGTATAAAGGCAAAGGGGATAAAAGAGAGTGCAAAAATTATAGGGGGATAAGTCTGTTGAGTGTACCTGGTAAAGTGTATGGTAGAGTTATAATTGAAAGAATTAAGAGTAAGACGGAGAATAGGATAGCAGATGAACAAGGAGGCTTTAGGAAAGGTAGGGGGTGTGTGGACCAGGTGTTTACAGTGAAACATATAAGTGAACAGTATTTAGATAAGGCTAAAGAGGTCTTTGTGGCATTTATGGATTTGGAAAAGGCGTATGACAGGGTGGATAGGGGGGCAATGTGGCAGATGTTGCAAGTGTATGGTGTAGGAGGTAGGTTACTGAAAGCAGTGAAGAGTTTTTACGAGGATAGTGAGGCTCAAGTTAGAGTATGTAGGAAAGAGGGAAATTTTTTCCCAGTAAAAGTAGGCCTTAGACAAGGATGTGTGATGTCACCGTGGTTGTTTAATATATTTATAGGTGGGGTTGTAAGAGAAGTAAATGCGAGGGTCTTGGCAAGAGGCGTGGAGTTAAAAGATAAAGAATCACACACAAAGTGGGAGTTGTCACAGCTGCTCTTTGCTGATGACACTGTGCTCTTGGGAGATTCTGAAGAGAAGTTGCAGAGATTGGTGGATGAATTTGGTAGGGTGTGCAAAAGAAGAAAATTAAAGGTGAATACAGGAAAGAGTAAGGTTATGAGGATAACAAAAAGATTAGGTGATGAAAGATTGAATATCAGATTGGAGGGAGAGAGTATGGAGGAGGTGAACGTATTCAGATATTTGGGAGTGGACGTGTCAGCGGATGGGTCTATGAAAGATGAGGTGAATCATAGAATTGATGAGGGAAAAAGAGTGATTGGTGCACTTAGGAGTCTGTGGAGACAAAGAACTTTGTCCTTGGAGGCAAAGAGGGGAATGTATGAGAGTATAGTTTTACCAACGCTCTTATATGGGTGTGAAGCGTGGGTGATGAATGTTGCAGCGAGGAGAAGGCTGGAGGCAGTGGAGATGTCATGTCTGAGGGCAATGTGTGGTGTGAATATAATGCAGAGAATTCGTAGTTTGGAAGTTAGGAGGAGGTGCGGGATTACCAAAACTGTTGTCCAGAGGGCTGAGGAAGGGTTGTTGAGGTGGTTCGGACATGTAGAGAGAATGGAGCGAAACAGAATGACTTCAAGAGTGTATCAGTCTGTAGTGGAAGGAAGGCGGGGTAGGGGTCGGCCTAGGAAAGGTTGGAGGGAGGGGGTAAAGGAGGTTTTGTGTGCGAGGGGCTTGGACTTCCAGCAGGCATGCGTGAGCGTGTTTGATAGGAGTGAATGGAGACAAATGGTTTTTAATACTTGACGTGCTGTTGGAGTGTGAGCAAAGTAACATTTATGAAGGGATTCAGGGAAACCGGCAGGCCGGACTTGAGTCCTGGAGATGGGAAGTACAGTGTCTGCACTCTGAAGGAGGGGTGTTAATGTTGCAGTTTAAAAACTGTAGTGTAAAGCACCCTTCTGGCAAGACAGTGATGGAGTGAATGATGGTGAAAGTTTTTCTTTTTCGGGCCACCCTGCCTTGGTGGGAATCGGCCGGTGTAATAATAAAAATAAAAAATAGGCCGCCCCAAGCTTTTCGCAAACATGCAATCTTGACGATGGTGAACAAGCCACATTGGGACGGAAATCATCTTTAGATGTAGTATACACAGACTTTGCAAAAGCCTTTGACAAGTGCGACCATGGTGTAATAGCACACAAAATACGTGCTAAAGGGATAACCGGCAAAGTAGGCAGATGGATCTTCAACTTTCTAACCAATCGCACACAAAGAGTAGTGGTAAACAGAGTTAAATCAGATGCTGCCATAGTGAAGAGCTCTGTCCCACAAGGCACAGTACTCGCACCTATCCTGTTCCTTATTCTCATATCAGACATAGACAGAGATGTAAACCACAGCACTGTACCATCTTTTGCAGACGATACTAGGATCTGCAAGAGAGTGTCATCCATTGAGGACACGGCAAAGCTCCAAGAAGATATAAACCAAGTTTTCCAATGGGCAACAGAGAACAATATTATGTTCAATGAAGACAAATTCCAACTACTCCGTTATGGAAAACTGAAGGAAATAATAATTAGAACTGAGTATACTACAAACTCCAGTCACACAATAGAGCGGAAAAGTAATGTGAAGGACCTGGGTGTGGTAATGTCCGAAGACCTCACCTTCAAGGACCACAACAATGCCACTATCACATCTGCTAGGAAACTGATAGGATGGATAATGAGAACATTCAAGACAAGAGATGCTAAGCCAATGATGATCCTTTTTAAATCACTTATTCTTTCTTGGCTGGAATACTGCTGTACATTAACATCCCCATTCAAGGCAGGTGAAATTGCAGAGCTAGAGAATGTACAGAGAACCTTTACTGTACGTATAAGTTCCATCAAACACCTTAACTACTAGGAGCGCCTGGAAGCACTTGACTTGTACTCACTAGAGCGCAGGCGAGAGAGATATATCATAATCTACACCTGGAAGATTCTGGAGGGACTGGTCCCTAATATGCACACAGCAATCACTCCATACGAAAGCAAAACACTTGGCAGGCGATGCAACATACTCCCAGTGAAAAGTAGGGGGCGTCACTGGTACACTAAGAGAAAACGTAATAAGTGTCCGGGGCCCAAGACTGTTCAACAGCCTCCCACCAGCAATAAGGGGCATTATGGGAAGACCCCTGGTTGTCTTCAAAACGGAGATGGACAGATACTTGAAGACGGTGCCGGATCAGCCGGGCTGTGGCTCGTACGTTGAATTGCGTGCGGCCAGCAGTAACAGCCTCGTTGATCAGGCCCTGATCCACCGGGAGGCATGGTCGTGGACCGGGTCGCGGGGGCGTTGATCCCCGGAATGCCCTCCAGGTAGACTCCAGGTAGCTCGATCTTTCACACAACCTCCCATCCCTTGACACCCTCCCGAGGAGTCAGGGGAAGGCAAGTTACAGAATACTAGGGAAACGCAGTAGTCAGCCCAAAACTGCGTCTAATCGATATCAGCTAATCAGTTGCCATATCGAATCATTTTACGTAAGTGGTTAATACATCCCCAAATTAAAGTTTTATGTAACATTGCTTTATTATGCGAATCAGATTAACTAGTTGTCAGCCTATACTATCATGCGTCAGGGAATGTTGAAGAAAGTGAAAGGAGAGAAGATTCTTTACAAAGTTCCCTGTATATTTACCTACCCTATTCCATGCCAACTGCACTTTTTCTTAACACTAGGACCACAGAGACGATAAGTCGTTCTACCTGACCCTGATAGGAATAAGTCACTTTGATTTTTTTGGAGGGGTTATCCTAGGTAATTTACAATATGTATTATAATTGTACTTATGTATACCTGTGGCTAAATAAGCTTACTTACTTGTTAGGATATCCTAGGAAACTCGCATATACGTTACTATGTAACATAATATCTTTATTTACTACAAGTACATGTACAAGGTATACAGTCCTAGCTGACATCAATAACATACTACTATATAGAAAGCCACTTGTTATGTAGAGCATTTCGGGCAAATTAGATCAGTTTTGTCCCAGGATGCGACCCACACCAGTCCACTAACACCCAGGTACCCATTTTACTGAAGGGGAACATAGACAACCGGTGTAAGGAAACACACCCAACGTTCCAACCCTCGCCAGGAATGGAACCCGGACACTCGCCATCTGATGTGAAAGCTTCAGCCGCCCGGCCACGGGGCTTACTTTTGATATTAAAGATTTTGAAAACTTGTTGAAATATAGTGGAATTCTTTCAACTGTCCCAAGTTGACTATAGTTGATCCATTTGTGACCTCAGGTCTGGGAAGCCATCCCGCTTGATAGCTTTCTGAACGGTGTGTTTAAAATTTAATACATTTTGTAAAGAAGTTCGGAGTGTTGATGTTTGATATGTGGGGAGAGTATGAGTGTTTTATTTGTGAGACTTTTGGTGGAGCAATTACTGGCCGAAACTGAATATTTGGAGAGTAAACAAAGTCATTCATCCACTCATCCTGCTTTGGAAGAGTCACTCACCATAGTGTCACCCGCTGGAGAGCTGCCTGGGGAGTTACTCAGCTGAGTTCCCCATCTTGCTGGCCATACGGGTCACCCGAACTAGGAGCTGTCACTGAAGACTCCCATCACCCGATGATAGTGACCTATCACCTACCCACTGCCATCAACCCACCTATTGTCACTCAACTCCTGTGACTTTCACCCAGCTGCTGTGTTACTGCTCTGGCCTGTTACCCATTGTAGTGGGTGCATGTGGCTGTCACCCATTGTAGTGGGTGCATGTGGCTGTCACCCATTGTAGTGGATACCTGTGGCTGTCACTCATTGTAGTGGGTGCATGTGACTGTCACCTAGCTGCGGTGCTACTATTACCTAGCTGCTGTGTTCCTGTTACCTAGCTGATGTGTTACTGTTACCTAGCTGATGTGCTCCTGTTACCTAGCTGCTGTGCTCCTGTTACCTAGTTGCTGTGTTACTGTATTGACCTAGTTGTGCTCACCTGTTTGTGGTTGCAGGGGTCGAGACTCAGCTCCTGACCCCACCTCTTCACTGATCGGTACTAGGTCCTCTCTTTCCCTGCTCCATGAGCTTTATCATACCTCGTCTTAAAGCAATGTATGGTTCCTGCCTCCACTACATCACTTGCTAGACTATTCCACTTCCTGACAACTCTATGACTGAAGAAATACTTTCTAACATCCCTTTGACTCACCTGAGTCTTCAACTTCCGATTGTGACCGCTTGTTTCTGTGTCCCATCTCTGGAACATCCTGTCTCTGTCCACCTTATCTATTTCACGCAGTATTTTGTATGTCGTTATCACGTCTCCCTTAACCTTTCTGTCCTCCAGTGTCGTCAGGCCGATTTCCCTTAACCTTTCTTCGTAGGACATTCCCCTTAGCTCTGGAACTAACCTTGTTGCAAATCTTTGCACTTTCTCTAATTTCTTGACCTGCTTGACCAGGTGTGGGTTCCAAACTGGTGTTGCATACTCCAGTATGGGCCTGACGTACACGGTGTACAGTGTCTTGAACGATTCCTTACTGAGGTATCGGAACGCTATTCTCATGTTTGTCAGGCGCCCATATGCTGCAGCAGTTATCTGGTTGATGTGTGCTTCCCGAGACGTTACCTAGCTGCTGTGTTACTGTTGCCTAGCTGCTGTGTTATTGTTACCTAGCTGCTGTGCTACTGTTACCTAGCTGCTGTGTTGCTGTAACCTAGCTGCTGTGTTTCTGTTACCTACCTGCTCTATTACTGTTACCTAGCTGCTGTGTTACTGTTGCCTAGCTGCTGTGTTACTGTTACCTAGCTGCTGTGTTCCTGTTACCTACCTGCTCTATTACTGTTACCTAGCTGCTGTGCTCCTGTTACCTAGCTGCAGTGCTACTGTTACCTAGCTGCTGTGCTCCTGTTACCTAGCTGCTGTGCTACTGTTACCTAGCTGCTGTGTTACTGTTACCTAGCTAGCTGCTGTGTTACTGTTACCTATCTCCTGTGTTGCCGTTACCTAGCTGCTGTGCTACTGTTACCTAGCTGCTGTGCTACTGGCCTGGTCTGTTGTCATAAAGTGGGTGCCTTGTAAATATCACCTGTTGTCACCCAGGGATGGGTGACTGTAATGCTATCAAATGCCTTCCTGCAGTCACTATTGGCTAGCTGCCTCACTCAGTCTACACACCCGTCGGTTCCCACTTTTCCTCCGCCATACGAATTGATCTACCACTATTCCTAGTTATCTCCTGACCAGGTTAATGCCTCTCCTGCAGCTGACCATTAGCAGTGGGAGCACTGTTATGCTGAAAGCCGAGATGCTGCTGCTTTACTGTAAGCTGGGCCGATGACAAAAGGCTTTTGGTGGGTATGATGACTGTCATGTTGGGGTTGAGTATGAGGGATGCTGGCTGGTGTGCCATCCAGGAACTGCCCTCTTTGGAGATGTGGAAGGATGTTGCCCACGGAGATAGACTCAAGCTGTTGGGACGAGCCACCCTGCCGGAGGCTTGTCTCCAAGGTTATAATATTAAGACCTGCTGTTGTGGTAGTAGTTGCAAGCCTTCAAAATGTCACCTGCTTGTTGCTGCTGGCTTGGTATAGGACCTATCTACTGATTTTGCTGGCTTGCCTGTACTGCTGGTATGGGGCTGTTCTGCTGCCTTGAAGAACAGAGGGCGAAGTGTTCCAAGCCTTTCTTTGAGCTGCCAGAGGCGTTTATATTACCTGTGTGGAATGAGGTGACCTTGGAAACGGTCCAGTGACCGTTTCCAAGGTCACCTTGTTTTATACAGCCAGTGAACCCTAGTAGTGGTGTAGTATAGTGGAGAGTTTCTAGTTGTGATACCTGCCCTGTCTCAAGTTTCAAAAACTGAAGGGTTGTTGTGGAAGTGTGTCAGGAAACTGCGACCTCGGGAGCTGTGAAGTAGTCCAGGTGCGAATATTTGAAGAATATCGCACCTGGAGCTGTTTTGCAAGCCAATATATAACACAAGGTAGAGGTTTGGCCCAATGGTTAATTTGCTAGGGTGCTGTAATAAAAGCGTTCTACCTTGACTAACAATAAATTAGTCACTTCGTCATTAAAGTCCACACTAAACACCAGACGTCTCATGTTTTGTCATTATATGGAAATTATCTCTTCCGACACGGCTGTACTTACCAGGGTGAGCTGGTTGAATATTCTGGGCGAGTTCTAGAAGGCTTCAATTCTCCTCTTTCAACCCACCAAAACTACCTGTGCAATATAGATTTGAGCAAATCCTAACACTTTGAGGGTACAATGAGTGCTTGTTGTGGAGTCTGACGCAGTTATTCTTGTCACGAAGCTTGCCCTGTCTGTTCCACCAGTATACCATTAATGAACCACTAATATTCATACCGGTAGCTTTAAGAGTCGTGAGTCAATGCCGGTTCTTATCATACGTTCCCGTCGCTAGTCAGAACTTGACTCACCCGTGTGTTAGTATTTAGCGTCTGAGGTCCACCAGCCTGTAATAGTGCCTGGTACATATAGTATCAAGTTTATAGGCCTACAGAGACAGCCAATGTCAATACTATGCTACTTACCATTAACTATGTAAACTACAGTCTTAGACTGGGTTCTAGTTGACTAACGTGTTACGACTAATTTGCCTTACACATAATGTTAAGGGCAGAGACCTGGCAGTGCAAAGTTACAATATGTCACCAGACCTTCTCGTGTAGGTTCTATATAACCCTCCCACTCTCACCCCCCAGTATACACTCTCACACAAAACTCATATTTTTCCATAGAGGGTGACTAGTGAAACTAGTTTGTGTATTTCTAGTAAAGTATGAAAAACAATGGCGCCAGAAGTTAGTTTAATTATAAAGCAAAATGAGTAATAAGGAAGTTTTGTGGCCAGGAACTTCATTGTGTCGTACCAGTGTCAGGGTCTCTGATTATAATGACCTTCATTGTGTCGTGCCAGTGTCAGGGTCTCTGATTATAATGACCTTCATTGTGTCGTGCCAGTGTCAGGGTCTCTGGTTATAATGACCTTCATTGTGTCGTGCCAGTGTCAGGGTCTCTGATTATAATGACCTTCATTGTGTCGTGCCAGTGTCAGGGTCTCTGGTTATAATGACCTTCATTGTGTCGTGCCAGTGTCAGGGTCTCTGGTTATAATGACCTTCATTGTGTCGTGCCAGTGTCAGGGTCTCTGGTTATAATGACCTTCATTGTGTCGTGCCAGTGTCAGGGTCTCTGATTATAATGACCTTCATTGTGTCGTGCCAGTGTCAGGGTCTCTGGTTATAATGACCTTCATTGTGTCGTGCCAGTGTCAGGGTCTCTGATTATAATGACCTTCATTGTGTCGTGCCAGTGTCAGGGTCTCTGGTTATAATGACCTTCATTGTGTCGTGCCAGTGTCAGGGTCTCTGGTTATAATGACCTTCATTGTGTCGTGCCAGTGTCAGGGTCTCTGGTTATAATGACCTTCATTGTGTCGTGCCAGTGTCAGGGTCTCTGATTATAATGACCTTCATTGTGTCGTGCCAGTGTCAGGGTCTCTGGTTATAATGACCTTCATTGTGTCGTGCCAGTGTCAGGGTCTCTGATTATAATGACCTTCATTGTGTCGTGCCAGTGTCAGGGTCTCTGGTTATAATGACCTTCATTGTGTCGTGCCAGTGTCAGGGTCTCTGGTTATAATGACCTTCATTGTGTCGTGCCAGTGTCAGGGTCTCTGGTTATAATGACCTTCATTGTGTCGTGCCAGTGTCAGGGTCTCTGATTATAATGACCTTCATTGTGTCGTGCCAGTGTCAGGGTCTCTGGTTATAATGACCTTCATTGTGTCGTGCCAGTGTCAGGGTCTCTGGTTATAATGACCTTCATTGTGTCGTGCCAGTGTCAGGGTCTCTGGTTATAATGACCTTCATTGTGTCGTGCCAGTGTCAGGGTCTCTGGTTATAATGACCTTCATTGTGTCGTGCCAGTGTCAGGGTCTCTGTTTATAATGACCTTCATTGTGTCGTGCCAGTGTCAGGGTCTCTGGTTATAATAACCTTCATTGTGTCGTGCCAGTGTCAGGGTCTCTGATTATAATGACCTTCATTGTGTCGTGCCAGTGTCAGGGTCTCTGGTTATAATGACCTTCATTGTGTCGTGCCAGTGTCAGGGTCTCTGATTATAATGACCTTCATTGTGTCGTGCCAGTGTCAGGGTCTCTGATTATAATGACCTTCATTGTGTCGTGCCAGTGTCAGGGTCTCTGGTTATAATGACCTTCATTGTGTCGTGCCAGTGTCAGGGTCTCTGATTATAATGACCTTCATTGTGTCGTGCCAGTGTCAGGGTCTCTGATTATAATGACCTTCATTGTGTCGTGCCAGTGTCAGGGTCTCTGACTATAATGACCTTCATTGTGTCGTGCCAGTGTCAGGGTCTCTGATTATAATGACCTTCATTGTGTCGTGCCAGTGTCAGGGTCTCTGGTTATAATGACCTTCATTGTGTCGTGCCAGTGTCAGGGTCTCTGACTATAATGACCTTCATTGTGTCGTGCCAGTGTCAGGGTCTCTGACTATAATGACCTTCATTGTGTCGTGCCAGTGTCAGGGTCTCTGGTTATAATGACCTTCATTGTGTCGTGCCAGTGTCAGGGTCTCTGGTTATAATGACCTTCATTGTGTCGTGCCAGTGTCAGGGTCTCTGGTTATAATGACCTTCATTGTGTCGTGCCAGTGTCAGGGTCTCTGATTATAATGACCTTCATTGTGTCGTGCCAGTGTCAGGGTCTCTGGTTATAATGACCTTCATTGTGTCGTGCCAGTGTCAGGGTCTCTGATTATAATGACCTTCATTGTGTCGTGCCAGTGTCAGGGTCTCTGGTTATAATGACCTTCATTGTGTCGTGCCAGTGTCAGGGTCTCTGACTATAATGACCTTCATTGTGTCGTGCCAGTGTCAGGGTCTCTGACTATAATGACCTTTATTGTGTCGTGCCAGTGTCAGGGTCTCTGGTTATAATGACCTTCATTGTGTCGTGCCAGTGTCAGGGTCTCTGACTATAATGACCTTCATTGTGTCGTGCCAGTGTCAGGGTCTCTGACTATAATGACCTTCATTGTGTCGTGCCAGTGTCAGGGTCTCTGGTTATAATGACCTTCATTGTGTCGTGCCAGTGTCAGGGTCTCTGGTTATAATGACCTTCATTGTGTCGTGCCAGTGTCAGGGTCTCTGGTTATAATGACCTTCATTGTGTCGTGCCAGTGTCAGGGTCTCTGATTATAATGACCTTCATTGTGTCGTGCCAGTGTCAGGGTCTCTGGTTATAATGACCTTCATTGTGTCGTGCCAGTGTCAGGGTCTCTGGTTATAATGACCTTCATTGTGTCGTGCCAGTGTCAGGGTCTCTGGTTATAATGACCTTCATTGTGTCGTGCCAGTGTCAGGGTCTCTGATTATAATGACCTTCATTGTGTCGTGCCAGTGTCAGAGTCTCTGATTATAATGACCTTCATTGTGTCGTGCCAGTGTCAGGGTCTCTGATTATAATGACCTTCATTGTGTCGTGCCAGTGTCAGGGTCTCTGGTTATAATGACCTTCATTGTGTCGTGCCAGTGTCAGGGTCTCTGGTTATAATGACCTTCATTGTGTCGTGCCAGTGTCAGGGTCTCTGATTATAATGACCTTCATTGTGTCGTGCCAGTGTCAGGGTCTCTGATTATAATGACCTTCATTGTGTCGTGCCAGTGTCAGGGTCTCTGATTATAATGACCTTCATTGTGTCGTGCCAGTGTCAGGGTCTCTGGTTATAATGACCTTCATTGTGTCGTGCCAGTGTCAGGGTCTCTGGTTATAATGACCTTCATTGTGTCGTGCCAGTGTCAGGGTCTCTGATTATAATGACCTTCATTGTGTCGTGCCAGTGTCAGGGTCTCTGATTATAATGACCTTCATTGTGTCGTGCCAGTGTCAGGGTCTCTGATTATAATGACCTTCATTGTGTCGTGCCAGTGTCAGGGTCTCTGATTATAATGACCTTCATTGTGTCGTGCCAGTGTCAGGGTCTCTGGTTATAATGACCTTCATTGTGTCGTGCCAGTGTCAGGGTCTCTGATTATAATGACCTTCATTGTGTCGTGCCAGTGTCAGGGTCTCTGATTATAATGACCTTCATTGTGTCGTGCCAGTGTCAGGGTCTCTGATTATAATGACCTTCATTGTGTCGTGCCAGTGTCAGGGTCTCTGGTTATAATGACCTTCATTGTGTCGTGCCAGTGTCAGGGTCTCTGATTATAATGACCTTCATTGTGTCGTGCCAGTGTCAGGGTCTCTGATTATAATGACCTTCATTGTGTCGTGCCAGTGTCAGGGTCTCTGATTATAATGACCTTCATTGTGTCGTGCCAGTGTCAGGGTCTCTGGTTATAATGACCTTCATTGTGTCGTGCCAGTGTCAGGGTCTCTGATTATAATGACCTTCATTGTGTCGTGCCAGTGTCAGGGTCTCTGGTTATAATGACCTTCATTGTGTCGTGCCAGTGTCAGGGTCTCTGGTTATAATGACCTTCATTGTGTCGTGCCAGTGTCAGGGTCTCTGGTTATAATGACCTTCATTGTGTCGTGCCAGTGTCAGGGTCTCTGGTTATAATGACCTTCATTGTGTCGTGCCAGTGTCAGGGTCTCTGGTTATAATGACCTTCATTGTGTCGTGCCAGTGTCAGGGTCTCTGGTTATAATGAACTTCATTGTGTCGTGCCAGTGTCAGGGTCTCTGGTTATAATGACCTTCATTGTGTCGTGCCAGTGTCAGGGTCTCTGGTTATAATGACCTTCATTGTGTCGTGCCAGTGTCAGGGTCTCTGGTTATAATGACCTTCATTGTGTCGTGCCAGTGTCAGGGTCTCTGGTTATAATGACCTTCATTGTGTCGTGCCAGTGTCAGAGTCTCTGATTATAATGACCTTCATTGTGTCGTGCCAGTGTCAGGGTCTCTGATTATAATGACCTTCATTGTGTCGTGCCAGTGTCAGGGTCTCTGATTATAATGACCTTCATTGTGTCGTGCCAGTGTCAGGGTCTCTGGTTATAATGACCTTCATTGTGTCGTGCCAGTGTCAGGGTCTCTGGTTATAATGACCTTCATTGTGTCGTGCCAGTGTCAGGGTCTCTGGTTATAATGACCTTCATTGTGTCGTGCCAGTGTCAGAGTCTCTGATTATAATGACCTTCATTGTGTCGTGCCAGTGTCAGGGTCTCTGGTTATAATGACCTTCATTGTGTCGTGCCAGTGTCAGGGTCTCTGATTATAATGACCTTCATTGTGTCGTGCCAGTGTCAGGGTCTCTGATTATAATGACCTTCATTGTGTCGTGCCAGTGTCAGGGTCTCTGGTTATAATGACCTTCATTGTGTCGTGCCAGTGTCAGGGTCTCTGGTTATAATGACCTTCATTGTGTCGTGCCAGTGTCAGGGTCTCTGATTATAATAACCTTCATTGTGTCGTGCCAGTGTCAGGGTCTCTGGTTATAATGACCTTCATTGTGTCGTGCCAGTGTCAGGGTCTCTGGTTATAATGACCTTCATTGTGTCGTGCCAGTGTCAGGGTCTCTGGTTATAATGACCTTCATTGTGTCGTGCCAGTGTCAGAGTCTCTGACTATAATGACCTTCATTGTGTCGTGCCAGTGTCAGGGTCTCTGGTTATAATGACCTTCATTGTGTCGTGCCAGTGTCAGAGTCTCTGACTATAATGACCTTCATTGTGTCGTGCCAGTGTCAGGGTCTCTGACTATAATGACCTTCATTGTGTCGTGCCAGTGTCAGGGTCTCTGACTATAATGACCTTCATTGTGTCGTGCCAGTGTCAGAGTCTCTGATTATAATGACCTTCTGGTACTGGGAGTCCAAAAGGCTACTAAAACTTTGCTAAAGTACTGAAAGTTTGTATTGTATTTAGAAAGAAAGTAAGAAGTAAAGTGATAATTCTGTATAATTATTGACTTTTTTTGTGTCCGTCTTTGGCTGGTTCATCTGAACCAGTCAAAAATTATTATTAAAACTATTTTTTATATGTTGAATAATTTTCTTAAGCTTTTATTTGAGTTTGTAAGTCCCATATATGTGAAGACTGTTGAAAAGTTTTGATCCTCTACACTTACTGTGTTCTCTCTCACAGTAACCATAGTACTCTTGCTTACTGTGTTCTCTCTCACAGTAGTCATAGTACTCTTGCTTACTGTGTTCTCTCTCACAGTAACCATAGTACTCTTGCTTACTGTATTCTCTCTCACAGTAGTCATAGTACTCTTGCTTACTGTGTTCTCTCTCACAGTAGTCATAGTACTCTTGCTTACAGTGTTCTCTCTCACAGTAGTCATAGTACTCTTGCTTACTGTGTTCTCTCTCACAGTAACCATAGTACTCTTGCTTACTGTGTTCTCTCTCACAGTAACCATAGTACTCTTGCTTACTGTGTTCTCTCTCACAGTAACCATACTACTCTTGCTTACTGTGTTCTCTCTCACAGTAGTCATAGTACTCTTGCTTACTGTGTTCTCTCTCACAGTAGTCATAGTACTCTTGCTTACTGTGTTCTCTCTCACAGTAGTCATAGTACTCTTGCTTACTGTGTTCTCTCTCACAGTAGTCATAGTACTCTTGCTTACTGTGTTCTCTCTCACAGTAGTCATAGTACTCTTGCTTAGTGTGTTCTCTCTCACAGTAGTCATAGTACTCTTGCTTACAGTGTTCTCTCTCACAGTAGTCATAGTACTCTTGCTTACTGTGTTCTCTCTCACAGTAACCATAGTACTCTTGCTTACTGTGTTCTCTCTCACAGTAACCATAGTACTCTTGCTTACTGTGTTCTCTCTCACAGTAATCATAGTACTCTTGCTTACTGTGTTCTCTCTCACAGTAGTCATAGTACTCTTGCTTACTGTGTTCTCTCTCACAGTAGTCATAGTACTCTTGCTTACTGTGTTCTCTCTCACAGTAATCATAGTACTCTTGCTTACTGTGTTCTCTCTCACAGTAGTCATAGTACACTAGCTTACTGTGTTCTCTCTCACAGTAACCATAGTACTCTTGCTTACTGTGTTCTCTCTCACAGTAGTCATAGTACTCTTCCTTACAGTGTTCTCTCTCACAGTAGTCATAGTACTCTTGCTTAGTGTGTTCTCTCTCACAGTAACCATAGTACTCTTGCTTACTGTGTTCTCTCTCACAGTAACCATAGTACTCTTGCTTACTGTGTTCTCTCTCACAGTAATCATAGTACTCTTGCTTACTGTGTTCTCTCTCACAGTAGTCATAGTACTCTTGCTTACTGTGTTCTCTCTCACAGTAGTCATAGTACTCTTGCTTACAGTGTTCTCTCTCACAGTAGTCATAGTACTCTTGCTTACTGTGTTCTCTCTCACAGTAGTCATAGTACTCTTGCTTACTGTGTTCTCTTTCACAGTAACCATAGTACTCTTGCTTACTGTGTTCTCTCTCACAGTAATCATAGTACTCTTGCTTACTGTGTTCTCTCTCACAGTAGTCATAGTACTCTTGCTTAGTGTGTTCTCTCTCACAGTAGTCATAGTACTCTTGCTTACTGTGTTCTCTCTCACAGTAATCATAGTACTCTTGCTTACTGTGTTCTCTCTCACAGTAATCATAGTACTCTTGCTTACTGTGTTCTCTCTCACAGTAGTCATAGTACTCTTGCTTACTGTGTTCTCTCTCACAGTAACCATAGTACTCTTGCTTACTGTGTTCTCTCTCACAGTAACCATAGTACTCTTGCTTACTGTGTTCTCTCTCACAGTAATCATAGTACTCTTGCTTACTGTGTTCTCTCTCACAGTAGTCATAGTACTCTTGCTTACTGTGTTCTCTCTCACAGTAACCATAGTACTCTTGCTTACTGTGTTCTCTCTCACAGTAATCATAGTACTCTTGCTTACTGTGTTCTCTCTCACAGTAGTCATAGTACTCTTGCTTACTAGTACTCTTGCTTACTGTGTTCTCTCTCACAGTAATCATAGTACTCTTGCTTACTGTGTTCTCTCTCACAGTAACCATAGTACTCTTGCTTACTGTGTTCTCTCTCACAGTAATCATAGTACTCTTGCTTACTGTGTTCTCTCTCACAGTAACCATAGTACTCTTGCTTACTGTGTTCTCTCTCACAGTAATCATAGTACTCTTGCTTATAGTACTCTTGCTTACTGTGTTCTCTCTCACAGTAATCATAGTACTCTTGCTTACTGTGTTCTCTCTCACAGTAACCATAGTACTCTTGCTTACTGTGTTCTCTCTCACAGTAGTCATAGTACTCTTGCTTACTGTGTTCTCTCTCACAGTAACCATAGTACTCTTGCTTACTGTGTTCTCTCTCACAGTAACCATAGTACTCTTGCTTACTGTGTTCTCTCTCACAGTAGTCATAGTACTCTTGCTTACTGTGTTCTCTCTCACAGTAACCATAGTACTCTTGCTTACTGTGTTCTCTCTCACAGTAACCATAGTACTCTTGCTTACTGTGTTCTCTCTCACAGTAATCATAGTACTCTTGCTTACTGTGTTCTCTCTCACAGTAGTCATAGTACTCTTGCTTACTGTGTTCTCTCTCACAGTAACCATAGTACTCTTGCTTACTGTGTTCTCTCTCACAGTAGTCATAGTACTCTTGCTTACTGTGTTCTCTCTCACAGTAGTCATAGTACTCTTGCTTAGTGTGTTCTCTCTCACAGTAGTCATAGTACTCTTGCTTACTGTCTCTCTCACAGTAGTCATAGTACTCTTGCTTACTGTGTTCTCTCTCACAGTAACCATAGTACTCTTGCTTACTGTGTTCTCTCTCACAGTAACCATAGTACTCTTGCTTACTGTGTTCTCTCTCACAGTAATCATAGTACTCTTGCTTAGTGTGTTCTCTCTCACAGTAACCATAGTACTCTTGCTTACTGTGTTCTCTCTCACAGTAGTCATAGTACTCTTGCTTACTGTGTTCTCTCTCACAGTAGTCATAGTACTCTTGCTTACTGTGTTCTCTCTCACAGTAGTCATAGTACTCTTGCTTACTGTGTTCTCTCTCACAGTAGTCATAGTACTCTTGCTTACTGTGTTCTCTCTCACAGTAGTCATAGTACTCTTGCTTACTGTGTTTTCTCTCACAGTAACCATAGTACTCTTGCTTACTGTGTTCTCTCTCACAGTAATCATAGTACTCTTGCTTAGTGTGTTCTCTCTCACAGTAACCATAGTACTCTTGCTTACTGTGTTCTCTCTCACAGTAGTCATAGTACTCTTGCTTACTGTGTTCTCTCTCACAGTAGTCATAGTACTCTTGCTTACTGTGTTCTCTCTCACAGTAGTCATAGTACTCTTGCTTACTGTGTTCTCTCTCACAGTAGTCATAGTACTCTTGCTTACTGTGTTCTCTCTCACAGTAGTCATAGTACTCTTGCTTAGTGTGTTCTCTCTCACAGTAGTCATAGTACTCTTGCTTACTGTGTTCTCTCTCACAGTAGTCATAGTACTCTTGCTTACTGTGTTCTCTCTCACAGTAGTCATAGTACTCTTGCTTACTGTGTTTTCTCTCACAGTAACCATAGTACTCTTGCTTACTGTGTTCTCTCTCACAGTAATCATAGTACTCTTGCTTAGTGTGTTCTCTCTCACAGTAACCATAGTACTCTTGCTTACTGTGTTCTCTCTCACAGTAGTCATAGTACTCTTGCTTACTGTGTTCTCTCTCACAGTAGTCATAGTACTCTTGCTTACTGTGTTCTCTCTCACAGTAGTCATAGTACTCTTGCTTACTGTGTTCTCTCTCACAGTAGTCATAGTACTCTTGCTTACTGTGTTCTCTCTCACAGTAGTCATAGTACTCTTGCTTACTGTGTTCTCTCTCACAGTAGTCATAGTACTCTTGCTTAGTGTGTTCTCTCTCACAGTAGTCATAGTACTCTTGCTTACTGTGTTCTCTCTCACAGTAACCATAGTACTCTTGCTTACTGTGTTCTCTCTCACAGTAACCATAGTACTCTTGCTTAGTGTGTTCTCTCTCACAGTAGTCATAGTACTCTTGCTTACTGTGTTCTCTCTCACAGTAGTCATAGTACTCTCGCTTACTGTGTTCTCTCTCACAGTAGTCATAGTACTCTTGCTTACTGTGTTCTCTCTCACAGTAGTCATAGTACTCTTGCTTACTGTGTTCTCTCTCACAGTAGTCATAGTACTCTTGCTTACAGTGTTTGTTACAATCTCTGTTCATTTTGAGGAGGAAATTCCCATTTATTGTTTTTTAGCAAGTGAATGTGGAATGTATTCAGTGGTTGGTGGTGGTTGGGGGGGGGGGGTGGTGGTGGTGGTTGGGGGGGGGGAGTGCAAGCAATGATGGGTAGGTTCCATTATATGTATAAACCTTGAGTACTTGTGAAGCAATGTACGTAGAAGCTGTCTGTAGGTTGTGTTAAGTTTGTTTTAATGTTCTCATGTATGTACTTATACAGTAGATTGTGTAGTGAATGTTTTATTGCTTATCACCAGTGTTAGTGTTACATATTGATGTATGTACATATTGATGTATGTACATATTGATGTATGTACATATTGATGTATGTACATATTGATGTATGTACATATTGATGTATGTACATATTGATGTATGTACATATTGATGTATGTACATATTGATGTATGTACATATTGATGTATGTACATATTGATGTATGTACATATTGATGTATGTACATATTGATGTATGTACATATTGTACCTACATATATCTCTACATGAAGTTTTAAATAAAATATAAAAAGAAAACTTGTTTTGTCAACGACATATTTTTACATGTTAATTTGGCTTTTTCACTTAATATTATTTTCAGGAGTAATTCCATTAGTAGTTAAAATGGATTTACTCGACTATATAGTATTACTGGCCGTGTATTATTTAGCTTTGTACATAGGTAGGTTGATTATTCTGACTGTTGGTGCGACCTGGCTAAGCACCAGTAGGCGATTTGAGCTACTCAACCCCAGCTCCTACCTAGTCAGAGTTGGCTGGTAAAGCCTCACTTTAGTCAGTTCCTACCTTCCTCTGGACCAGGAACGGTCTAGGGAAATATCCAGCTAAAACCCACGATTCACCTCCCTAGGATCTACCAAGACTTTCGTGGCAAGAGTTTCTTTCGGTCGGAGAAGGCGGTTGAGAGTCTCGTAAAGAAAGTAAGAATAAGTGAGCAACTCTCAGTGCTATAAGAGGAATTATTGGAGACTGAACTCAGTGGAATAGCTCTAACAGTGTTGTTTGAGTTTTTTAAAGAACTCCAGTCTAGTACTTACCTGTATATTCTGACTCACAGAGAGCCTTTGTAAATTCTTAGATCATTACAGTGATGTGATAATGAGACGTGTGACACATGTTCAACTCATAATATAGATATGAGAAAGTTGTAAAGATATTAAATAATTTAAGTCATTAAATTTAAGTAGTTATTAAGATTATTAATAAATTACCCAGGAAATGTGATAATGCCTTCGCTTCTGAGTGATGGCCCGTGGACATGATAATCTCGTTCATTTGTTACGAAAAGCACTAATACCCTAGGACCATCAGGCTATGTTCGTAACAGTGTTCTCTCTCACAGTAACCATAGTAGTCTTGCTTACTGTTCTCTCACAGTAATCATAGTGCTCTTGCTTTTTCTCTGGAGGCATTTAGCACCGTCTTCCAACCTTCTTCATTTCGTAGGTAATGATTTGATGTTCAGATATGGGACCTGTCCCTCTAGAATTTTCCAGATGTAAATTAATATAATATACCATCTTTATTTACTATAAGTACATGTACAAGGTACACAGTCCTAGCTGACATCAATGACATACTACTATATAGAAAGCCACTTGTTATGCTGAGCATTTCGGACAAATTAGGTCGGTTTTGTCCCAGGATGCGACCCACACCAGTCGACTAACACCCAGGTACCTGTTTTATTGATGGGTGAACATAGACAACCGGTGTAAGGAAACACGTCCATTGTTTCCATCCCTTCACCGGGAATCGAACCCGGACACTCACCGTGTGAAGCGAGAGCTTTTGCCACCAGGTCACGGGGCACCACAATGTGTTTCTCTTGTCTAGGTTCAAGAGAGTATGGCTGAAGGAACTTCAAAGCATTCCCAACAATTTATACTAGCAGTGATTTTGACTACCATTCAAGGGGCTGTTAGTATACAGTAATATTGCATTTTAGACAGAAGAGGAGATTTAAAAGGGGCCATGATCGGCCCCTTTTAAATCGGTCGTTTAGAAGACTAGTTATTCAGACTATTATTTTTTCTTGTAGTTGTGAAAATGATAATGTTATGCCTCAGTGTGAGATCTTCTGACATCACTTCTAAGTCCCTCACAACAATCTTCCGCTATACTGAGTGAGCTGAGTTGGTTTTATTCTCAGTTACTATAATTAATTCCTAAGTTTTCTCCATGGCTGAGCAACTGAAATTTGTCCTCCCTGCACATCATATTTTCAATGGCCCACTGAAAGATGCTTCACATCGTCTTGAAGATCTGCTGTGTCTTCAATGGAAGCCCCTCTCATACTGACTCTAGTATCATCTGCCACGGACGGTGTGGTACTACATCTGCCACGGACGGTGTGGTACTACATCTGCCACGGACGGTGTGGTACTACATCTGCCACGGACGGTGTGGTACTACCATTTGTCTGTCTATTTCACATTAAAATGACAGACCTGAGGCAAGTAGTGAGCTTTGATTAACATCACTTCTGATTGTATTTACCATAACCATAACTACCACCAGCTCTTCCACCATAAATGCCATCAGCTTTGCCACCATAACTGCCACCAGCTCTATTACCATTACTGCCACCAGCTCTACCACCATTACTGCCACCAGCACTTGTTATTCATCACAGCATCACTACCACCATCACTGGCAACATCACTACCGCCATCACTGGCACCATCACCACTACCTGCACTTGTTTAACATACCGTTACTACCACCATTACCACCATCATCACCACTACCTGTACTTGTTTAACATACCGTCACTACCACCATCACCACTACCTGTAGCTGTTTAACATACCGTTACTACCACCATTACCACCATCATCACCACTACCTGCACTTGTTTAACATACCGTTACTACCACCATTACCACCATCATCACCACTACCTGTACTTGTTTAACATACCGTCACTACCACCATCACCACTACCTGTAGCTGTTTAACATACCGTCACTACCACCGTTACTACCATCATCACCACCACCATCACCACTACCTGTAGCTGTTTAACATACCGTCACCACCACCGTCACTACCACTATCACCTCTACCGTCACTATCATCACCACCACTACCTGTAGCTGTTTAACATACCGTCACCACCACCGTCTCTACCACCGTCACTACCATCACCACCACTACCTGTAGTTGTTTAACATACCGTCACCACCACCATCACCACCATCACCACCACCACCACCACCACCATCCCCACCACCCTCACCACCCTCACCACTACCTGTACTTATTTAACATACCGTCACCACCACCATCACCACCACCATCACCATCACCATCACCATCACCACTACCTGTACTTGCTTAACATACCGTCACCACCACCATCACCACCACCATCACCACCACCATCACCACTACCTGCACTTGTTTAACATACCGTCACAACCACCATCACCACCACCATCACCACCACCATCACCACTACCTGCACTTGTTTAACATACCGTCACCACCACCATCACCACCACCACCATCACCATCACCACCACCATCACCACTACCTGCACTTGTTTAACATACCGTCACCACCACCATCACCACCACCATCACCACCACCATCACCACCACCATCACCACCACCATCACCACCACCATCACCACTACCTGCACTTGTTTAACATACCGTCACCACCACCATCACCACCACCACCATCACCACCACCACCACCATCACCACCACCATCACCATCACCACCACCCTCACCACCACCATCACCACCACCATCACCACCACCATCACCACCACCACCATCACCATCACCACCACCCTCACCACTACTTGTACTTGTTTAACATACCGTCACCACCACCATCACCACCACCATCACCACCACCATCACCACCACCACCATCACCACCACCACCATCACCATCACCACCACCCTCACCACTACTTGTACTTGTTTAACATACCGTCACCACCACCATCACCACCACCATCACCACCACCATCACCACCACCACCATCACCATCACCACCACCATCACCACCACCATCACCACCACCATCACCATCACCACCACCATCTCCACCACCATCACCATCACCACCACCACCATCACCACCACCACCATCACCATCACCACCACCATCACCACCACCATCACCACCACCATCACCACCACCACCATCACCACCACCACCATCACCATCACCACCACCCTCACCACTACTTGTACTTGTTTAACATACCGTCACCACCATCACCACCATCACCACCACCACCATCACCACCACCACCACCACCATCACCACCACCACCATCACCACCATCACCACCACCACCATCACCACCATCACCACCACCACCACCACCACCATCACCACCACCATCACCACTACTTGTACTTGTTTAACATACCATCACCACCACCATCACCACCATCACCACCACCATCACCACCATCACCACCATCACCACCACCATCACCACCACCATCACCACTACTTGTACTTGTTTAACATACCGTCACCACCACCATCACCAACACCATCACCACCACCATCACCACCATCACCACCACCATCACCATCACCACCACCACCACCACCATCACCACTACTTGTACTTGTTTAACATACCGTCACCACCACCATCACCACCACCATCACCACCACCATCACCACCATCACCACCATCACCACCACCATCACCACCATCACCACCACCATCACCACCACCATCACCACTACTTGTACTTGTTTAACATACCGTCACCACCACCATCACCAACACCATCACCACCACCATCACCATCACCACCATCACCACCACCATCACCACCACCACCACCATCACCACCACCATCACCACCACCATCACCACCACCATCACCACCACCATCACCACTACTTGTACTTGTTTAACATACCGTCACCACCACCATCACCACCACCATCCCCACCACCATCACCACTACTTGTACTTGTTTAACATACCGTCACCACCACCATCACCACCACCATCACCACTACCTGTACTTGTTTAACATACCGTCACCACCACCATCACCACCACCATCACCACTACTTGTACTTGTTTAACATACCGTCACCACCACCATCACCAACACCATCACCACCACCATCACCACCATCACCACCACCATCACCACCACCATCACCATCACCACCACCCTCACCACTACTTGTACTTGTTTAACATACCGTCACCACCACCATCACCATCACCATCACCACCACCCTCACCACTACTTGTACTTGTTTAACATACCGTCACCACCACCATCACCACCATCACCACCACCATCACCACCACCATCACCACCATCACCACCACCATCACCACCATCACCACCACCATCACCACCACCATCACCACCACCATCACCACTACCTGTACTTGTTTAACATACCGTCACCACCACCATCACCACCACCATCACCATCACCACCACCCTCACCACTACTTGTACTTGTTTAACATACCGTCACCACCACCATCACCACCACCATCACCACTACCTGTACTTGTTTAACATACCGTCACCACCACCATCACCACCATCACCACCACCATCACCACCATCACCACCATCACCACCACCATCACCACCACCATCACCACCACCATCACCACCACCATCACCACTACCTGTACTTGTTTAACATACCGTCACCACCACCATCACCACCATCACCACCACCATCACCACCATCACCACCACCATCACCACCACCATCACCACCACCATCACCACTACTTGTACTTGTTTAACATACCGTCACCACCACCATCACCACCACCATCACCACCACCATCACCACCATCACCTCCATCACCACCACCATCACCACCACCATCACCACCATCACCACCACCATCACCACCACCATCACCACCACCATCACCACCACCATCACCACCACCATCACCACTACTTGTACTTGTTTAACATACCGTCACCACCACCATGGCTGCACTCTCCATACTAACCTGCAAAAGAAAACACGAAAATTAATGTAACAGGCTGGATGGTGTTTAGAATAATGGTGTCAAGCAAAATAAATTTACAGGCACAACAGTATACGTATAATTCCACCGATGGACTGAACAGAGAAAAATATATATATAAGCAGAGAAACTTTAGCTGCGTCAACATGAACTTTGAGTAAACTAACATCTCGCTAAGACAAACACAGCAACATATCATGGCTCAACTTTTCCTTGTGGTGGCGAGGCAGCACAAACACACATGCTGAGAAATACAAGTTTCCCTTGCTGGATATTTTCTTCCCAGCTCGTCAACCTCATCCCTCCAGGTGTCCTGGGCAAAACACTCCCATTGACACACAGGAATGTACGATGGACGATGGTAATAACAGTAATAATATCTTTATTTCTACAAGTACATGTACAAGGTGTACTACAATCCTAGCTGACATCACTGACATACTACTATATAGAAAGCCACTTCCTATACACAGCATTTCGGGAAAATTAGGTCAATTTTGTCCCGGAATGTGACCCACACCAGTCCACTAACTCCCAGATACCCATTTTACTGACTGGTGAACATAGACAACAGGTGTAAGGAAACACACAACGTTCCCCCCGGCCGGGAATCGAATCCGGAACCTCAGCGTGTGAAGCCAGAGCTTTCGCCACAAGACCACGGGCCACCAAGACTTTAACTTTGGAGTGCCTGAGGTAATGCAGAGTCACTAGGACAAACACAGGTGTATCCTCTGGCTGGATATCCTCTTCCTCCTCTCCTCCCATGTGGTACCCAGGGTTAGTTTAATATGTTTATTATGCACCCCATACCCATCCTGTGGGCGGTAGTCAAAAGATTACAGAGGTACATAATTGGTCCAGGGACTGGACTCCAAAGTTTTGATAGCTGAGCAAGTTAGAGGTAATGAACTCACAATTTACAAAGGTAATGAACTCACAATTTACAAAGGTAATGAACTCACAATTTACAAAGGTAATGAACTCCAGGTAGGTCTAGTCACAATCATGACAAGTTACACAACCCTCATCCCATGTGGTACCCAGGAAATAATAATAATAATAATAATAATAATAATATCTTTATTTCTACAAGTACATGTACAAGGTATACAGGCATACTACTACTATACAAAAAGCCGCTTGTTATGCAGAGCATTTCGGGCAAATTAAATCAGTTTTGTCTCTGGATGAGACCCACACCAGTCCACTAACTCCCAGGTACCCATTTTACTGATGGGGAACATAGACAACCTGTGTAAGGAAACACGCCCAATATTTTTACCCCTCACCGGGATTCGAACCCGGACCCTCGCTGTGTGAAGCGAGAGCTTCAGCCACCAGACTACAGCGCGAATCTCGGTTTGGTTTACGTGGGTTGACTACAGTGTATTTTGATGTGTTGATCGAGGGATAGATGGAGGATGTGGAGGATGGATAAGATGATGATGGAGGTTGTGAATGATGGATGAGTATGGAGGAAAAGTACAGAGGTTGTGAATAATGGATAAGATAAAGATGGAGGTTGTGAAGGATGGATAAAGATGGAGGTTATGGAGGATGGATAAGGATGGAGGTTGTGAAGGATGGATAAGGATGGAGGTTATGAAGGATGGATAAGGATGGAGGTTGTGAAGGATGGATAAGGATGGAGGTTGTGAAGGATGGGTAAGATAAGGATGGAGGTTGTGATAGATGGATAAAATGAGTATGGAAGATGTAGGTTGTGAAAGATGGATAAGATGAAGATGGAAGTTGTGAAGGACGGAGGTTGTGAAGGATGGATAGTGATTATGGGTGATGTATGGTGGTTGTGAGTAATGGATGGTGAGTAGGGGGGATGGATGGTGGTTGTGGGGGTGGAGGGTAGTTGTGGGGGGATGGATGGAGGCTGTGGGAGATGGATGGTGGTTGTGAGGGATGGATGGTGGTTGTGCGGGTGGATGATAGTTGTGAGGGATGGGTAGTGGTTTTGGGGATGGATTATATTACATTTTGCCACTGAAGTGGCTAGTTTATTGTGTACCCCATCTCCATCCTGTGGACGGTAGCGCAAGAACATCTGGATACACAGAAGGCCTAGGAACTAGGCCACAAAAGGGTTTACAGGTGTACATCTTGATTTAGATCTAGATTTGACTTATCTGTTACAAGAAAATTCAGAGATGGAATATACGCTGGCTGAAACAGCGACAAACTGTTCCCCCAAGACACAGTTCTTGCGTCGCTTCTCTCTTCCATTCATATATTCCACATAGACAGGGTTTTAATTATAGAAATGAACCATCCTCTGCAGATACTAGAAAGGTATCTATCGAAGGTAACCTCCAAGCTGATGTAAGCCTTCCAGTGGGTCACTGATAACTATATAATATTTATCAAGGACAATTTTCAGTTAGAGTAGACCGTTATTTAACACGGTAGTAACGTTCCGGAAAACACCGTGTTAGGTAAAAACCGTGTTAGATGAAGTCAGTCAGTGAGTCACTAAGTCAGTCAGTCACACAAACTTATGTTTACCTTTTTTTGTGTACAACTGTCAGACACTGCATCATCATGGGATCTTGATACAAAGAATTCTTCAAAACTTGTCCAACCTTTGGACGAAGACCTACTTCGACTAGTGGATGGTACCACTATGACCCCGCCTCCTCCTGCTTCGCCTCACCTCACTACAGTATATAAGCCACGTCTACGGCTCTATACAATACATTCTACAAGACTGATGGATTGAACACATCGACTCCAGGCTGAGGGACTGATTACCTCAAACTCCTCTCTTTACACCTTTCTGCTTTGTATTGGACTGATGAAGCCACTGTTTGGTGAAACGTTTCCTCAATAAAGATTCCCATATGTTGCATAAGTGTCTGAATCTTCATCAAGTGTACAAAGTAACACTTCATTATGGCCACAGGATGTCTTGTCTAATGTCTTTGTTTCCTTCGTTAATTCTAAGACTTAAATGTTTACACCTTTTCTTGCCACTTTGAACAACACTGGTATGCCTACTGGGTGTCAGGATTGTTTGGCAGAAACAAGATACAGCAATTAAAAGATGAAAACACAATTCACAATCACAAGCTTGTAGCAGAGAAGTTGGACTGGACACACATGAAGTACAAATGCTGGGATGGTGGGTGGTGTCACGGGGGGGGGGGGACGGTGGGAGGTCTCCCCCGCTGATCCACTACAAGGCAGCCGCTTGAGGAAAAGGGAAGTTTTTTTCCTTCCCGCAAACTGAACCGTGTTAAATTCATCATACGACGTGCTACATAAAATTGTGCCGCAATTCTTCAATCGTGCTATACTCAAATCGTGCCCAATAAACTCGTGCTAAATAACGGTCTACTGTACTTAGTTTTGGGAAAAAAAAATAAGTTCAGCAATTTAATTTAGTAGAACAGGATTTCAGTGTGAGAGTGTTGAGCGTGACAGAGTCAAAGGATCTCACAATGATATTATGGAAAACTAGAAAATTCAGAACAAGAACAAGAACGAGAGTGCTCAGCCAATGATTTTCAAGCCACTTGTTCTCTCCAGGCTGGAATATTGCAGTAAGCTAACTAGTCTCTCCAAGGTAAGAGATATGGCAGAACCGGAAAACACAGATAATCTTCAGTTATCATATAAGTTCCGTCAAACATCTACACTAGTAGAAACGCCTAAAGCTCCCTGAATTTTGCTCTTTGTAGTGTAGGTGAGAAAATGCAACATAATCGATACCTGGAAAATACTCAATACGAAAGCAGCAGGTCTGGCAGACGTTGATAAATACTTCCAATGAAAAGTAGGAGTGCGATGAGCACACTGACATAAAATCTTCACAAATGCTCCTTTCGTACTTAAGGAAACTTGCCAGAAAACTCCCTGGCTTTCTTGAAGATGAAATTTGATAAGTGTCTCAAGGGCAGTTCCTGCTCTGCCAGGCTGTGGTGCATATGTTGGACTACGTGTGGGATGGCACCATCAACCTGGTCGATCAGGCCAGCAACAGAGGGACTTGGTCTGGTACCGAGCCGCAGGGACGATGACTCCTGAAATCGGCTCCACTGAGGCTCCCGGTCAACTTTATCATGTACTTTCCCCTAGATACGACTCTCAACACTGTTACTACAGAGGTAAGTTAACAAGACACAATATACAGTTTATGGTATTTTAATAATAAGACGTTTCGCGTAGAGAAACTTTCTCCAACCCCCAGGGGGGCATCGATCCCCCTGTCAGGAGGCAACGACCCCCCTCGAGGGAGCTAAGACCCCTCTCTGTAATTTCCCACACTGGAGAGCAGGAAAGAGCAGGAGAGGGGTCAAGATCTGTTCTTTTTGCACTAGCAGAGGTCAATAAGATCTTGCATTTTTCTACAAGACTCCACGACGTCACTACGCAGTCAAGACAACAATATCCGTTTCTTGACGTCAATACGTCACCAGCTCCCGTTACAACGAGCCACTGCAGTGCACTGCAGTGCCTAGGGTCGATGTTAGGTGAATAGGACTGACCATTTCAAGATAATGATGGACGGCCCAAGCCTAAAACCACAGGTAAGGGTCTCCCACGTCTTCCAGGTGACATACCTGACATACTGTTCATATATGTCAGCAGAGCATATTATTATTATTATAATCAAGGGGAAGCGCTAAACCCGGAGGATTATAAAGCGCCTGGGGGGGGATGTGGAAGGCATTCAGGCTTAATTCGGGGAACTGGAGCACAGATCCAATTCCCTAAATCAAGAGCCCCTCACCAACATCAAGGAACCTTCCTTGAGGGGTCAGCAGAGCATATATTAACCCTGGTTATAATCACCTCCTTACAGCCATGGTGGAGCTCCAGACAACAAAAGGTCGACGGGAACCTTGAAGAGGCTGCAGGTGTTTTCACCTGTCCTCAAGAGATGAGTACTAGTCCACATAGTGGTTCTTTTATTATCATAATTAATGTACTCATCTCGCCCAAAATCTCAAATTTCGTCCACCAGGAACATGATCAATAAACAAGTCCTTGGTGGGTGAAACATCTCAATAAAGTGCCATAAACGGCATATGGTGTCTCATTAACGTAAGTGACGGAATATAATATCATTGTCATACAACACAAAGATGTTTATTATTACTGTTCCTTGATGGGCAGGGGCAACATTTGGCCCTCTTGCCCCTGTCTGTTGGGAAGGGGTAACAGGCATGCAAGAAAATTTGCCCAGGAAATCGAACCTAGGACCTTGCAGTTGTGCGCTGAATGCTCTCGCTAGTGAACTACATGGCACCCTAGGAAAATGGATAATGTGATTGCAGTTGTTTTTATGGTGGAGGTGGGATAATTATTGAAAATGTGTGGTTGTGGTCGTGGTGTAGGTGGGTTTGTTCGGTGGAACCGAAGGGTGAAGACGGGTTGGGGAGGAGTTACCCAGACTTGAGGTCCACTTCCTTCACCGTGCTTTGCAGGAAACGCCTTGTGTCAACAGTGTTGGAGGAAGAGAACTTATGGTATGACACTGTGTTGGAGGAAGAAGACTGAGGGTATGACACCTTGTGTTGGAGAAAGAAGACTGAGGGTATGACACCTTGTGTTGGAGAAAGAAGACTGAGGGTATGACACCTTGTGTTGGAGGAAGAAGACTGAGGGTATGACACCTTGTGTTGGAGGAAGAAGACTGAGGGTATGACACCTTGTGTTGGAGGAAGAAGACTGAGGGTATGACACCTTGTGTTGGAGGAAGAAGACTGAGGGTATGACACCTTGTGTTGGAGAAAGAAGACTGAGATGACACCTTGTGTTGGAGAAACAAGGAGGGTATGACACCTTGTGTTGGAGAAAGACTGAGGGTACACCTTGAGGAAGAAGACTGAGGGTATGACACCTTGTGTTGGAGAAACAAGACTGAGGGTATGACACCTTGTGTTGGAGAAACAAGACTGAGGGTATGACACCTTGTGTTGGAGGAACAAGACTGAGGGTATGACACCTTGTGTTGGAGAAACAAGACTGAGGGTATGACACTTTGTGTTGGAGAAACAAGAATGAGGGTATGACACCTTGTGTTGGAGAAACAAGACTGAGGGTATGACACCTTGTGTTGGAGAAACAAGACTGAGGGTATGACACCTTGTGTTGGAGGTAGAAGACTGAGGGTATGACACCTTGTGTTGGAGGTAGAAGGCTGAGGGTATGACACCTTGTGTTGGAGAAACAAGACTGAGGGTATGACATCTTGTGTTGGAGAAACAAGACTGAGGGTATGACACCTTGTGTTGGAGAAACAAGACTGAGGGTATGACACCTTGTGTTGGAGAAACAAGACTGAGGGTATGACACCTTGTGTTGGAGAAACAAGACTGAGGGTATGACACCTTGTGTTGGAGAAACAAGACTGAGGGTATGACATCTTGTGTTGGAGAAACAAGACTGAGGGTATGACACCTATGAGGGTATGACACCTTGTGTTGGAGAAACAAGACTGAGGGTATGACACCTTGTGTTGGAGAAACAAGACTGAGGGTATGACACCTTGTGTTGGAGAAACAAGACTGAGGGTATGACACCTTGTGTTGGAGAAACAAGAATGAGGGTATGACACCTTGTGTTGGAGAAACAAGACTGAGGGTATGACACCTTGTGTTGGAGAAACAAGAATGAGGGTATGACACCTTGTGTTGGAGAAACAAGACTGAGGGTATGACACCTTGTGTTGGAGAAACAAGACTGAGGGTATGACACCTTGTGTTGGAGAAACAAGACTGAGGGTATGACACCTTGTGTTGGAGAAACAAGACTGAGGGTATGACACCTTGTGTTGGAGAAACAAGACTGAGGGTATGACACCTTGTGTTGGAGAAACAAGACTGAGGGTATGAAAATCTCCAGTGTCGGCATGTGTACGTAATAAAACTATCGTGTTTACACTGCATGTCTAAAACCGTACATTACCCTTAATCTTCTTAGCGAATCCTCGAGAGCCCTAACAAAACCGTAAGTTAGGCGTAGTATTTTGATGGATTTAGGCCTTAAGAATAATTTAGGAAGGCGAATCATTAAATAATATTAAGACTATTAAAGTATCAGGATGTTACATTAGATAATGAGCGTATACCTTCTATATGTACTTGTAGAAATAAAGATAATAATAATAATTAATAATAATATTATTATTACATGTATTATTATTGAATGTAGGTGGCAACTCTGCAGAGGGCTGAGGAGAACGAGAGATCACATGCTTGCTCGTCCTTCTGGTTCTAGTAGGCAAGGTGAGCGGTCAAGCAGTGACTGCTGGTGGACTGTGTCAACAACATCCACACCTTGCCTCAGCCTTACAAAATATCGTCTGGCAGCCAGAGAAACATCGTTGTGCAAGAAAGGTATAAAATACCGACAATATGAAAGTTAAGACACATGTGCAACATCTGGATATCTTTATTGTAGACGTTTCGCCATCCAGTGGCTTTATCAATACAGATTCTAGGACATAATAGGAAGACAGTAGAACTATATACAAAAGATGAGGTAATCAGTCCCTCGGCCTTGGAGTTAGTGTTCACAGCATCGTGGTGGAGGAGAATCTGGAGCAAAGGCAAGAAGACTGGCGTTTATATAGGCGTCAGTGGAAGGGACGGGCAGCAGACGAGGGCAGTCACTGGTAGGCGGGATTCCCAAGTGGAAGTAGGTCCTTCCCAAAGAGATGGGTTAGTTGCAGCAGCCGTGAAGAAGGTCTTGTAGATGTCCTCTGAACCAAGATTCCATGATGTTGCAGTGTCTGACAAGTTGTGCAAGAAAGGTATAAAATACCGACAATATGAAAGTTAAGACACATGTGCAACATCTGGATATCTTTATTGTAGACGTTTCGCCATCCAGTGGCTTTATCAATACAGATTCTAGGACATAATAGGAAGACAGTAGAACTGACGCCTATATAAACGCCAGTCTTCTTGCCTTTGCTCCAGATTCTCCTCCACCACGATGCTGTGAACACTAACTCCAAGGCCGAGGGACTGATTACCTCATCTTTTGTATATAGTTCTACTGTCTTCCTATTATGTCCTAGAATCTGTATTGATAAAGCCACTGGATGGCGAAACGTCTACAATAAAGATATCCAGATGTTGCACATGTGTCTTAACTTTCAGAGAAACATCGGTAGAAGCAGTCCCAAAATAGAGAGGATATTTTGTCTCCATGCCAGACCCTGTCCATAAGATTATTACTCAAGTCTTCAACTAAATTAACTAGTGTGGTGAATGGTTTTGAAAACCGACAAGTTGAAGAATTGAGACACTTGTGCAACACATGGGAATCTTTATTGAAGAAACGTTTCGCCACACAGTGGCTTCATCAGTCCAATACAAAGTAGAAATAGGTAAGGAGAGGAGGAGTTCGAGGTAATCAGTCCCTCAACCTGGAATCGATGTGTTCAGTCCATCACTCTTGTAGGAAGTGCAGCATAGGGCCAGAGAGGTGGCTTATATACGGCAGTCAGATGAGTTGAAGCAGGAGGAGGCGGGATCACAGTGGGACCTGCCACTTGTGTAAGTAGGTCGTCGTCCAAAGGTTGGGCAAGCGTTGAAGTCTTTGTACCAAGATCCCATGTGTTGCACAAGTGTCTCAATTCTTCAACTTGTCGGTTTTCAAAACCATTCATCACATCTGTCAGACACTGCAACATCATGGGATCTTGGTACAAAGACTTCAACGCTTGCCCAACCTATGGACGACGACCTACTTACACAAGTGGCAGGTCCCACTGTGATCCCGCCTCCTCCTGCTTCAACTCATCTGACTGCCGTATATAAGCCACCTCTCTGGCCCTATGCTGCACTTCCTACATGAGTGATGGACTGAACACATCGATTCCAGGTTGAGGGACTGATTACCTCGAACTCCTCCTCTCCTTACCTATTTCTACTTTGTATTGGACTGATGAAGCCACTGTGTGGCGAAACGTTTCTTCAATAAAGATTCCCATGTTGCACAAGTGTCTAAATTAACTAGGCGGCCAATGACACCACTGAGTGGAAAGCTAGGATAATTAAGGGTATGTGATATAAGCAGGGCAATGCCCCACCCTAGGGTAGGTCACAGTAAATATTGTTTAGTAATTTATTTACTGTGAACCTCGTTCCAGAAGCTAGTAACTCCTCAGTCATATATTGATGCTAGTTAGCGCAAACCCAAAAAATATAAGGAACCTTAGGTTGTATACTAGAGTTACTAACCTATTGTTTGCAGGTACCATTTTTCCCTTTACACGTGACCATTGAGTAGGCAGTCTCACAGAGGTCAAGCTAGCCTGAGTAGTCTCAGGGAAAATTTCTAATTATGACAGACTTTACATCAAGTAAGTTGGTTTCATTCTGTGCATGGGTATGTGGAGACCCGCAGGGTCTTCGTCCCAATTACCTTTTTCAAAGAAGAGAACCACGGAAGTTTGTGAGGGTAGGATTGTTAATCTTACATTAACTGCGCCAGCTGTGATTGCCAGAGTTGAGCACCTCACTCTGGGGGAGAGGGAGGGTATAACACTGTGTTGGAGGAAGGAGAGGGAGGGTATGGCACTGTGTTGGAGGAAGGAGACTGAGGGTATGACACTGTTGGAGGAAGGAGAGGAAGGGTTTGAACTGTGTGTTGGAGGAAAGAGAGGGAGGGTTTAATACTTCGTGTTGAAGGATGGGTATGACGTTGCGTGTTGGAGGAAGGAGAGGGAGGGTATGGCACTGTGTTGGAGGAAGGAGAGGGAGGGTATGGCACTGTGTTGGAGGAAGGAGAGGGAGGGTATGGCAATGTGTTGGAGGAAGGAGAGGGAAGGTATAGCACTGTGTTGGAAAAAAAAGAGGGTATGGCACTGTGTTGGAGGAAGGAGAGGGAGGGTATGGCAATGTGTTGGAGAAAGGAGAGGGAGGGTATGGCACTGTATTTCTTATATACCTCAGTCAGGTGAGTTGAAGTAGGAGGAGGTGGAGTCACCGGTGGAAAAATCCCCTAATGCATGTAGGTCATGCCTGTAGGTCAGGCAAACATTGAAGAATTTCCTGTATTAAGACCCCAATATGTTGCTGGGTCTGACATGTGATGTAAATGGTTTAGAAAACGGACAAAATGAAGCATGAGACACTTATGTAACGTATGGGAATCTTTAGTGTGAAACATTACGCCAATCAGTGGCTTCTTCAGTCCAATACAGAGAAAAATTGTAAAATATAAGGAGGAGGACGAGCTTGAGGTAATCACTCCGTCAGCCTTGAGTCGATGTGTTCTGTCCATCAGTCTTCAGAACTGTACATTTCACTGTTTAAATAACTTACAAACTCGAATAGTTAAGATTTCAAAATTTCATGAAACTCATTTAAACCTTAAATTTTATATTCTCGTTATCTTATTATTTTATTTTTTCTACAACAATGAGAGACTTGTGAATATATATTTTCTTACCTCCCAAAAAAAAAAATTCTATTCATGAAAATTAATAAAGACAACGTATTTCTTCCCGTCAACACTTGTGGAATATTATCTAAACTTTTAAATTTTCATGACTATGTTAATTTGCAATGACCATTTTGTCTTGCAACCCTCTTTGATGTTCATAGAATAATATTGTTTGAAATGTAAATTTCCACTTCCTGTATATATAAACAAGGCAAGTTTATCAGATGTAAACAACACAGCTGATGCACCAAACAAATACATTTAACTAGCTAATACGTTATTATTTTGCAATATAAATTTAATGCATACCTATAATGTTACTCTATGTTGAACGTTCCAAGATATACTGTTCAAGGGACTTGAAACAGTCCTGGTAGTTCAGATGTCTGAATGAATTTATGCAAGCGGTGAAGATTCTCTAAGTTCTTCAGCTTTGAAATCTCTACCGCCTTAAAGAGGCAGTATAATACAATAATGTTCCAGCCTGCAAAGAACAAGTGACTTGAAGAGTATCATCACTGGATTCACAATTCTTATCTTGAATGTTCTAGTTATCCAGCCTATTATTTTCCTTGGGGTAGTGTAGCAAAATTATTATGATCCTTCATAGTGAGATCTTCTGACACTGTCACTCACAAGTCTCGCTCATTAAACTTCCGCTCAAGTGAATTATTCGCGTTTATCTTGTAGTCCATTTCAATCATCATTTTTTCAATTTTTCCATAGTGGAATATCTGAATTTTGTTTTCAATGAGCATTATATTATTGTCTGTGGCCCAATGGAAAAAGTGGGTTATATCTGCATGAAGATTCGCTGTATCTTCGATGGACTCCACTCATATATATCCTGGTATCAACAAAGGATGCTATAGTGTTGTGATGCATATCCTTGTTTATATCAGATATAAGAATGAGAAATAGAAGTGAAGCGAGTACTGTTTTGTGAGGAACCAGCCTTTTCACCGTGGCAGCCTCCGACTACACTCCATTTACTATTACTACCTTGTTTGTTTTTGTTAAGAGATTAACTATCCAGAAATAAATTATGGTGTATCTTTCTTGCCTATATTCCAGGGACTTCAAGCGTTCCTAGTAATTTAAGTGCTTGACAGATTTTAAACTGGCAGTGAGAGTTCTCTGGCATTCTCCATCTCCTCACTAGTGACTTAAAAGGGATTCTTAGTATATTATGGCCTAGAGAGCAAGTGACTTCAAGAATATCATTAACTGGGTATCTTTAATTTTGAAGGTTTTGCTTAGCATGCTAATCATTTTTCCTTGAATTGTGGTAATAATATGATCACTGAATGTGATATGTTCTGACATTATTACTCGTTTGTCATATACCCAATTTTCATTAGTTCAGTTTTTCCACAATGGAGTAGCCAAAATTTGTCCTCACTGAACATTATATTGTCAGTGGCCCTCTGGAAGACATGGTTTGCATCAGCTTGAAGGTTTGTTGTTTTCTCCGCTGCCACTCTCATACAAATTCTAATCTCATCGGCAAAGAATATGATGCTATGATTATATCCCTTTTTTATGTTGAATTTGAGAATAAAAAAGACAACTGAGCGGATTGCTGTGCGGTAGAAAACAGAACTTTCAGTCAATGTAATAGTCTCTGACTTGACTGTGTTCACTATAATTCTTTGGGCTTTGTTTGTTAAGAAGCTAAATATCCATCTGCTCATATTTTCAGTTATTTCTTTTAAAAAGTTTTTGTACACTAGTTTCTGTATTTTGCTTGTCTCCCAGAACACCAAGATGATGTAATGAAGTAGCAGATGCGAGAAGCAACAGCTGATACATAGCATCATGCTGCCCTGAGTTACTCACTTGTTGTGAATCTATAGAAACCTTGCTTCTTAAAACTGTTTAAAAGATTTTCCTAATGTTGGAGGTCAGAGCAATCGGTCTATAGTTTCTTGTATATCGTCCGGTTTTCCAATAAAGATTTAGCAGCTGTGGTAGTTTCAAAGGTCATGTTCTAACAGAGTTGGATTTACTGTTACTGAGAAATTACCATTAATATGACTATTCTGTATTCTCTGGGAAAAGAGCTTAGATCTAGGTGAAGGACCAGTTGCCTTAAAAAGTGCAGACATAGTTCCTCAGCAGAGAAGTGACGGTAGAGAACTGGCAAATAATTACAAACCAGTAACAACAATATTATGCATTATCAAAGTTAGTTAAAGGGTGACGAAACGCGAAACTGCAAAAATCTATGAAAAAAAACATGAGGCCTGGTCTCAGACCGGGCCGCAGGGGCGTTGACCCCCGAAACCCTCTGCAGGTAAACTCCAGATATACAACCCAGACCAACATTGGTTTAGAACTGGAGGATCATGTTTGTCAAGCTGACAAAATCACAAAAGTTTTAAAAGAAAATCAAAATGCAGATACTGTCTATACGATTTTTTTCATGAAGAAACTATATCACTATCTATGTCAAGTGCAAGATCAACCAGGCTGTGAGGATATGCAGGCCAGTGGGCTACTTAAAGCAAAAGCCTGATTCATCAGGGATGCACCAGAAAAGCCTGGCCAGAGGCAGAGCTGGGGAAGCAGAAATGGTTCTCGAAACCCATCACACACACACTATCCCATACACAGGAAAAATGGAAGAGGAAGCAAAAAGAAAAATAGTAAACTAGGACTGATCACTAGACAAAAACAAGGAGAATAAGGATGGGGGTGAAGCTGAACGGTGAGAAGCACCACTGCCAACCAGGGAAGGAGTAACCTGGGTGCCAATTGCTGTTACCTCCCCCCACCCCCACCCCCCCCAGGGCGTACACTCCCGGCAATCTGATGTTACTGTTAAACACACAGTGAAGGTAATTATGCTCTGGTAGTCACGCGGACCATGTAGTCACATCTCACATCCACCCTCAAGTATGTTCACAGTTAAACATTTCCATCCTCGCTCACCTAACAGAATTTATACGGTTCTTGATTTAACAATTATTTGTATAACTATGTATGTGTTTATATATGTTTATATATATATATATATATATATATATATATATATATATATATATATATATATATATATATATATATATATATTGTGTGTGTGTGAGTGTGTGTGTGTACTCACCTAATTGTGGTTGCAGGGGTCGAGACTCAGCTCCTGGCCCCGCCTCTTCACTGATCGCTACTAGGTCCTCTCTCTCTCTGCTTCCTGAGATTTGTCTAATGCGTGGAATAGATAAGGTGGACAGAGACTGGATGTTCCAGAGACTGGACACAGAAACAATGGGTCACAATTGGAAGTTGAAGACTGAGACGAGTCAGAGGGATGTTTGGAAATATTTCTTCAGTCATAGAGTTGTCAGGAATTGGAATAGTCTAGCAAGTGATGTAGTGGAGGCAGGAACCATACATAGCTTAAAGAGGAGGTATGACAAAGCTCAGGAAGCAGAGAGAGGACCTAGCAGCGATCAGTGAGGAGGAGGGGCCAGGAGCTGAGTCTCGACCCCTGCAACCACAATTAGGCGAGTACAATTAGGTGAGTACACACACACACACACACACACATTATATATATATATATATATATATATATATATATATATATATATATATATATATATATATATATATATATATATATAACACATTGGCTGTTTACTACCAAGGCAGGGTGGCCCAAAATAGAAAAAACTTTCATCATTCACTCCATCACTGTCCTGCCAGAGGCATGCTTGCGCTACAGTTATAAAACTGCAACATTAACACCCCTCCTTCAGAGTGCAGACACTGTACTTCCCATCTCCAGGACTCAAGTCCGGCCTGCCGGTTTCCCTGAATCCCTTCATAAATGTTACCTTGCTCACACTCCAACAGCACGTCAAGTATTAAAAACCATTTGTCTACATTCGCTCCTATCTAGCATGCTCACGCATGCCTGCTGGAGGTCCAAGCCCCTCGCACACAAAACCTCCTTTACCCCCTCCGTCCAACCTTTCCTAGGCCGACCCCTACCCCGCCTTCCCTTCACTACAGATCTGCATACTCTCGAAGTCATTCTATTTCGTTCCATCATCTCTACACGTCAAACCATCTCAGTGGCCCCTCCTCAGCCCTCTAGATAATAGTTTTGGTAATCCCATACCTCCTTCTAATCTCTAAACTACGGATTCTCTGCATTATATTCACACCACACATTGCCCTCAGACATGACATCTTCACTGCCTCCAGTCCTCTCCTTGTTGCAACATTCACAACCCATGCCTCACACCCATACAAGAGCGTTGGTATAACTATACTCTCATACATTAACCTCTTTGCTTTCAAGGATAAAATTCTTTGTCTCCACAGACTCCTCAGTGCACCACTCACCCTTTTCCCCTCGTCAACTCTATGATTCACCTCATCCTTCATAGACCCATCTGCTGACACGTCCACTCCAAAATATCTGAATACATTCACATCCTACATACTCTCTCCCTCCAATCTGATATCCAGTTTTCCATTACCTATTTTTTATCCTCATCACCTTACTCTTTCCTATATTCACTTTCAATTTTCTTCTTTTACATACCCTACTAAACTCATCAACCAACCTCTGCAACTTCTCTTCAGAATCTCCCAAAAGCACACACACACACATGCGCACACACACACTCACAAGAAACGATCAAGAGGTATGTGAGGAGCTCAACACGAGATTTAAGGAAGTATTTACAGTAGAGTCAGGAAGGACTCTGGGGGGACAGACCAGATGGGGACACCAGCAAGGAATACACCAACAAGTGTTGGACGACATACATACAGATGAGGAGGAGGTGAAGAAACTGCTAAGGGACATCGATACCTCAAAGGCAATGGGACCGGACAACATCTCCCGTGGGTCCTTAGAAAGGGAGCAGATATGTTGTGTGTGCCACTTACCACAATCTTCAACACGTCCCTGGAAACTGGGCAACTACCTGAGGTATGGAAGACGGCAAATGTAGTTCCCATTTTTAAAAAAGGAGACAGAAAAGAGGCACTAAACTATAGACCTGTGTCATTGACGTGTATAGTATGCAAAATTATGGAGAAGATTATCAGGAGGAGAGTGGTGGAGCACCTGGAACGGAACAAGAGTATAAATGCCAACCAGCACGGATTCATGGAAGGCAAATCCTGTGTCACAAACCTTCTGGAGTTTTATGATAAAATAACAGAAGTAAGACACGAGAGAGAGGGGTGGGTTGATTGCATCTTCTTGGACTGCAAGAAGGCCTTTGACACAGTTCCTCACAAGAGATTAGTGCAGAAGCTAGAGCATCAGGCGCATATAACAGGAAGGGCACTGCAATGGATCAGAGAATACCTGACAGGGAGACAACAACGAGTCATGGTACGTAATGATGTATCACAGTGGGCACCTGTGACGAGCGGGGTCCCACAGGGGTCGGTCCTAGGACCAGTGCTATTTTTGGTATATGTGAACAACATGATGGAAGGGTTAGACTCAGAAGTGTCCCTGTTTGCAGATGATGTGAAGTTAATGAGGAGAATTAAATCTGATGAGGACCAGGCAGGACTTCAAAGAGACCTGGACAGACTGGACACCTGGTCCAGCAAATGGCTTCTCGAATTTAATCCTGCCAAATGCAAAGTCATGAAGATTGGGGAAGGGCACAGAAGACCACAGACCGAGTATAGGCTAGGTGGCCAAAGACTGCAAACCTCACTCAAGGAGAAAGATCTTGGGGCGAGTATAACACCGAGCATGTCTCCGGAAGCACACATCAACCAGATAACTGCTGCAGCATATGGGCGCCTGGCAAACCTGAGAACAGCATTCCGATACCTTAGTAAGGAATCGTTCAAGACACTGTACACCGTGTATGTCAGGCCCATACTGGAGTATGCAGCACCTGTTTGGAACCCGCACTTGATAAAGCACGTCAAGAAACTAGAGAAAGTACAAAGGTTTGCGACAAGGTTAGTTCCAGAGCTAAGGGGAATGTCCTATGAAGAAAGATTAAGGGAAATCGGCCTGACGACACTGGAGGACAGGAGGGTCAGGGGAGACATGATAACGACATATAAAGTACTGCGTGGAATAGACAAGGTGGACAAAGACAGGATGTTCCAGGGAGGGGACACAGAAACAAGAGGCCACAATTGGAAGTTGAAGACACAAATGAGTCAGAGAGATATTAGGAAGTATTTCTTCAGTCATAGAGTTGTAAGGCAGTGGAATAGCCTAGAAAATGACGTAGTGGAGGCAGGAACCATACACAGTTTTAAGACAAGGTTTGATAAAGCTCATGGAGCGGGGAGAGAGAGGGCCCAGTAGCAACCGGTGAAGAGGCGGGGCCAGGAGCTAAGACTCGACCCCTGCAACCACAAATAGGTGAGTACACACACACGCACACGCACATGCACACGCACACACAGTAGGGACAGCGAGTGCGCTAGTCACGCCGTCGGTGCTCCGGGGATTTAAGTGTTTTTGAGGGCTACTAAGTGTTCTGCAAGGGTTGCTAAGTGTGTCAGGGTAGTCAACAATCCTAGAAGTGTTTTTTTTAATTGCCTGAGCCACACAAGTGTGGGGAAAGACACAATTTTGAAAGTGATCTGGAAAATAAAAGCGTTGTGGCGCAGGCTAGTGTGTAAGGCGGCATTGCCAAGTGTCACCCAAGAAAGGTAATAAAGTGAAACAATCGTGTGACCAGTGAAAGAAATACAGTGAATAGGGTACATTATTAACGAGAAGGAATTGAGGTGGATCTACGCAAGGATGTACATCGAGCTGGACAATCTACAGTGCTACAGCTGCACTACAAGTACTGTATCACCTATGAGTGGTTGTTTGGGTGTGGGGTCCAGGTTCCAATTAACCGCCAAGCTGAATGTGAATTGTCTAACTCTCATAGCACGATAAAGAATAGGCACTCAAGTATTCAATAAGGTTTAGCAAATGGTAATCCATTGAACAAGGCGATTAACTCACTATAAGCAGGTCGATATAGGCAACACTGCAAGGGTGGGAGTCAGGTCACAAGAGGTTGTGGACACAAGCGACAACTGAGAATCTACATTACACTCCAAGCACAAGCCACCTACTTTTCAGACACATAATAAACCCACACATAATTCGACACATAATTACACACACACACACACACACACACACACGCACACACACAAACACACACACACACACACACACACACATACACACACCCACATACACACATACACACACACACACACACACACAAACACACACACACACACACACACATACACACACACACACACACACACACACACATACACACACCCACATACACACATACACACACACACACACACATGGAGCGGGGAGAGAGAGGGCCTAGTAGCAACCGGTGAAGAGGCGGGGCCAGGAGCTAGGACTCGACCCCTGCAACCACAAATAGGTGAGTACAAATAGGTGAGTACACACACACACTGTAAGTGCGGTAAGTCCCAGGAGGTTGGGGGTCAGGTCACAAGAAGGTGTGGGCAGCCAAGGACCACTGAGACTTACATTAAACGAGAAGCCACCTACCTTTCAGTACATAATAAACCCACACATAATTCCACACACAATTACACACAAAATTACACACTCACACACACACACACACACACACACACACACACACACACACACAAATCCAGACACACATACACACCCCCCACACCACCGACATCTCACTACATCCCCTGATCCCTCCCCTCCCTCGATCACCCTCCCCTCCCCCGTTCACCCCAAACCCTCCCCACTCCTCCCCACTCAGCTCCCACATAGCCACAGTTCCTCCACTACTTCCCCCCCCCACACTCTGACACACACACTACTAACCTAACATACAGAACTACATAGGTTTCCCACTCTGAGGCAATCAGGATAAAACAAAAATGGGTTGCCAGAGAGCAACAAGAAAAACCAAGGGACAGGAGGAGGAAAATGCAAAGGAAGATTGGGCAGCAGAGCTCATAAAAAGGGATCATGAATGGGAAAAGAAACTAGAAGAACTTAGCATGAGAATGGAAGAGAGGATAGATATGGAAAGCAGGAAGTGGGAGGTGCATGTCAAAGCAGCAGAAGCTAGGATACAGAGTTTAGAAGAGGAATTGAAAAATCTGAAACAGCCTAAAGAACTAAAGAACATTTTGGGATTGACAACAGAGACTGCTACCTCAGCCACAAATAAGGGGACTGTAGGGAAAGAAGGGGCACAACTGTGTGGAGATGCTCTATCAGAGGAGACTGTAGCAAATGAAAGAGCTAAGCTTTATGTGGAGGCCCTAACAGACAACAACAGAGCCCAAGGAAAGCCGAGAAGGGAAAATGACAGGCCACTGAGCCCAAGTACATTAGCCAGTGAAACTGATGAAAGGAAAGCTGCAGTGGAGGAAACCAAATTAAATGAGGGGATACACAGGGATATGCAGTGGGAGAATGAAAGGGTGAGGTCAGTCTTTGTGTATGGGCTCCAGGAAGTCGAAGGGGAAACATATGAAGCAAGAAAACAAGGCGAAAAAAAGCAATTGAAAGCATCATGAAAGCAATAGGAGAAGACGATATGACCCAGCTGGAAAATTTTCGGAGAATAGGGGGGTTTGTAAAAACATGAACCCGGCCAGTGAGAGTGACCTTCAAGGCAGAAGCGACTCGGACCAGGATCCTGCAGGAGAAAGCACGATTAAGGGACATGACGGCATACAGGAGGGTGTATCTCGACTGCGACAGAACACAAGAAGAAAGGAAGAAACTGAGAGAGATGGTACAAAGGCGAAAGGAGGAAAGAGAGGGGATGGAGAAGACAGACAGGAGATCCCAGACCCAGGAAGATCAAATACAGCCTCCCTCACAGCTTCCTATAGAAGCCTCCCAACCAGGTCAACTCCAGTGCAACCAAACACTCTAAATCAAAACACCCATGCCACATCCAATGCCCCCACCCACTACATTACAAACTTCACCCCCACAGCAACAACCCATAGTTCCTTACCAGGTCTCCCACTTCCCCAACCCCAATATACTTCCCAGACCACAGTCTTAGAAAAGAAGTTGAAGGTGTGGTATACAAATGCAGATGGAATAACAAACAAGTATGAGGAGTGGCACGAAAGAATCAAAGAGACATCCCCAGACATAATAGCACTCACAGAAACAAAACTCACCAGAATAATAACAGATTCAATCTTTCCATCCGGATATCAAATCTTCAGGAAAGACAGAGGGAGGAGAGGGGGAGGAGGAGTTGCACTGCTCATTAAAAACCAGTGGGGTTTTGAGAAAATGGAAGGAATGGATGGCATGGGCGAAAGGGACTACTTAGTAGGAACAATCCCGTCTGAGGGACATGAGGTGATAATTGCAGTAATGTACAACCCACCAAAGAACTGCAGGAGGCCAAGAGAAGAATACGATGAGAGCAACAGAGCAATGATCAACACACTAGCCGAGGTGGCCAGGAGAGCACACATGGGGGGAGCAAAGTTACTAGTTATGGGTGATTTCAATCACAAGGAGATTGACTGGGAAAACCTGGAGCCCCATGGGGGTCCCGAAACATGTAGAGCCAAGATGATGGATGTGGTACTGGAGAACCTCATGCATCAACATGTTAGAGACACTACCAGAGAGAGAGGAGAGGATGAACCAGCAAGGTTGGACCTTGTATTCACCATGAGTAGTTCGGACATCGAGGGTATCATGTATGAAAGGCCCCTGGGAGCTAGTGATCATGTGGTTCTGTGCTTCGACTACATAGTTGAGCTCCAAGTGGAGAGAGTAGCAGGAATAGGCTGGGAAAAACCAAACTACAAAAGGGGGAACTACTCAGGCATGAGGAACTTCCTTCAAGACATTCAGTGGGAGAGGGAACTGACAGGAAAACCAGTACAAGAAATGATGGACTATGTAGCAACAAAATGCAAGGAGGCAGAGGAGAGGTTTGTTCCCAAGGGAAACAGAAATAATGGGAAGAACAGAACGAGTCCTTGGTTCACCCAAAGGTGTAGGGAGGCAAAAACTAGGTGTACTAGAGAATGGAAAAGGTACAGAAGACAGAGAACTCAGGAAAATAAAGAAATCAGCCGAAGAGCCAGAAACGAATATGCACAGATAAGAAGGGAGGCTCAGAGACAATATGAAAATGACATAGCATCAAAAGTAAAGACTGACCCGAAGCTGTTGTACAGCCACATCAGGAGGAAAACAACAGTCAAGGACCAGGTAATCAGACTGAGGAAGGGTGATGGGGAATTCACAAGAAACGACCGAGAGGTATGTCAGGAGTTCAACACAAGATTTAAAGAGGTATTTACAGTGGAAACCAGTAGGACTCCAGGAAATCAGAACAGGGGGGCACACCAGCAAGTGCTTGATGAGGTACATATAACCAAGGAGGAGGTGAAGAAGCTGCTATGCGAACTTGACACCTCAAAGGCGGTGGGACCAGACAACATCTCTCCATGGGTCCTTAAAGAGGGAGCAGAGATATTGTGTGAGCCATTAACAAAGATCTTCAACACATCATTTGAAACTGGGCAACTCCCTGAGGTATGGAAAATGGCAAATGTAGTCCCAATTTTTAAAAAGGGAGACAGACATGAGGCACTAAACTACAGACCTGTATCACTAACGTGTATAGTATGCAAGGTCATGGAGAAGATCATCAGGAGGAGAGTGGTGGGGCACCTGGAAAGAAACAAGTGTATAATTGACAACCAGCACGGTTTCAGGGAAGGAAAATCCTGTGTCACAAACCTACTAGAGTTTTATGACAAGGTGACAGAAGTAAGACAAGAGAGAGAGGGGTGGATCGACTGCGTATTTTTGGACTGCAAGAAGGCTTTCGACACAGTTCCTCACAAGAGGTTACTGCAAAAGCTAGAGGACCAGGCACACATAACAGGAAAGGCACTGCAATGGATCAGAGAATATCTGACAGGGAGGCAACAACGAGTCATGGTACGCGACGAGGTGTCAGAGTGGGCGCCTGTGACAAGCGGGGTTCCACAGGGGTCAGTCTTAGGACCTGTTCTGTTCTTGGTATACGTGAACGACATAACGGAAGGGATAGACTCAGAAGTGTCCTTGTTTGCAGACGATGTGAAGTTAATGAGAAGAATCGAATCGGACGAGGATCAGGCAGGACTACAAAGAGATCTGGACCGGCTACAAGCCTGGTCCAGCAACTGGCACCTTGAATTTAACCCTGCCAAATGCAAAGTCATGAAGATTGGGGAAGAGCAAAGAAGACCGCAGACACAATATAGTTTAGATGGCCAAAGACTGCAAACCTCACTCAAGGAAAAAGATCTGGGGGTGAGTATAACACCGAGCATATCTCCTGAGGCGCACATCAATCAGATAACTGCTGCAGCATACGGGCGCCTGGTAAACCTACGGATAGCGTTCCGATACCTCAGTAAGGATTCGTTTAAGACTCTGTACACCATCTACGTCAGGCCCATACTGGAGTATGCAGCACCAGTTTGGAATCCACACCTAGTCAAGCACGTCAAGAAATTAGAGAAAGTGCAAAGGTTTGCAACAAGACTAGTCCCAGAGCTACGGGGATTGTCCTATGAAGAAAGGTTGAGGGAAATCGGCCTGACGACACTGGAGGCCAGGAGGGTCAGGGGAGACATGATAACGACATATAAAATACTGCGCGGAATAGACGAGGTGGACAAAGACGGGATGTTCCAGAGACGGGACACAGACACAAGAGGTCACAATTGGAAGTTGAAGACTCAGATGAATCAAAGGGATGTTAGGAAGTATTTCTTCAGTCATAGAGTAGTCAGGCCATGGAATAGCCTAGAAAGTGATGTGGTGGAGGCAGGAACCATACATAGTTTTAAGGCGAGGTATGATAAAGCTCATGGGGCAGGGAGAGAGAGGACCTAGTAGCAATCAGCGAAGAGGCGGGGCCAGGAGCTGTGACTCGACCCCTGCAACCACAAATAGATGAGTACAAATAGGTGAGTACAGACACACACACACACACACACACACACACATATATATATATATATATATATATATATATATATATATATATATATATATATATATATATATATATATAGTGCCGAATAGGAAAAACTTGCGATTTTGGCTCAAATAGCTACGCTCTTTTTGCCGAATAAGGCAAGCGAAAATTTGTGTATGCAATAATTTTGCAAAAGTCATTCTCAACCTAACGAAAAAAATATATTTCATTGTGTTTGTTTATTATTAAATTACTGTAAACGTATCTAAAATATATTTAGTTTGATTGAGCTAAATTAAATTGCGCTTGTTATAATAAGGTTATGTAAGTTTTCTAAGGTTGTTTTTGTGCAAAATTAATAGTTTTTACATTAACATAAATGAAAAATATATATATTTAAACTTATAAGAGAAAATTTTAGAAAGGACTTAATTTTAAATGAGTTCTTGGAAACTGACCAATTTTACCTATTCGGCACGACATATATATATATATATTATATATATATATATATATATATATATATATATATATATATATATATATATATATATATATATATATATATATATATATATATATATATATATATATATATATATATATATATATATATATATATATATATATTATATATATTTTTTCTAAGTAGTAGGGTTGTAGAGAGTAACGACCCAGGGGGGCACTACTGTCCTGCCAAATGGGTATGAAACGGAAATCTATAATTGATTTACACAATACTGCGACTGCTAGTGTCTTTTCTTTCTTTTTTTGTAAACACGCAAGATAACAGGTACATCTTGCTACTCCTTCTTACACTGAGGTATTGAGTTCTCTTAACCTCTCCTCATAGGACATACCCAGTATCTCGGGGACTAATCTTGATGCAAACCTCTACACTTTCTCCAATTTCTTAATAACCTTGACCAGGTGTGGGTTCCACACTGGTGCTGCATATTCCAATATTGGCTTGACGTACACGGTGTACAGTGTTGTGAATGACTTCATACTAAGATGTCGAAAAGCTATAATTAGATTACCAAACATGTATTTGCTGCAGCAGTTATTTGGGTGATGTGCCCCACAGGGTATATGCTCGGTATGATAGTCACCCCAACGACCTTCTCCTTGAGTAAGGTTTGTAGCCTTTGACCCTCGAGCCTCTACTCCGTCTGCCCTTCCTTAAACTTCATAACTTTACACTTGGCGAAGTTAAACTCCCGGAGCCATTTGTTAGACCTGGCCTGTAGCCTGTCCACATTCTTTTGTAGCCTTTCCTGGTCTTCGTCCACTTGTATTCTCATGATTAGTTTCAAGTTATCTGCAAATAGGGACACCTCTGATTCTATTCCTTCTGTCATGTCATTCACATATACAGAAACATCACCGGCCCTAGGACTATTCCTTGTGGAACCTCACTTGTCACATGCACCCATTTAGACACTTCATCATGGATCATTATTCGTTGTTTCATTTTTGTCAGATATTTCTCGATGCACTGTATTTCTTCTATTATTCCTGCTTGCTCCTCTAGCTTTTGTATCAGTCTTTTGAGTGGTACTGTGCCAAAAGCCTTCTTACATTCGAAGAAAATGCAATCTACCCATTCCTCTTTCTCCTATCTTACTTATGTAACCGTGTAGAACTCCAGTAGGTTTGTGACACGGGAGTTTTCTTCCCTACAGACCTGCTGGCTGTCATATATGAACTCACTCCTCTCTAAGTGTTCCACCACTTTTCTCCTGATAATCTTTTCCATAACTTTATATAACACATTCCATTAACAATGGTGTGTGGTTTAATGCTGCCTGTCTCTTCTCCTAAAAGTTGGGACTATATTTGCTGTCTTCCACGCCTTTGGCAGTTGCTCTGTGTCGATAGACCTGCTGAAGATTGTTGCTAGTACACACACCTCGGGGTAAACTATGAACTCACTCTGGTCTTTCCATTGTTTCTACTACCTCTGGATACCAACTTTTACGCTTCACTGCACTTTGTGGGCACATGTTCCATCATCCCATAAAAGTTTTTCATTCTAGTTTTCTTTCCCATTGTGTGTGTGTGTGTGTGTGTGTGTGTGTGTGTGTGTGTGTGTGTGTGTGTGTGTGTGTACTCACCTAATTGTGGTTGCAGGGATGGAGTCATTGTTCCTGACCCCGCCTCTTCACTGGTCGCTACAAGGTCCACTCTCTCCCTGCCCCATGAGGTTTTTCATACCTGCCTTACATAATTACTAAATCATTACAATGTATTTCTGGATGCTGCAGAAGATAAGCTAAATGCTGATGTATGTATATTAATTTAATAAAAGCATTCAACAAATGCGACCATAGTGTAACTGTACACAAAATGCGTGCAAAAAGGAATAACTGAAAAAGGGCCGATGGATACTTAACTTTTTAACAAATACAACACAGAGAGTAGTTGTAAAAATAGTGAAGTCGAAGGCTGTCACACCGAAAACTGCCGTTTCTCACTCACAGTTCTCGCCCCACTTCTCTTGCTCATTCTTATATCCGACATTTACAAGGACATAAATCATAGTACTGTAACATCGTTTGCTGATGACACCAGGATATCTATATTTGAGTGACATCCTTCAAAGACAGCTAATTTTTAGGTAGATGTAAATCCATTCTTCCAGTGGTCCTCAGACAACAATATGATGTTTAACGATGATAAGTTTCAATTACTCCACTATGAAAGAATAAAAGAAATAAATACTAACAAACTTAGATCATTCAATATAGCGATAAAGTCCCATGCGCGAGACTGAAGAGCAATAATGTCGGAAGATCTCACATTCAAGGATCACAACGATGCTGTTATCCCTACTGCAAGGAAAATAATAGGCTGGATAACTAGAACTATCAAGAGATTCTGAGCCAGTGATCATACTCTTCAAGGCATTTGTTCTCTCCAGGCTGGAATACTGCTATATACTAATAGCCCCTTCAAGGCAGGCGAGATTTCGGAGCTGGGAAACGTAGAGGAACTTTCACTACTGTGAGAAAGATAGACAATAATATACACCTGGAAAATCCTGGAGGGATTCGTTCCTAACTTGAACATTAAAATCATTCAGTATAACGACAGGAGATTTGGTAGACGGTGCAAAATATCTCCACTTAAAAGCAAAGGGCGCGACGAATACACCAAGATAGAACTCGATAAGTTTGAGAGGTCCCCAACTCTTTTGTGCCCTCTTTCTTTCGTACGTAAGGTGAATTTTCAACAAACCTCTGGCGGTCTTAAGTTGGAAGTGTAAAAGCTTCTCAAGTAAATGCCTGACAAGCCGGTAGTGGTTCGTACATAGCACTGCGTGCAGTCAGCAGTAACAACCTGGTCGATCAGGCCTTGATCCTCCAGAGGCCAAATCTGGAACAGAGCCGCAGGGGCATTGGCCGTCCCCCCCGAAACGTCCTTTAGGTATCCTTCAGCATCCTTCAGGTCGCATTTATATGGCATTTCTGTCACATAAGTCTCTCCAAATTTACAAACACCTCGCCTATAATGCAGTGATTTACAAACACCTCAGTTATAGTGCCGTTATTTACAAACACCTCAGTCATAGTGCCGTTATTTACAAACACCTCAGTCATAGTGCCGTGATTTAATATGATTTGTGGTATTGCAGCTGTTTACTGTTTATTTGCGTCATTCAAGCTTCTGGTGTTAGTTCCTCTAGTTTGTGTTTACATCTGATCTCGTATTAAGATTTTTCCTACTTTATTACACAACTCTGGTTGTTACTTTATTACACAACTCTGGTTGTTACTTTATTACACAACTCTGGTTGTTACTTTATTACACAACTCTGGTTGTTACTTTATTACACAACTCTGGTTGTTACTTTATTACACAACTCTGGTTGTTACTTTATTACACAACTCTGGTTGTTACTTTATTACACAACTCTGGTTGTTACTTTATTACACAACTCTGGTTGTTACTTTATTACACAACTCTGGTTGTTACTTTATTACACAACTCTGGTTGTTACTTTATTACACAACTCTGGTTGTTACTTTATTACACAACTCTGGTTGTTACTTTATTACACAACTCTGGTTGTTACTTTATTACACAACTCTGGTTGTTACTTTATTACACAACTCTGGTTGTTACTTTATTACACAACTCTGGTTGTTACTTTATTACATAACTCTGGTTGTTACTTTATTACACAACTCTGGTTGTTACTTTATTACACAACTCTGGTTGTTTATTACACAACTCTGGTTGTTACTTTATTACACAACTCTGGTTGTTACTTTATTACACAACTCTGGTTGTTACTTTATTACACAACTCTGGTTGTTACTTTATTACACAACTCTGGTTGTTACTTTATTACACAACTCTGGTTGTTACTTTATTACACAACTCTGGTTGTTACTTTATTACACAACTCTGGTTGTTACTTTATTACACAACTCTGGTTGTTACTTTATTACACAACTCTGGTTGTTACTTTATTACACAACTCTGGTTGTTACTTTATTACACAACTCTGGTTGTTACTTTATTACACAACTCTGGTTGTTACTTTATTACACAACTCTGGTTGTTACTTTATTACACAACTCTGGTTGCTACTTTATTACATAACTCTGGTTGCTACTTTATTACACAACTCTGGTTGCTACTTTATTACACAACTCTGGTTGTTACTTTATTACACAACTCTGGTTGTTACTTTATTACACAACTCTGGTTGTTACTTTATTACACAACTCTGGTTGTTACTTTATTACACAACTCTGGTTGTTACTTTATTACACAACTCTGGTTGTTACTTTATTACACAACTCTGGTTGCTACTTTATTACACAACTCTGGTTGCTACTTTATTACACAACTCTGGTTGTTACTTTATTACACAACTCTGGTTGTTACTTTATTACACAACTCTGGTTGTTACTTTATTACACAACTCTGGTTGTTACTTTATTACACAACTCTGGTTGTTACTTTATTACACAACTCTGGTTGTTACTTTATTACACAACTCTGGTTGTTACTTTATTACACAACTCTGGTTGTTACTTTATTACACAACTCTGGTTGTTACTTTACTACACAACTCTGGTTGTTACTTTATTACACAACTCTGGTTGTTACTTTATTACACAACTCTGGTTGTTACTTTATTACACAACTCTGGTTGTTACTTTATTACACAACTCTGGTTGTTACTTTATTACACAAGTGTTTGTGTGTAACAGTGTAATACTCGACTTGTAAACATTTTTGTCCTCCATCCACCACTGAATTATGATGCTTGACAAGATGTGTCTAGATGACCTGTATATCTTGTAAAGACGATGATAGAAGAATATATTCTTGAAGCACTCCACTTACGTATATTGTAATGAGTATAAGGGAAGAATATATTCTTGAAGCACTCCACTTACGTATATTGTAATGAGTATAAGGGAAGAATATATTCTTGAAGCACTACACTTACTTAAAGAGTAAGAGGGAAGGATATATCCAAGAAGCACCCCACGTATGCACTCGTATGTTATATATAAAATAAGAGGGAGGATATATGCACGAGTTACTCTGCTTGTTGCACTCACACACTAGAAGGCCGCCCTCTGTACCTCAACACTTTTGCTTCCTCTCACTGACACAGACTTGTATCCAACCTTCTACGTTTTATCTTATACCATGTATCTTATACCATGTATCTTATACCATGTATCTTATACCATGTATCTTATACTATGTATCTTATACCATGTATCTTATACCATGTATCTTATACCATGTATCTTATACTATGTATCTTATACCATGTATCTTATACCATGTATCTTATACCATGTATCTTATACTATGTATCTTATACCATGTATCTTATACTATGTATCTTTTCTATCTTTAGCATAATATTCATCTTATGTCTCTTTGTGGAAATATATTCATGTTATATTTGCGTTAATTTTATTTCTAATTTCCTTTATGAAAATATATAATTTTAAATTCGTCACTAGATACACTGTATCTCTAAGCAATATTTTTTTTAAGATTCTCTTCTCTGTGGACCTACTTGTTGAGTGTACATGAGCTTGTGTTACCTGTGGCACTGGAGGTAGCAAGTGCCTGATGTTCCTGGCTGATATATGCACACACACACACACTATATATATATATATATATATATATATATATATATATATATATATATATATATATATATATATATATATATATATATATATATATATATATATATATATTCCCCAGGTATGTCATGCTACTTCTACTTACACTTACGTCACACTACACATGCATGTACAAGCATATATATACTAGCCCATCTGGGTTTTCTTCTGTTTTCTTCCTAGTTCTTGTTCTTGTTTATTTCTGCTTATCTCCATGGGGAAGTGGAGCAGAATTCTTCCTCTGTAAGTCATGCGTGTCGTAAGAGGGGACTAAATGCTGGGAGCAATTGGCTAGTAACCCCTTCCCCTGTATAAAATACTAAAAACAAGGAAAAGAAAAGCTTTATAAAACTGGGATGCTTGAATGTGCGTGGATGTAGTGCGGATGATAAGAAAGAAATGATTGCTAATGTTATGAATGAAAAGAAGTTGGATGTCCTGGCCCTAAGCCAAACACAGGAGAAGGGGGTAGGCGAGTTTCAGTGGGAAGAAATAAATGGGATTAAATCAGGAGTATCTGAGAGAGAGCTAAGGAAGGGGTAGCAATAATGTTGAAGGAGAGAGAAGAGGGAATATAAATGTATAAATTCAAGGATTATGTGGATTAAATAAGGGTCGGATGTGAAAAGTGTGTCATAATAAGTGTGTATGCATCTGGAGAAGAGAGGAGTGTAGAGGAGAGAAAGAGAGACATTTTGGGAGATGTTAAGCGAGTATTTAGGAACTTTTGAGCCAGGTGAAAGTAATTATGGTAGGGACCTAAATGCTAAAGTAGGAGAAACGTTTAGAGAGGGTGTGGTAGGTAAGTTATGGGTGCCAGGTGTAAATGATAATGGGGAGCATTTGATTATAGGGGTTTGGTTATAGGTAATACATATTTTAAGAAAAAGAGGATAAATAAGTATACAAGATATGATGTAGGGCGAAATGAGAGTAGTTTGTTGGACTAGGTATTGGTAGATAAAAGACTGTTGGGTAGACTTCAGGATGTATATGTTTATAGAGGGGCCACATATATATCAGATCATTTTCAGTTGTAGCTACACTGAGAGTAAAAGGTAGATGGAATACAAGGAGAATGGAAACAGCAAGTAAGAGAGAAGTGAAGATTTATAAACTAAAGGAGGAGACAGTTAGGGTAAGATATAAACAACTGTTGGAGAACAGATGGGCTAGTGAGAGTATCAGCAATGGAGTAGAAGATGTATGGGGTAAGTTTAAGAATATAGAATTAGAGTGCTGAGCAGAAGTTTGTGATTATAGGAAAGTGGGTGCGGGAGGGAAGAAGAGCGATTGGTGTAAGGAGAGTAGTAAGAGAGAAAAAGTTAGCATATGAGAGGTTTTTACAATGTAGAAGTGATGCAAGGAGGGAGGAGTATATGGAGAGAAAAAGAGAGGTTAAGAGAGTGGTGAAGCAATGTAAAAAGAGAGCAAATGAGAGGGTGTGTGAGATGTTATCAACAAATTTTGTTGAAAATAAGAAAAAGTTTTGGAGTGAGATTAATAAGTTGAGAAAGCCAGAGAATAAATGGATATGTTAGTTAAAAATAGGAGAGAGTTATAAAATGGAGAGTTAGAGGTATCGGGAAGATGGAGGGAATATTCTGAATAATTGTTAAATGTTGATGAAGATAGGGAAGCTGTGATATCGTGTATAGGCAAGGAGGAACAACATCTTATAGGAGTGAGGAAAAACCAGTTGTGAATGTGAGGGAGGTGCATGGGGCAGTGAGTAAAATGAAAGGGGGTAAAGCAGCTGGGATTGATGGGATAAAGACAGAAAAGTTAAAGGCAGGTGGTTAGTGTTTTAATTTAATAAATGAATGGAAGAGGGTAATGTACCAAGCGATTGGCAGAGAGCATGCATAGTTCCTTTGTATAAAGGCAAAGGGGACAAAAGTGTGTAAAAATTATAGGGGAATAAGTCGGTTGAGTATACCTGGTAGAGTGTATGGTAGAGTTATTACTGAAAGAATTAAGATTAAGACGGAGAGCAGGATGGCAGATGAACAAGGATTCTTTAGGAAGGGTAGGTAGATAAGACACATAGGCAAGATTTAGGCAACTTTATTCCGAAACGTTTCGCCTACACAGTAGGCTTCTTCAGTCGAGTACAGAAAGCAGGCAGGAGCAGTAGGAAGGGTAGGGAGTGTGTAGACCAAGTGTTTGCAGTGAAACACATAGGTGAACAGTATTTAGATAAGGGTAAAGAGGTATCTGTGGCATTTATGGATTTCGAAAAGGCATATGATAAGGTGGATAAGGGGGCAATGGGGCAGATATTGCAAATGTATGGAATAGGAGGTAGGTTACTGAAAGCGGTGAAAAGTTTTTACAAGGATAGCGAGGCTCAGGTTAGAGTATGTAGGCAAGAGGGAGATTATTTCCCAGTAAAACTAGGCCTTAGATAGGGAAGTGTGATGTTACCATAGTTGTTCAATATATTTACAGATGGAGTTGTAAGAGAAGTGAATGTTCGGGTATTGGCAATATGTGTGGAGTTAAAAGATAAAAGAATCTAACACAAAGTGGGAGATGTCACAGTTGCTCTTTGCTCATGATACTGTGCTTTTGGGGGATTCTGAAGAGAAGTTTCAGAGGTTAGTGGGTGAATTTGGTAGGGTATGTAAAAGAAGGAAATTAAAAGTGAATATAGGAAAAAGTAAGGTGATGAGGATAACAAAAAACACCATGTAGCAGAAGACTGGATAACAGATTGGAGGGAGAGAGTAAGGAGGAGGTGAATGTGTTCAGAGATTTGGCAGTGGATGTGTCAGCAGAAGGATGAGTTGAATCATGGAATTAACGAGGGGAAAAAGGTGATTGGTGCACTGAGGAGTCTGTGGAGACAAAAAACTTTATCCATGAAAGCAAAGAAAGTAATGTATGAGAGTATAGTTATACCAACGCTCTTGTGTGGGTGTGAGGCATGGGTTGTGAATGTTGCAACAAGGAGAGGACTGGAAGCAGTGAAGATGTCGTGTCTGAGGGCAAAGTGTGGTGTGAATATAATGCAGAGAATCCGTAGTTTAGAGATTAGGAGGAGGTATGGGATTACCAAAACTATTATCTAGAGGGCTGAGGAGGGGTCACTGAGATGGTTTGACATGTAGAGATGATGGGACGAAATAGAATGACTTCGAGAGTATGCAGATCTGTAGTGAAGGGAAGGCGGGGTAGGGGTCGGCCTAGGAAAGGTTGGAGGGGGGGGGTAAAGGAGGTTTCGTGTGCGAGAGGCTTGGACTTCCACCAAGCATGCGTGAGCGTGTTAGATAGGAGCGAATGTAGACAAATGGTTTCTAGGACTTGACGTGCTGTTGGAGTATAAGGAAGGAAACATTTATGAAGGGATTCAGGTAAACCGGCAGACTGGACTTGAGTCCTGGAGATGGGAAGTACAGTGTCTGCACTCTGAAGAAGTTGCAATTTTAAAACTGTAGTGTAAGCGCACCTCTGGAAAGACAGTGATCGAGTGAATGATGATGAAAGTTTCTTTTTCGGGCCACCCTGCCTTGGTGAGAATCGGCCTGTGTGTTAATAATAAATAATAAAATATATTCCCCATGTAAGTGGTCCCCATTGCGACCACTTCCTTTATGGAGACCACTTCTATGGGGAAATGGAACAGAATTCTTCCTCCGTAAGCCACGCGTGACGTAAGAAGCTACAAAAATGCCAGGAGCAAGAGGCTAGTAACCCCTTCTTCAGTAAGCACTAAATTTAAAAAGAGAAACTTTTGCTATTCTTTTTAGGTCACCCTGCCTCGGTGGGACATGGCTGGCTTGTTGAATATATATATATATATATATATATATATATATATATATATATATATATATATATATATATATATATATATATATGTGTGTCATCATGTATCACACACTTAGTATCAAATCTTATAGTGTATATGAAATGGATATGTTATAATGATTTGGAAACTATTATTATTATTATTATTATTATTATTAGTAGTAGTAGTAGTAACAAACGGAAGCACTAAACACCTGTGGGTTATGAAGCATTAATATGAATGAATTACATGAGCTCATATTGGTGTGTAATGACCTTACAACGGGTCATTTCCACCTTTATCGTAAGATGATAAAGAGTGCGTATGTCTGCACTGGTGGGTAGCAGTGTTGTCTGGTGGGTAGGAGTGTTGTCTGGTGGGTAGCAGTGTTGTCTGGTGGGTAGCAGTGTTGTCTGGTGGGTAGGAGTGTTGTCTGGTGGGTAGGAGTGTTGTCTGGTGGGTAGGAGTGTTGTCTGGTGGGTAGGAGTGTTGTCTGGTGGGTAGGAGTGTTGTCTGGTGGGTAGGAGTGTTGTCTGGTGGGTAGCAGTGTTGTCTGGTGGGTAGGAGTGTTGTCTGGTGGGTAGGAGTGTTGTCTGCTGGGTAGGAGTGTTGTCTATGTGAAGCAGTGTTGTCTGGTGGGTAGGAGTGTTGTCTGGTGGGTAGCAGTGTTGTCTGGTGGGTAGCAGTGTTGTCTGGTGGGTAGCAGTGTTCTCTGGTGGGTAAGAGTGTTGTCTGCTGGGTAGGAGTGTTGTCTGTGGGTAGGAGTGTTGTCTGGTGGGTAGGAGTGTTGTCTGGTGTGTAGGAGTGTTGTCTGGTGGGTAGGAGTGTGGTCTGGTAGGTAGGAGTGTGGTCAGGTGGGTAGGAGTGTGGACTGGTGGGTAGGAGTGTGGTCTGGTGGGTAGCAGTGTTGTCTGGTGGGTAGGAGTGTTGTCTGGTGGGTAGGAGTGTGGTCTGGTGGGTAGGAGTGTTGTCTGGTGGGTAGGAGTGTGGACTGGTGGGTAGAAGCGCGGTCTAGTAGGTAGAAGTGTAATCTGGTGGGTAGGAGTGTGGTCTGGTGGGTAGGAGTGTGGTCAGGTGGAGCGGAGTGTGGTCTGGTGGGTAGCAGTGTTGTCTGGTGGGTAGGAGTGTTGTTTGGTGGGTAGGAGTGTGGTCTGGTGGGTAGAAGTGTGGTCTGGTGGGTAGGAGTGTTGTCTGGTGGGTAGGAGTGTGGTCTGGCGGGTAGGAGTGTGGTGTAGTGGATAGGAGTGTAATCTGGTGGGGAGGAGTGTGGTCTGGTGGGTAGGAGTGTGGTCTGGTGGGTAGGAGTGTGGTCTGGTGGGAAGAAGTGTGGTCTGGTGGGGAGGAGTGTGGTCTGGTGGGTAGGAGTGTGGTCTGGTGGATAGGAGTGTGGTCTGGTGGGTAGGAGTGTGGTCTGGTGGGTAGGAGTGTGGTCTGGTGGGTAGGAGTGTTGTCTGGTGGGTAGGAGTGTGGTCTGGTGGGTAGGAGTGTTGTCTGGTGGGTAGGAGTGTTGTCTGGTGGGTAGGAGTGTGGTCTGGTGGGTAGGAGTGTGGTCTGGTGGGTAGGAGTGTTGTCTGGTGGGTAGGAGTGTTGTCTGGTGGGTAGGAGTGTGGTCTGGTGGGAAGGAGTGTGGTCTGGTGGGTAGGAGTGTGGTCTGGTGGGTAGGAGTGTTGTCTGGTGGGTAGGAGTGTGGGGTCTGGTGAGTAGGAGTGTTGTCTGGTGTTTAGGAGTGTGGTCTGGTGGGTAGGAGTGTTTTCTGGTGGGTAGGAGTGTGGTCTGGTAGGTAGGAGTGTTGTCTGGTCTGGTGGGTAGGAGCGTGGTCTGGTGGGTAGGAGTGTGGTCTGGTGGGTAGGAGTGTGGTCTGGTGGGTAGGAGTGTGGTCTGGTGGGTAGGAGTGTTGTCTGTAGTAGGTGTAGGTGGGTAGTGTGGTCTGGTGGGTAGGAGTGTTGTCTGGTGGGTAGGAGTGTTATGGGTAGAAGTGTGGTCTGGTGGGTAGGAGTGTTGTCTGGTGGGTAGGAGTGTGGTCTGGCGGGTAGGAGTGTGGTGTAGTGGATAGGAGTGTAATCTGGTGGGGAGGAGTGTGGTCTAGTGGGTAGGAGTCTGGTCTGGTAGGTAGGAGTGTAGTCTGGTGGGTAGGAGTGTGGTCAGGTGGGTAGGAGTGTGGTCTGGTGGGTAGGAGTGTGGTCTGGTGGGAAGGAGTGTGGTTTGGTGGCTAGGAGTGTGGTCTGGTGGGTAGGAGTGTGGTCTGGTGGGTAGGAGTGTGGTCTGGTGGGTAGGAGTGTGGTCTGGTGGGTAGGAGTGTGGTCTGGTGGGTAGGAGTGTGGTCTGGTGGGTAGGAGTGTGGTCTGGTGGGTAGGAGTGTTGTCTGGTGGGTAGGAGTGTGGTCTGGTGGGTAGGAGTGTGGTCTGGTGGGTAGGAGTGTGGTCTGGTGGGTAGGAGTGTGGTCTGGTGGGTAGGAGTGTGGTCTGGTGGGTAGGAGTGTGGTCTGGTGGGTAGGAGTGTGGTCTGGTGGGTAAGAGTTTGGTCTGGTGGGTAGGAGTATGGTCTGGTGGGTAGGAGTGTGGTCTGGTGGGTAGGAGTGTGGTCTGGTGGGTAGGAGTGTGGTCTGGTGGGTAGGAGTGTTGTCTGGTGGGTAGGAGTGTTGTCTGGTGGGTAGGAGTGTTGTCTGGTTGGTATAAGTGTTGTCTGGTGGGTAGGAGTGTTGTCTGGTGGGTAGGAGTGTTGTCTGGTGGGTAGGAGTGTTGTCTGGTGGGTAGGAGTGTTGTCTGGTGGGTAGGAGTGTTGTCTGGTGGGTAGGAGCGTGGTCTGGTGGGTAGGAGTGTTGTCTGGTGGGTAGGAGCGTTGTCTGGTGGGTACGAGTGTTGTCTAGTGGGTAGCACTGTTGTCTGGTGGGTAGGAGTGTTGTCTGGTGGGTAGGAGTGTTGTCTGGTGGGTAGGAGTGTTGTCTGGTGGGTAGGAGTGTGGTCTGGTGGGTAGGAGTGTTGTCTGGTGGGTAGGAGTGTGGTCTGGTGGGTAGGAGTGTTGTCTGGTGGGTAGCAGTGTTGTCTGGTGTCTGGTGGGTAGGAGTGTGGTCTGGTGGGTAGGAGTGTGGTCTGTTGGGTAGGAGTGTTCTCTGCTGGGTAGGAGTGGTGGGTAGTGGTCTGGTGGGTAGGAGTGTGGTCTGGTGGGTAGGAGTGTTGTCTGGTGGGTAGGAGTGTTGTCTGGTGGGTAGGAGTGTGGTCTGGTGGGTAGGAGTGTGGTCTGGTGGGTAGGAGTGTGGTCTGGTGGGTAGGAGTGTTGTCTGGTGGGTAGGAGTGTGGTCTGGTGGGTAGGAGTGTGGTCTGGTGGGTAGGAGTGTGGTCTGGTGGGTAGGAGTGTTGTCTGGTGGGTAGGAGTGTCTGGTGGGTAGGAGTGAAGTGTGGTCTGGTGGGTAGGAGTGTTGTCTGGTGGGTAGGAGTGTGGTCTGGTGGGTAGGAGTGTTGTCTGTGGGTGGAGTGTTGTCTGGTGGGTAGGAGTGTGGTCTGGTGGGTAGGAGTGTGGTCTGGTGGGTAGGAGCGTTGTCTGGTGGGTAGGAGTGTGGTCTGGTGGGTAAGAGTGTTGTCTGGTGGGTAAGAGTGTTGTCTGGTGGGTAGGAGTGTTGTCTGGTGGGTAGGAGTGTGGTCTGGTGGGTAGGAGTGTGGTCTGGTGGGTAGGAGTGTTGTCTGGTGGTTAGGAGTGTTGTCTGGCGGGTAGGAGTGTGGTCTGGTGGGTAGGAGTGTGGTCTGGTGGGTAGGAGTGTTGTCTGGTGGGTAGGAGTGAGGTCTGGTGGGTAGGAGTGTGGTCTGGTGGGTAGCAGTGTTGTCTGGTGGGTAGGAGTGTTGTCTGGTAGTTAGGAGTGTGGACTGGTGGGTAGGAGTGTGGTCTGGTGGGTAGGATTGTGGACTGCTGGGTAGAAGTGCAGTCTAGTAGGTAGAAGTGTAATCTGGTGGGTAGGAGCGTGGTCTGGTGGGTGGGAGTGTGGTCTGGTGGGTCAGAGTGTACTCTGGTGGGTAGCAGTGTTGTCTGGTGGTAGGAGTGTTGTTTAGTGGGTAGGAGTGTGGTCTGGTGGGTAGGAGTGTGGTCTGGTGGGTAGGAGTGTTGTCTGGTGGGTAGGAGTGTTGTCTGGTGGGTAGGAGTGTGGTCTGGCGGGTAGGAGTGTGGTGTAGTGGATAGGAGTGTAATCTGGTGGGGAGGAGTGTGGTCTGGTGGGTAGGAGTGTGGTCTGGTAGGTAGGAGTGTGGTCTGGTGGGTAGGAGTGTTGTCTGGTGGGTAGGAGTGTGGTCTGGTGGGTAGGAGTGTGGTCTGGTGGGTAGGAGTGTGGTCTGGTGGGTAGGAGTGTAGTCTGGTGGGTAGGAGTGTGGTCTGGTGGGTAGGAGCGTTGTCTGGTGGGTAGGAGTGTGGTCTTGTGGGTAAGAGTGTTGTCTGGTGGGTAAGAGTGTTGTCTGGTGGGTAAGAGTGTTGTCTGGTGGGTAGGAGTGTGGTCTGGTGGGTAGGAGTGTGGTCTGGTGGGTAGGAGTGTGGTCTGGTGGGTAGGAGCGTTGTCTGGTGGGTAGGAGTGTGGTCTGGTGGGTAAGAGTGTTGTCTGGTGGGTAAGAGTGTTGTCTCGTGGGTAAGAGTGTTGTCTGGTGGGTAGGAGTGTGGTCTGGTGGGTAGGAGTGTGGTCTGGTGGGTAGGAGTGTGGTCTGGTGGGTAGGAGTGTGGTCTGGTGGGTAGGAGTGTTGTCTGGTGGGTAGGAGTGTGGTCTGGTGGGTAGGAGTGTGGTCTGTTGGGTAGGAGTGTTGTCTGCTGGGTAGGAGTGTGGTCTGGTGGGTAGGAGTGTGGTCTGGTGGGTAAGAGTGTGGTCTGGTGGGTAGGAGTGTTGTCTGGTGGGTAGGAGTGTGGGGTCTGGTGAGTAGGAGTGTTGTCTGGTGGGTAGGAGTGTTGTCTGGTGGGTAGGAGTGTTGTCTGGTGGGTAGGAGTGTTGTCCGGTGGGCAGGAGTGTGGTCTCGTGGGTAGGAGTGTGGTCTGGTGGGTAGGAGTGTGGTCTGGTGGCTGGGAGTGTGGTCTGGTGGGTAGGAGTGTGGTCTGGAGGGTAGGAGTGTTGTCTGGTGGGTAAGAGTGTGGTCTGGTGGGTAGAAGTGTGATCTGGTGAGTAGGAGTGTGGTCTGGTGGGAAGGAGTGTGGTCTGGTGGGTAGGAGTGTGGTCTGGTGGGTAGGAGTGTGGTCTGGTGGGTAGGAGTGTTGTCTGGTGGGTAGGAGTGTTGTCTGGTGGGTAGGAGTGTGGTCTGGTGGGTAGGAGTGTTGTCTGGTGGGTAGGAGTGTTGTCTGGTGGGTAGGAGTGTGGTCTGGCGGGTAGGAGTGTGTAGTGGATAGGAGTGTAATCTGGTGGGGAGGAGTGTGGTCTGGTGGGTAGGAGTGTTGTCTGGTGGGTAGGAGTGTGGTCTGGTGGGTAGGAGTGTGGTCTGGTGGGTAGGAGTGAGGTCTGGTGAGTAGGAGTGTGGTCTGGTGGGTAGGAGTGTGGTCTGGTGGGTAAGAGCGTTGTCTGGTGGGTAGGAGTGTGGTCTGCTGGGTAGGAGTGTTGTCTGGTGGTTAGGAGTGTTGTCTCCCGGGTAGGAGTGTGGTCTGGTGGGTAGGAGTGTGGTCTGGTGGGTAGGAGTGTTGTCTGGTGGGTAGGAGTGTGGTCTGGTGGGTAGGAGTGTGGTCTGGTGGGTAGGAGTGTTGTCTGCTGGGTAGGAGTGTGGTCTGGTGGGTAGGAGTGTGGTCTGGTGGGTAGGAGTGTGGTCTGGTGGGTAAGAGTGTGGTCTGGTGGGTAGGAGTGTTGCCTGGTGGGTAGAAGTGTGGTCTGGTGGGTAGGAGTGTGGTCTGGTGGGTAGGAGTGTTGTCAGATGGGTAGGAGTGTGGTCTGGGGGGTAGGAGTGTGGTCTGGTGGGTAAGAGTGTGGTCTGGTGGGTAGGAGTGTTGTCTGGTGGGTAGGAGTGTGGGGTCTGGTGAGTAGGAGTGTTGTCTGGTGTTTAGGAGTGTGGTCTGGTGGGTAGGAGTGTTGTCTGGTGGGTAGGAGTGTGGTCTGGTGGGTAGGAGTGTTGTCTGGTGGGTAGGAGTGTGGTCTGGTGGGTAGGAGTGTGGTCTTGTGGGTAGGAGTGTTTTCTGGTGGGTAGGAGTGTGGTCTGGTGGGTAGGAGTGTGGTCTGGTGGGTAGGAGTGTGGTCTGGTGGGTAGGAGTGTGGTCTTGTGGGTAGGAGTGTGGTCTGGTGGGTAGGAGTGTTGTCTGGTGGGTAAGAGTGTGGTCTGGTGGGTAGGAGTGTGGTCTGGTGGGTAGGAGTGTGGTCTGGTGGGTAGGAGTGTGGTCTGGTGGGTAGGAGTGTGGTCTGGTGGGTAGGAGTGTGGTCTGGTGGTTAGGAGTGTTGTCTGGTGGGTAGGAGTGTGGTCTTGTGGGTAGGAGTGTTGTCTGGTGGGTAGGAGTGTGGGCTGGTGGGTAGGAGTGTGGTCTGGTGGGTAGGAGCATGGTCTGGTGGGTAGGAGTGTGGTCTGGTGGGTAGGAGCGTGGTCTGGTGGGTAGGAGTGTGGTCTGGTGGGTAGGAGTGTGGTCTGGTGGTTAGGAGTGTTGTCTGGTGGGTAGGAGTGTGGTCTGGTGGGTAGGAGTGTGGTCTGGTGAGTAGGAGTGTGGTCTGGTGGGTAGGAGTGTTGTCTGGTGGGTAGGAGTGTGGTCTTGTGGGTAGGAGTATGGTCTTGTCGGCAGGAGTGTGGTCTGTTGGGTAGGAGTGTTGTCTGTTGGGTAGGAGTGTGGTCTGGTGGGTAGTAGTGTGGTCTGGTGGGTAGGAATATGGTCTGGTGGGTAGGAGTGTGGTCTGGTGGGTAGGAGCGTGGTTTGGTGGGTAAGAGTGTGGTCTGGTGGGTAGGAGTGTGGTCTGGTGGGTAGGAGTATGGTCTGGTGGGTAAGAGTGTGGTCTGGTGGGTAAGAGTGTGGTCTGGTGGGTAAGAGTGTGGTCTGGTGGGTAAGAGTGTGGTCTGGTGGGTAAGAGTGTGGTCTGGTGGGTAAGAGTGTGGTCTGGTGTGTAAGAGTGTGGTCTGGTGGGTAGGAGTGTGGTCTGGTGGGTAGGAGTGTTGTCTGGTGGGTAGGAGTGTGGTCTTGTGGGTAGGAGTGTTTTCTGGTGGGTAGGAGTGTTGTCTGGTGGGTAGGAGTGTTGTCTGGTGGGTAGGAGTGTGGTCTGGTGGGTAGGAGTTTTGTCTGGTCTGTAGTAGTGTGGTCTGGTGGGTAGGAGTGTGGTCTGGTGGTTAGGAGTGTTGTCTGGTGGGTAGGAGTGTGGTCTTGTGGGTAGGAGTGTTGTCTGGTGGGTAGGAGTGTTGTCTGGTGGGTAGGAGTGTGGTCTGGTGGGTAGGAGTGTTGTCTGGTCTGTAGGAGTGTGGTCTGGTGGGTAGGAGTGTGGTCTGGTGGTTAGGAGTGTTGTCTGGTGGGTAGGAGTGTGGTCTTGTGGGTAGGAGTGTTGTCTGGTGGGTAGGAGTGTTGTCTGGTGGGTAGGAGTGTGGTCTGGTGGGTAGGAGTGTTGTCTGGTGGGTAGGAGCGTGATCTGGTGGGTACGAGTGTTGTCTGGTGGGTAGGAGTGTGGTCTTGTGGGTAGGAGTGTGGTCTGGTGGGTAGGAGTGTGGTCTTGTGGGTAGGAGTGTGGTCTGGTGGGTAGGAGTGTTGTCTAGTGGGTAGGAGTGTGGTCTGGTGGGTAGGAGTGTTGTCTGGTGGGTAAGAGTGTGGTCTACATACATGACACTTATCTGACAAGGACTACAGCCTCAGTCTAGGCGTAAAATATATTTCAGATTTCAGAGCAGACTTATGCGCTAACAACTACGACCTTTAAACCATGATCTCATTGTGACTGTTTGTGTGGATTTTGACGCTTGTTTGTCCGCCAGCTTCAGACCCGGTTCACTTCACGGCATTGAACAACATAATTCATGGAGGTAAGTCAGTGTAAGTATGATACATCGCACGCCTGTATCCACATCCTGAAGTTCATTCCTTTGTTCGTACGAGATTTCTTTTTCTTGTTAGTAACAAGTTCATTCAATAATTAGAGGTTCGCCGGTACTTCCGGCCTGGGTCTTCTCCATATTGTGGCCCGGCTCTGAGTAACAAGTTCAACAGTCATGTTCGGCGAATATTGACACAGTGTTCTCCTGTTGTGCCTACAACATTCCTGTTTTTCACTAGTTATAATCTTCACTTCTTCCCATGTCTCTCACTCCAGTCGCATACTATGGTAGTGTATTAACTGGGAGGCTCACTCTCAAGTAATTTCCATGTACAGTACATGCATGTTATCAGGTATCTCTTTCTTTGTTCCAGAGAGCAACAATTCGTACCTTAGATAAACTTCACTGATCACATTTTATGTCTACTGGCTTCTGTTTCCTCATGAATATAATAATAATAATAATAATAATAATAATAATAATAATAATAATAATAATAATAATAATAATAAATGGGATCCAAAGATAACAACCCAAGACTTACGAAGTGTTCCCAGTAGCTTATAAGTTTCTTTTGACTATAATTTTCAGCTCTGCTCTGCTCTCTCTTGCTTGCACGAGCTGCGCTCTGAGGACACACTATTCCATTTGTGAGAACACAAGAGATTTGACTGGTACTATTATTAACGTGATTCTCTCCTCGGGAAGGTTCTCATTATCTACCGTTATTTTCCCAACATTACTGCATGTGACCTCTTCTTCTACTTCTATTTTTTCTACTTCCTACTAATATTACTGTCACGAGGGACATGGTTATTAAACAGATAGACAAACTGAAACAAAATAAGTCCCCGGGACCCGACGAGTTGTTTTCAAGGGTACTTAAGGAATGCAAGATGGAGCTTAGTCAGCCATTAACGAGTGTATTCAATGCGTCCATCCTTACCAGTGTTGTGCCAGAGTTGTGGAAGATGGCTAATGTGGTTCCTATATTCAAATCAGGGGATAAGTCCACTCCTTCAAATTACCGTCCAATAAGCCTGACATCTATAGTGGGCAAGTTATTAGAATCAATTATAGCTGACATTATCAGAAGTCACCTTGAAGAGCATAACTTGATAAATGAATCTCAGCATGGATTCACGAGAGGTCGTTCCTGCCTGACAAACTTACTGACGTTCTTCAATAGAACATTTAAGGCGGTTGACAGTGATAAGGAATATGATATTGTTTATTTGGATTTTAGTAAAGCCTTCGACAGAGTACCTCACAAGAGACTCTTAAGAAAAGTGGCAGCTCATGGTATAGGAGGTAAAGTTCTAGCATGGATTGAGGCATGGCTTACCAATAGAAAGCAGAGAGTTACCATTAATGGAGTGAAATCTGAATGGGGATTAGTCACTAGTGGCGTTCCACAAGGATCAGTTTTAGGCCCTCTCCTGTTCATAATTTACATTAATGACCTTGATGAAGGGATTACTAGTGACATGAGTAAGTTTGCTGATGATACAAAGATAGGCCGTATAATTCACTCTGAGGAGGATATCAATGAACTCCAGGACGATTTGAACAAATTAATGTCTTGGTCTGAAAAATGGCAGATGAAGTTTAATGTGGATAAGTGTAAGGTACTTGCCCTTGGTAATGAAAATAACCCTCGAAGCTATAATCTAGGTGAAGTAGAGCTTGGTCATACAGAATGTGAAAAAGACTTGGGAGTCATGGTAAGCAGAAATCTAAAGCCAAGACAGCAGTGCCTTAGTGTGCGCAACAAGGCCAACAGATTACTTGGATTTATCTCAAGAAGTATAAGTAACAGAAGTCCAAAAGTTATTTTACAGCTCTATACATCACCAGTGAGGCCTCATTTAGATTATGCTGCTCAGTTTTGGTCCCCTTACTACAGGATGGACATAGACTCATTAGAGAACATACAGAGAAGAATGACTAAAATGATTTACTGTGTAAGGAACCTCCCGTATGAAGATAGACTTGTGCAAGAAAGGTATAAAATACCGACGATATGAAAGTTAAGACACATGTGCAACATCTGGATATCTTTATTGTAGACGTTTCGCCATCCAGTGGCTTTATCAATACAGATTCTAGGACATAATAGGAAGACAGTAGAACTATATACAAAAGATGAGGTAATCAGTCCCTCGGCCTTGGAGTTAGTGTTCACAGCATCGTGGTTACTTTAGTATCTTCTGGTAATGAATTTCATATTTTGGGGCCCTTTATGTGCATAGAGTTTTTACACCGTGTGATATGGACACGAGGTACATCAAAAAGAGATCTGTGTCTTGTGTTATGGTCATGTGTCCTGTTAAGGTTGGTGAGGAGAAGTTTGAGTGGTGGATTTATATTTGCATGTATTGTTCTGTGTATGTAGTAGGCACATGAATAAGTATGGACGTTCTTAATGGTGAGCAGATCTAGACTTTTGAAAATTGGTGGAGTGACAGCCTTGGCTAGAGTTCAGTGATGGGGACCTTGAGGGACATCTCTCCGATGCATGAGTGACAGCCTTGGCCAGATAGATGAAATAACCTGCTGAACTGATAAATAATCTTGAGGTTCATGAAGAGCTTGGAGGAAGCGATCACAGATCGCTTAGTCTCAGCTACGTAAATAACTATAATAAACTTAAGGTTAAGGTTCGTGATTTTGATGCCGCTGTCTTTGGATTAGTGACGACCTGAGCAGTAAAGACTGAGGTCACCTGACTAGGGATTATGTACTTAAGGTTGCGAGGGAATCAAACACTAACTGAAAGAGTTTCTTTCAGGTATATACCTGGAGTCACTTCTGCAGGTCACTGTCCCTGGGCCAGGTCCCAGATAAGGCCTCCTGACTGCTGGCCTGATCGATCAAGTTGTTAGTGTCCATCATCCACAGTCCAACATATGCACCACAACCCGGCTTATCGGGATTTTTTGGTGATCCCTCTCATGCAGCTGATAGCTGCATGATGATAGCTGAGCAAGTTACAGAGGTAATGAACTCACAATTTACAAAGGTAATGAACTCCAGGTAGGTCTTGTAACTTGTCATGATTGTGACTAGACCTACCTGGAGTTCATTACCTTTGTAAATTGTGAGTTCATTACCTTTGTAAATTGTGAATTCATTACCTCTGTAACTTGCTCAGCTATCAAAACTTTGAGGCCCAGTCCCTGGACCCATTATGTACCTCTGTAATCTTTTGACTACCGCCCACAGGATGGGTATGGGGTGCATAATAAACATATTAAACTAAACTAACCTCTCATGCATGAAGAGGGGTAACTCAAGAGCCATTGTTACTGAACACTGAGTTCTCTCTGTGTACTCATCGCTTCCTTGCTTTTCATTGGAGGTATCCTGCACTGTCTTCCTCGCCTCTTGTGTTTATAAGTAGTAATTTCGATATGCAGGATTGGGATCAGTTCCTCCGGCATCTTCTAGGTACACCCTTATATTACTGGGCATGGCTTCAACAAGGTACTGGGAACATTCCTTAGTGATCCAGATCTATGATGACATAATAACATCAACGCAGTTCTTGCACACTGGTAGGCTGCACATTCATGCTGTGAATCTCCCATTCCACTACATCCCAAAAGTTTATGCCAAATTCTGACTCTACCATCTGCATGTTGCAGCAGAAATCGCCATTCGTCAGACCAGGTGACGTTTTTCCAGTCTTTAACTGTCTAGTTTTGGTGAGCCAGTGCCCATTGTAGCCTCAGTCTCCTGCTCTTAGCAGACGCGAGTGGAACCTGGAGTAGTCTTCTGCTGCTGTAACTTATTCACTTTAAGGTTCAACGTATTGTGCATTCAGAGATGCTCTTCTGAATACCACTGTTGAAATACATGGTTATTTGAGTTCCTGTCACCTTCCTGTAAGCTTTAGGCAGTCTGGAGTTTTTGCCCGCAGAACTGGGTGATTTGTGTTTTTCACAAAATTCTCCGTAAAATCTATAGAATGTGTGTAAATAACCCAGATCAGCAAAATTTCTTCTCCATTCTGACGTTAGGTCCGAACAACAACTGAACCTCTTGACCATGACTGCACGCTTTTAGGCAGTGAGGTTCTGCCACATGATTGGCTGTTTAAATATTTGCATTAACGAGTAAGTGTACAGGTGTACCTAATAAAGTGGCCACTGACTGTATGTTCCTGTCTATGTCAGAAATGAAAAATAAGAAAAGTGGGACGAATTCTGTGACGTGAGGGATGGAACTTTTCACTTTAGCAGTTCCTAAGATCAGGGAAAAGAGAGGCCCACCTACATGTACCTCAGGTCAGTTTACAGCTATTGATAAATAGGACACACAAAAAAATCTCAGATCAAAGTTACTTGTGACATGGTCCTTAGACAAATAGATTAAAACGAAAGAAGTCACCAGGCCCTGACGAACTATTTTCAAGGGTGATAGGAGTGTAAGGAAATATTTAGTGAAATATGAGAAATACGATACCTATTTATGAATCTGGAGATTAGTCTAACTTCAATTATGATCAATAAATCATAGCATTGTTTTACAAAGGGGTATTCATGCCTTACAAATTTACTAAACTTTTTCTACAAGGGTGTTTGAGTAGATAGACCAAGATAAAGAATACGATGTGTATTCGAATTTCAGTAAGGCCTTTCATAGAGTTCTCCAGGGAAACTGTTGGAGAAAGTATTAGTCAGCACAAGGATTAGGGTGGAAAACATGTCTCCTGGATCGAGTAATGATTTGATCAAACGGCAACATAGAATTTGCATAAATGGGAAGTAATCAATATGTGAACCCATTACCTGTGGTGTTCCACAAGGGTGAATATTGGGCCTCTTGTTGTTCACCATATACATGAACGATATAACAGAAGGAATTAATAGCAACAGACATATTAAAGGTCTTTTTTTGTCCTATTTCTTCCACTTTTGAGAGAATACAACAGGTATGTGAAAAAGAGACTAAAAATAAATTTCATGAAAATTGGTAGAAAAACATTTTTTTGTACATGACAACTCTTATCTAAATTCTTTCAAATATTGGATATGACCAGAGTGGTTTTGTCACCGGTATGAGGAGATAAATTGTTCTACACCGATAGGAATAATACAATGTATTGTACAAGATACTGGAGTGGAAGCGAAGGACACTTAATCTATTTAGCTAGAATTTCTTGAGGGACGTGAAAAGTTAATCTTGGGTGTGATTTACAGGCGCTTAAATCTAGAAAAGGAATATGGTAAACCTCTGAGGGACGAAATTAATAAGGCATCCAGATACAAAAATGTTTTAGTGGGAGATTTTTAACGTTAGCCAAAATGATTTGAGCAATCTGATAGGAAATCTTGAATCTAGCGAATTTCTAGATACAGCCCAGGACTGATTTTTTAATAACTTGGGACAAAACTAACCATAAGGGAATAACTTTCTTGGCTTTGTTTTTGCTAGCAACTAATCTCCTATTAATAATATTGAGAATAATAATGAGGTTAACGATCAGTTTTAATATATCATGGAATTATCTTAACTCTAATGGTGTCAAGGTATTGTTCCTAGTTGGAATATAAGCAGTCATAGTGACACCCATCACCACCAACCTGACCCACAGGATGACGAGTCAGGTCACACCAGTTCACCCCACCCACCCAGATAATTCCTCAGCCCCATGAAATCGGTTAAGCGAAAATAAGATATAGACTTGGTTTTACTTACTGAGGTAATTCCATGATATGTTGAAACTGAGAGATTTGTGATCGCTTTCCCCAAGCTTATTAATCTCAAAATTATTAGAGATTTCTTGTTAGTGAGTACTAAGTCAAACAGGTTATTTCCTGTACTTGGTTCTGTTACAAACTGTTTTAAAAACCAACCCTGGATAGCATCAAGACAATAAACGTACCTCAGGGAAAACTCAAGGTTCTCCCATATATATATATATATATATATATATATATATATATATATATATATATATATATATATATATATATATATATATATATATATATATATATATATTATATAAACACTGATCTCTGGCCGAAAGAGACTCGAACCTACGAACCTTGGAACAAGGTAATCAGTGCTTTACCATCCTCGCCACACTGTAAAGCACTGCATACCTTGTTCCAAGGTTCGTAGGTTCGAGTCTTCTTCGGCCAGAGATCAGTGTTTGTATATATTTCGCCGGCTCTTGCGAATTCCTTGCATATATGTGTGTATATATATATATATATATATATATATATATATATATATATATATATATATATATATATATATATATATATATATATTATAGATTGGTTATATCACCTTCCGAAATATCCCATGTGTGTATTTCTGTAAATGCTCCAAACATGGCATTCACTTCTGTGGAGAGCCCATCAATATTGTTAACTTTGTCATTGTTATTTGATTTAAAGCCCTGAATGTTTGCAAAAAGGAAACAAGTTGTACAGCTTGAGATGATGTGGTTTGGTGTGTGTTTTGTTACTGTCGTTGGTTATGTATCACTTCGTATGGCACCTAGTGTACTGTTTCTGCACTAATAATTATACACCGGTCTGTAGTACGTTCGACCCCGTTGAGTGTATGACTAATTTGGTTTGTCCCACTTTTGTGCACCACTGTACCACTTGTTGAACCTCTCTGTTTGTCATCCTTCTGGGGTCTGCTCGTTTCCCTTTGCTTCTAAAAAAGAATGCTGTTTATTTTTCATTCCCCTGCTGTCTTCGTAGCGCCGCGTTCCTATCACATGGTGGTCTGGACAGCTTAGATATAACATTCCCTGAGTTTAACACCGCTGGATGGAGGTATCTACATTCCTTCTCAAAGGAACACTCCCCTTCCACATCATTATCTGAAAATTTTCTGCTGTGTTGATAACAGCATTTTCTCACATACAGCCACGTCCCTTTACTCCAGTATTTCCAGATGTCCTGACTACCTACCTTCATTGTGGTAGACTGATTCTCACTTTCTGAGAAGTGATCTCTATTCTTTTGCTTACCTTTCTATCAGGTCTTTCTTTCCAGGCAGTTCTGTTCCTTATTTTCCTGCTACTGTCGTCTCTTCCTCCTCTTTATTATTCTCAGTGTCTTGCATCCTTATTTCCGTCGCTTCTATCCTGTCCTAAGTATCTGTTTCATCTATTTGAACTCTGTGCTCCCCAATTTTACCTTTCCACTCTCTGCATATTTCTGGCAAGCTCCTCAGGAAATTCTTTATACCAACCAGGTTTTATTTTCAATACTTCCTTTATACCTCTCCAGCTTTCTGTCTGTCTAGAGGAAATCCAGAAACAACTATATTCAGCTTCGTATATGAAACACGATATTTTTGTACAGCGTATTCCATAGTCAATACACTAGACACACCTGGTGTTGAGAATGCTACACCAGACACACCTGGTGTTGAGAATGCTACACCAGATACACCTGGTGTTGAGAATGTTACACCAGACACACCTGGTGTTGAGAATGCTACACCAGATACACCTGGTGTTGAGAATGCTACACCAGATACACCTGGTGTTGAGAATGCTACACCAGATACACCTGGTGTTGAGAATGTTACACCAGACACACCTGGTGTTGAGAATGCTACACCAGATACACCTGGTGTTGAGAATGTTACACCAGATACACCTGGTGTTGAGAATGTTACACCAGATACACCTGGTGTTGAGAATGTTACACCAGATACACCTGGTGTTGAGAATGTTACACCAGATACACCTGGTGTTGAGAATGCTACACCAGACACACCTGGTGTTGAGAATGTTACACCAGATACACCTGGTGTTGAGAATGTTACACCAGATACACCTGGTGTTGAGAATGCTACACCAGATACACCTGGTGTTGAGAATGCTACACCAGATACACCTGGTGTTGAGAATGCTACACCAGACACACCTGGTGTTGAGAATGCTACACCAGATACACCTGGTGTTGAGAATGCTACACCAGATAAACCTGGTGTTGAGAATGTTACACCAGATACACCTGGTGTTGAGAATGCTACACCAGATACACCTGGTCTTGAGAATGCTACACCAGATAAACCTGGTGTTGAGAATGCTACACCAGATAAACCTGGTGTTGAGAATGCTACACCAGATACACCAGGTGTTGAGAATGTTACACCAGATACACCAGGTGTTGAGAATGTTACACCAGATACACCAGGTGTTGAGAATGCTACACCAGATACACCTGGTGTTGAGAATGCTACACCAGATAAACCTGGTGTTGAGAATGCTACACCAGATACACCAGGTGTTGAGAATGTTACACCAGATACACCAGGTGTTGAGAATGCTACACCAGATACACCAGGTGTTGAGAATGCTACACCAGATACACCTGGTGTTGAGAATGCTACACCAGATACACCAGGTGTTGAGAATGCTACACCAGATACACCTGGTGTTGAGAATGCTACACCAGATACACCAGGTGTTGAGAATGTTACACCAGATACACCAGGTGTTGAGAATGTTACACCAGATACACCTGGTGTTGAGAATGTTACACCAGATACACCAGGTGTTGAGAATGCTACACCAGATACACCTGGTGTTGAGAATGTTACACCAGATACACCAGGTGTTGAGAATGTTACACCAGATACACCTGGTGTTGAGAATGCTACACCAGATACACCTGGTGTTGAGAATGCTACACCAGATACACCTGGTGTTGAGAATGTTACACCAGATACACCTGGTGTTGAGAATGTTACACCAGACACACCTGGTGTTGAGAATGCTACACCAGATACACCTGGTGTTGAGAATGCTACACCAGATACACCTGGTGTTGAGAATGTTACACCAGATACACCTGGTGTTGAGAATGTTACACCAGATACACCTGGTGTTGAGAATGTTACACCAGATACACCAGGTGTTGAGAATGTTACACCAGATACACCTGGTGTTGAGAATGCTACACCAGATAAACCTGGTGTTGAGAATGCTACACCAGATACACCTGGTGTTGAGAATGCTACACCAGATACACCTGGTGTTGAGAATGCTACACCAGACACACCTGGTGTTGAGAATGCTACACCAGATACACCTGGTGTTGAGAATGCTACACCAGATACACCTGGTGTTGAGAATGCTACACCAGATACACCTGGTGTTGAGAATGCTACACCAGATACACCTGGTGTTGAGAATGCTACACCAGACACACCTGGTGTTGAGAATGCTACACAAGACACACCTGGTGTTGAGAATGTTACACCAGACACACCTGGTGTTGAGAATGCTACACAAGACACACCTGGTGTTGAGAATGCTACACAAGACACACCTGGTGTTGAGAATGCTACACAAGACACACCTGGTGTTGAGAATGTTACACCAGATACACCTGGTGTTGAGAATGCTACACAAGACACACCTGGTGTTGAGAATGCTACACCAGATACACCTGGTGTTGAGAATGCTACACCAGATACACCTGGTGTTGAAAATATTGCATTTCACACACACTTGAAGTTGGTAATGTTAATCTTGACACATCTGGTGTTGAGAATGTTGTACTAGATACAACTGGTGTAGGAATGTTGATACCACCAGCTGACCATCATGCCGGTGATACCACCAGCTGGCCATCATGCCGGTGATACCACCAGCTGGCCATCATGCCGGTGATACCACCAGCTGACCATCATGCCGGTGATACCACCAGCTGACCATCATGCCGGTGATACCACCAGCTGACCATCATGCCGGTGATACCACCAGCTGACCATCATGCCGGTGATACCACCAGCTGACCATCATGCCGGTGATACCACCAGCTGGCCATCATGCCGGTGATACCACCAGCTGACCATCATGCCGGTGATACCACCAGCTGACCATCATGCCGGTGATACCACCAGCTGACCATCATGCCGGTGATACCACCAGCTGACCATCATGCCGGTGATACCACCAGCTGGCCATCATGCCGGTGATACCACCAGCTGACCATCATGCCGGTGATACCACCAGCTACCCATCATGCTAGTGATACCACCAGCTGGCCATCATGCCGGTGATACCACCAGCTACCCATCATGCTAGTGATACCACCAGCTGGCCATCATGCCGGAGATACCACCAGCTACCCATCATGCTAGTGATACCACCAGCTGGCCATCATGCCGGTGATACCACCAGCTGGCCATCATGCCGGTGATACCACCAGCTGACCATCATGCCGGTGATACCACCAGCTACCCATCATGCTAGTGATACCACCAGCTGGCCATCATGCCGGTGATACCACCAGCTACCCATCATGCTAGTGATACCACCAGCTGGCCATCATGCCGGAGATACCACCAGCTACCCATCATGCTAGTGATACCACCAGCTGGCCATCATGCCGGTGATACCACCAGCTGGCCATCATGCCGGTGATACCACCAGCTACCCATCATGCTAGTGATACCACCAGCTGGCCATCATGCCGGAGATACCACCAGCTACCCATCATGCTAGTGATACCACCAGCTGGCCATCATGCCGGTGATACCACCAGCTGGCCATCATGCCGGTGATACCACCAGCTGGCCATCATGCCGGTGATACCACCAGCTGACCATCATGCCGGTGATACCACCAGCTGGCCATCATGCCGGTGATACCACCAGCTACCCATCATGCTAGTGATACCACCAGCTGGCCATCATGCCGGAGATACCACCAGCTACCCATCATGCTAGTGATACCACCAGCTGGCCATCATGCCGGTGATACCACCAGCTGGCCATCATGCCGGTGATACCACCAGCTACCCATCATGCTAGTGATACCACCAGCTGGCCATCATGCCGGAGATACCACCAGCTACCCATCATGCTAGTGATACCACCAGCTGGCCATCATGCCGGTGATACCACCAGCTGGCCATCATGCCGGTGATACCACCAGCTACCCATCATGCTAGTGATACCACCAGCTACCCATCATGATGGTAACACCACCAACTACCCATCATGCTAGTGATACCACCAGCTACCCATCATACAAGTGATACCACCAGCTACCCATCATACTAGTGATACCACCAGCTACCCATCATGCTGGTGATACCACCAGCTACCCATAATGCTGGTGATATCACCAGCTGCCCACGATGCTGGTGATACCACCATCTCCCCATCATGCTAGTGATACCACTTCCTCCCCATCATACTAGTGATAGCTCCAGTCGGCCATCATCATGGTGATACCACCAACTGCAAATCATGCTGGTGATACCACCAACTGCAAATCATGCTGGTGATACCACCAGCTGCCCTTCATAATGGTGATACTACTAGCTGGCCATCATGATGTGATACCACCAGATGCCCATCATAATGGCGGTACCACCAGCTGCCCATCATGATAGTGATACCACCAGCAGCCCATCATGATGGTGGTACCATCAGCTGGCCATAATGCTGGTGATACCACCAACTGGCTATCATGATGGTATCACCAGCTGCCAATCATCACGGTGACACCACCATCTTCCCCATCATGATAGTGATACCACCAACTGAGGCAGGTGAGGGAGACAAGTGAATTAAGAGGTAGGTGAGACAGACAAGTGAATCATGAGGCAGATGATTCAGACAAGTGAATCAAGAGGCAGGTGAGGCAGACAGGTGAATCACGAGGCAGGTGAGGCAGACAGGTGAATCACGAGGCAGGTGAGGCAGACAGGTGAATACTGAGGCAGATGATTCAGACAAGTGAATCAAGAGGCAGGTGAGGCAGACAGGTGAATCACGAGGCAAATGATTCAGACAAGTGAATCACGAGGCAGGTGAGGCAGACAGGTGAATCACGAAGCAGATGATTCAGACAAGTGAATCAAGAGGCAGGTGAGGCAGACAAGTGAATCACGAGGCAGGTGAGGCAGACAGGTGAATCACGAGGCAAATGATTCAGACAAGTGAATCACGAGGCAGGTGAGGCAGACAAGTGAATCACGAGGCAGGTGAGGCAGACAGGTGAATCACGAGGCAGGTGAGGCAGACAGGTGAATCACGAGGCAGATGATTCAGACAAGTGAATCAAGAAGCAGGTGAGGCAGACAAGTGAATCACGAGGCAGGTGAGGCAGACAGGTGAATCATGAGGCAAATGATTCAGACAAGTGAATCAAGAGGCAGGTGAGGCAGACAAGTGAATCACGAGGCAGGTGAGGCAGACAGGTAAATCACGAGACAGGTGAGGCAGACAGGTGAATCATGAGGCAGATGATTCAGACAAGTGAATCACGAGGCAGGTGAGGCAGACAAGTGAATCACGAGGCAGGTGAGGCATACAAATGAATCACGAGGCAGGTGAGGCAGACAGGTGACTCACGAGGCAGGTGAGGCAGACAGGTGAATCATGAGGCAGATGATTCAGACAAGTGAATCACAAGGCAGGTGAGGCATACAAGTGAATCACGAGGCAGGTGAGGCAGACAAGTGAATCACGAGGCAGGTGAGGCAGACAGGTGAATCACGAGGCAGGTGAGGCAGACAGGTGAATCATGAGGCAGGTGAGGCAGACAAGTGAATCACGAGGGGGGTGAGGCATACAAGTGAATCACGAGGCAGGTGAGGCAGACAAGTGAATCACGAGGCAGGTGAGGCAGACAAGTGAATCACGAGGCAGGTGAGGCAGACAAGGGAATCACGAGGCAGATGATCCAGACAATTGAATCACGAGGCAGGTGAGGCAGACAAGTGAATCACGAGGCAGGTGAGGTAGACAAGTGAATCACGATGCAGGTGAGGCAGACAGGTGAATCACGAGGCAGATGATTCAGACAAGTGAATCAAGAAGCAGGTGAGGCAGACAAGTGAATCACGAGGCAGGTTAGGCAGACAGGTGAATCATGAGGCAAATGATTCAGACAAGTGAATCACGAGGCAGGTGAGGCAGACAAGTGAATCACGAGGCAGGTGAGGCAGACAAGGGAATCACGAGGCAGATGATCCAGACAATTGAATCACGAGGCAGGTGAGGCAGACAAGTGAATCACGAGGCAGGTGAGGTAGACAAGTGAATCACGATGCAGGTGAGGCAGACAGGTGAATCACGAGGCATATGATTCAGACAAGTGAATCAAGAAGCAGGTGAGGCAGACAAGTGAATCACGAGGCAGGTTAGGCACACAGGTGAATCATGAGGCAAATGATTCAGACAAGTGAATCACGAGGCAGGTGAGGCAGACAGGTGACTCACGAGGCAGGTGAGGCAGACAGGTGAATCATGAGGCAGATGATTCACACAAGTGAATCACGAGGCAGGTGAGGCATACAAGTGAATCACGAGGCAGGTGAGGCAGACAAGTGAATCACGAGGCAGGTGAGGCAGACAGGTGAATCACGAGGCAGGTGAGGCAGACAGGTGAATCATGAGGCAGGTGAGGCAGACAAGTGAATCACGAGGGGGGTGAGGCATACAAGTGAATCACGAGGCAGGTGAGGCAGACAAGTGAATCACGAGGCAGGTGAGGCAGACAAGTGAATCACGAGGCAGGTGAGGCAGACAAGTGAATCACGAGGCAGGTGAGGCAGACAAGTGAATCACGAGGCAGGTGAGGCAGACAGGTGAATCACGAGGCAGGTGAGGCAGACAGGTGAATCATGAGGCAGATGATTCAGACAAGTGAATCACGAGGCAGGTGAGGCAGACAAGTGAATCACGAGGCAGGTGAGGCAGACAAGTGAATCACGAGGCAGGTGAGGCAGACAAGTGAATCACGAGGCAGGTGAGGCAGACAGATGAATCACGAGGCAGGTGAGGCAGACAGGTGAATCACGAGGCAGGTGAGGCAGACAAGTGAATCGCGAGGCAGGTGAGGCAGACAAGTGAATCACGAGGCAGGTGAGGCAGACAAGTGAATCACGAGGCAGGTGAGGCAGACAAGTGAATCACGAGGCAGGTGAGGCAGACAAGTGAATCACGAGGCAGGTGAGGCAGACAAGTGAATCACGAGGCAGGTGAGGGGTAAATGAGAGAGGTGAAGTTACAAGGTGAGGTGAAGGTGGGACCTGGGAAGGTGAGGTGAAGGTGGGACCTGGGAAGGTGAAGTGAAGGTGGGACCTGGGAAGGTGAAGTGAAGGTGGGACCTGGGAAGGTGAAGTGAAGGTGGGACCTGGGAAGGTGAAGTGAAGGTGGGACCTGGGAAGGTGAGGTGAAGGTGGGACCTGGGAAGGTAAGGTGAAGGTGGGACCTGGGAAGGTGAGGTGAAGGTGGGACCTGGGAAGGTGAAGTGAAGGTGGGACCTGGGAAGGTGAAGTGAAGGTGGGACCTGGGAAGGTGAGGTGAAGGTGGGACCTGGGAAGGTGAGGTGAAGGTGGGACCTGGGAAGGTGAGGTGAAGGTGGGACCTGGGAAGGTGAAGTGAAGGTGGGATCTGGGAAGGTGAAGTGAAGGTGGGACCTGGGAAGGTGAAGTGAAGGTGGGACCAGGGAAGGTGAAGTGAAGGTGGGACCTGTGAAGGTGAGGTGAAGGTGGGACCTGGGAAGGTGAGGTGAAGGTGGGACCTGGGAAGGTGAGGTGAAGGTGGGACCTGGGAAGGTGAGGTGAAGGTGGGATCTGGGAAGGTGAAGTGAAGGTGGGACCTGGGAAGGTGAAGTGAAGGTGGGACCTGGGAAGGTGAAGTGAAGGTGGGACCAGGGAAGGTGAAGTGAAGGTGGGACCAGGGAAGGTGAAGTGAAGGTGGGACCTGGGAAGGTGAAGTGAAGGTGGGACCTGGGAAGGTGAAGTGAAGGTGGGACCTGGGAAGGTGAAGTGAAGGTGGGACCTGGGAAGGTGAGGTGAAGGTGGGACCTGGGAAGGTGAGGTGAAGGTGGGACCTGGGAAGGTGAGGTGAAGGTGGGACCTGGGAAGGTGAGGTGAAGGTGGGACCTGGGAAGGTGAAGTGAAGGTGGGACCAGGGAAGGTGAAGTGAAGGTGGGACCTGGGAAGGTGAAGTGAAGGTGGGACCTGGGAAGGTGAAGTGAAGGTGGGACCTGGGAAGGTGAAGTGAAGGTGGGACCAGGGAAGGTGAAGTGAAGGTGGGACCTGGGAAGGTGAGGTGAAGGTGGGACCTGGGAAGGTGAAGTGAAGGTGGGACCTGGGAAGGTGAAGTGAAGGTGGGACCTGGGAAGGTGAAGTGAAGGTGGGACCTGGGAAGGTGAGGTGAAGGTGGGACCTGGGAAGGTGAGGTGAAGGTGGGACCTGGGAAGGTGAGGTGAAGGTGGGACCTGGGAAGGTGAGGTGAAGGTGGGATCTGGGAAGGTGAAGTGAAGGTGGGACCTGGGAAGGTGAAGTGAAGGTGGGACCAGGGAAGGAAGGTGACCAGGGAAGGTGAAGTGAAGGTGGGACCTGGGAAGGTGAAGTGAAAGGTGGGACCTGGGAAGGTGAGGTGAAGGTGGGACCTGGGAAGGTGAGGTGAAGGTGGGACCTGGGAAGGTGAGGTGAAGGTGGGACCTGGGAAGGTGAGGTGAAGGTGGGACCTGGGAAGGTGAGGTGAAGGTGGGACCTGGGAAGGTGAGGTGAAGGTGGGACCTGGGAAGGTGAAGTGAAGGTGGGACCTGGGAAGGTGAGGTGAAGGTGGGACCTGGGAAGGTGAGGTGAAGGTGGGACCTGGGAAGGTGAGGTGAAGGTGGGACCTGGGAAGGTGAAGTGAAGGTGGGATCAGGGAAGGTGAAGTGAAGTTGGGAACTGGGAAGGTGAAGTGAAGGTGGGACCTGGGAAGGTGAAGGTGGGACCTGTGAAGGTGAAGTGAAGGTGGGACCTGGGAAGGTGAAGTGAAGGTGGGACCTGGGAAGGAGAAGTGAAGGTGCGACCTGGGAAGGTGAAGAAGGTGGGACCAGGGAAGGTGGGACCTGGGAAGGTGAGGTGAAGGTGGGACCTGGGAAGGTGATGTGAAGGTGGGACCTGGGAAGGTGAGGTGAAGGTGGGACCTGGGAAGGTGAAGTGAAGGTGGGACCTGGGAAGGTGAGGTGAAGGTGGGACCTGGGAAGGTGAAGTGAAGGTGGAACCTGGGAAGGTGAAGTGAAGGTGGGACCTGGGAAGGTGAGACAGGAACAACAGTTGAGATTCGCATGGGAAGGTCACGTCAAAGGTCACACCACCATCACCTCTGGCATGATGACTGTGCTGGTCACCTCTGGTATGATGACTGTGCTGGTCACCTCTGGCATGATGACTGTGCTGGTCACCTCTGGCATGATTACTGTACTGGTCACCTCTGGCATGATGACTGTTCTGGTCACCTCTGGTATGATGACTGTGCTGGTCACCTTTGGCATGATGACTGTGCTGGTCACCTCTGGCATGATGACTGTGCTGGTCACCTCTTGCATGACTGTGCTGGTAACCTCTGGCATGATGACTGTGCTGGTCACCTCTGGCATGATGACTCTACTGGTCATCTCAAAGGTCACACCACCATCACCCCTAACATGACTGTACTGGTCATCTCAAATGTCACACCTTCATTTCTAACATGACTGTACTGGTCACCTCTGGCATGACTGTACTGGTCACTTCTGGCATGATGACTGTACTGGTCACTTCTGGCATGATGACTGTACTGGTCACACAGTGACGTTACTGTAACTGACCAGCGATACTGTTATATGGAAGTAGCAAAGGAGCAGTGACAGCAGCAGACGGAAGGCAGCCATAATGGAGCAGGGGCGACATCTGATGGAAGGCAGCCATAATGGAGCAGTGATAACATCAGACGGAAGGCAGCCATAATGGAGCAGGGGTGACATCTGATGGAAGGCAGCCATAATGGAGCAGTGATAACATCAGACGGAAGGCAGCCATAATGGAGCAGTGATAACATCAGACGGAAGGCAGCCATAATGGAGCAGGGGTGACATCTGATGGAAGGCAGCCATAATGGAGCAGGGGTGACATCTGATGGAAGGCAGCCATAATGGAGCAGGGGTGACATCTGATGGAAGGCAGCCATAATGGAGCAGGGGTGACATCTGATGGAAGGCAGCCATAATGGAGCAGTGGTGACATCTGATGGAAGGCAGCCATAATGGAGCACGGGAAGACATCTGATGGAAGGCAGCCATAATGGAGCACGGGTGACATCTGATGGAAGGCAGCCATAATGGAGCAGGGGTGACATCTGATGGAAGGCAGCCATAATAGAGCAGGGGTGACATCTGATGGAAGGCAGCCATAATGGAGCACGGGTGACATCTGATGGAAGGCAGCCATAATGGAGCACGGGTGACATCTGATGGAAGGCAGCCATAATGGAGCACGGGTGACATCTGATGGAAGGCAGCCATAATGGAGCACGGGTGACATCTGATGGAAGGCAGCCATAATAGAGCACGGGTGACATCTGATGGAAGGCAGCCATAATGGAGCACGGGTGACATCTGATTTAAGGCAGCCATAATAGAGCAGTGGTGACATCTGATGGAAGGCAGCCATAATGGAGCAGTGATAACATCAGACGGAAGGCAGCCATAATGGAGCAGTGGTGACATCTGATGGAAAACAGCAGTAATGAACGAAGTGATAACATGAGATGGAAGGCAGCAGTAATGGACAAGTGATAATAATGGATGGCAGGCAGCAGTGATTGACCAGTAGTAACAAGAGATGGAAGGCAGCAGTAATTTATGTGAAATATATATATATATATGTGTGTGTGTGTGTGTGTGTGTGTGTGTGTGTGTGTGTGTGTGTGTGTGTGTGTGTGTGTGTGTGTGTGTGTGTGTGTGTGTGTGCATGTGTGTGAGTGTGTATGTGTGTGTGTGCGTGTGTGTGTGCGTGTATGTGCGTGTATGTGTGTGTATGTGTGTATGTGTGTATGTGTGTGTGTGTGTGTGTGTGTGGATGTGTGTGGATGTGTGTGTGGATGTGTGTGTGGATGTGTGTGTATGTGTGTGTGTGTGTGTGTGTCTATGTGTGTGTATGTGTGTGTATGTGTGTGTGTATGTGTGTGTGTGTGTGTGTGTGTGTGTGTACTCACCTATTTGTGGTTGCAGGGGTCGAGTCTTAGCTCCTGGCCCCGCCTCTTCACCGGTTGCTACTGGGCCCTCTCTCTCCCCGCTCCATGAGCTTTATCAAACCTCGTCTTAAAACTGTGTATGGTTCCTGCCTCCACTACGTCATTTTCTATCTAGGCTATTCCACTGCCTTACAACTCTATGACTGAAGAAATACTTCCTAATATCTCTCTGACTCATTTGCGTCTTCAACTTCCAATTGTGGCCTCTTGTTTCTGTGTCCCCTCCCTGGAACATCCTGTCTTTGTCCACCTTGTCTATTCCACGCAGTATTTTATATGTCGTTATCATGTCTCCCCTGACCCTCCTGTCCTCCAGTGTCGTCAGGCCGATTTCCCTTAATCTTTCTTCATAGGACATTCCCCTTAGCTCTGGAACTATCCTTGTGGCAAACCTTTGTACTTTCTCTAGTTTCTTGACGTCCTTTATCAAGTGCGGGTTCCAAACAGGTGCTGCATACTCCAGTATGGGCCTGACATACACGGTGTACAGTGTCTTGAACGATTCCTTACTAAGGTATCGGAATGCTGTTCTCAGGTTTGCCAGGCGCCCATATGCTGCAGCAGTTATCTGATTGATGTGTGCTTCCGGAGACATGCTCGGTGTTATACTTACCCCAAGATCTTTCTCCTTGAGTGAGGTTTGCAGTCTTTGGCCACCTAGCCTATACTCTGTCTGTGGTCTTCTGTGCCCTTCCCCTATCTTCATGACTTTGCATTTGGCAGGATTAAATTCGAGAAGCCATTTGCTGGACCAGGTGTCCAGTCTGTCCAGGTCTCTTTGAAGTCCTGCCTGGTCCTCATCAGATTTAATTCTCCTCATTAACTTCACATCATCTGCAAACAGGGACACTTCTGAGTCTAACCCTTCCATCATGTCGTTCACATATACCAAAAATAGCACTGGTCCTAGGACCGACCCCTGTGGGACCCCGCTCGTCACAGGTGCCCACTGTGATACATCATTACGTCCCATGACTCGTTGTTGCCTCCCTGTCAGGTATTCTCTGATCCATTGCAGTGCCCTTCCTGTTATATGCGCCTGATGCTCTAGCTTCTGCACTAATCTCTTGTGAGGAACTGTGTCAAAGGCCTTCTTGCAGTCCAAGAAGATGCAATCAACCCACCCCTCTCTCTCGTGTCTTACTTCTGTTATTTTATCATAAAACTCCAGAAGGTTTGTGACACAGGATTTGCCTTCCGTGAATCCGTGCTGGTTGGCATTTATACTCTTGTTCAGTTCCAGGTGCTCCACCACTCTCCTCCTGATAATCTTCTCCATAATTTTGCATACTATACACGTCAATGACACAGGTCTATAGTTTAGTGCCTCTTTTCTGTCTCCTTTTTTAAAAATGGGAACTACATTTGCCGTCTTCCATACCTCAGGTAGTTGCCCAGTTTCCAGGGACGTGTTGAAGATTGTGGTAAGTGGCACGCACAGCATATCTGCTCCCTCTCTAAGGACCCACGGGGAGATGTCCGGTCCCATTGCCTTTGAGGTATCGATGTCCCTTAGCAGTTTCTTCACCTCCTCCTCATCTGTATGTATGTCGTCCAACACTTGTTGGTGTATTCCTTGCTGGTGTCCCCATCTGGTCTGTCCCCCCAGAGTCCTTCCTGTCTCTACTGTAAATACTTCCTTAAATCTCGTGTTGAGCTCCTCACATACCTCTTGATCGTTTCTTGTGAGTTCTCCACCTTCTTTCCTCAGCCTTATCACCTGGTCCTTGACTGTTGTCTTCCTCCTAATGTGGCTATACAGCAGTTTCGGGTCAGATTTGACTTTCGATGCTATGTCGTTTTCATACTGTCGCTGGGCCTCCCTCCTTATCTGTGCATACTCGTTTCTGGCTCTTCTACTAATCTCCTTGTTTTCCTGGGTCCTATGCCTCCTGTACCTTTTCCATTCTCTGTTGCACTTAGTTTTTGGCTCCCTACACCTTCGGGTAAACCAAGGACTCGTTTTGGTCTTCCTATTATTTCTGTTTCCCTTGGGAACAAAACTTTTCTCTGCCTCCTTGCACTTTGTTGCCACATATTCCATCATCTCGTTTACTGATTTTCCTACCATTTCTCTGTCCCACTGAACCTCCTGCAGGAAGTTTCTCATACCTGTGTAGTCCCCCCTTTTATAGTTTGGCCTGTCCCCTTCAGTTCCTGTTACCTTCTCCACTTGTAACTCTACTATATAATCAAAACTCAGAACCACGTGATCGCTAGCTCCAAGGGGCCTCTCGTAAGTGATGTCTTCAATGTCTGAACTGCTCAGGGAGAACACAAGATCCAGTCTTGCTGGCTCATCCTCCCCTCTCTCTCTGGTTGTGTCCCTGACATGTTGATGCATGAGGTTTTCAAGTACCACATCCATCATCTTGGCTCTCCATGTTTCGGGACCCCCATGTGGCTCCAGGTTTTCCCAGTCGATCTCCCTGTGGTTGAAATCGCCCATTACCAGTAACTTTGCTCTGCTCGAGTGAGCTCTTCTTGCCACCTCAGCCAGTGTGTCCACCATCACCCTGTTGTTTTCTTCGTACTCCTCTCTTGGCCTCCTGCAGTTCTGTGGTGGGTTATACATCACTCCAATGACTACTTTATGTTCTCCGGACTGAATTGTACCTACAATGTAGTCTCTTTCTCCAATCATGTCCATGCCTTCCATTTCCTCAAATCCCCATCGGTGTTTTATGAGCAGTGCAACCCCTCCTCCCCCTCTACTCCTATCTTTCCTCAGGATCTGATATCCCGTTGGGAAGATTGTGTCTGTTATTGTCTCAGCGAGTTTTGTTTCTGTGACTGCTATGATGTCTGGGGATTTTTCACTGATTCTTTCGTTCCACTCCTCATGTTTATTCATTATTCCATCCTCGTTTGTGTACCAAACTTTCAGTTTCTTTTCTATCATTGTGGTCATGCAAGAATATTGGGGTTGGGGGAGCGAGAGCCTTGGTGGGGGCCTATATGGGGCTGTGGTGTTGGTGGGGTTTGTGATGATGGGGGTGGGGTCAGAATGCCCATAAGGGACAGCTGTTGGGGTGAGGTTTTTGATATGGTGGTTGGTGGCAGAGGGAACAGTGAGTGGGTTGTAGCATAGGTTGCTCAGTTGCGTTGGGAATGTCGTGGTTGGAGTCTTTTGGTGGGAGATTCTGTGGGGTGTGTTTGCCCTTCCTCCTGTGTTTGGGTCCTGCTCATTTTCGTCATTGCCTCTCGTTCCTCCTTGCGTCTCTGTACCCTCTCTTTCAGTGTAGTCCTTTCTTCTTGTGTTCTGTCGCGGTCGAGGTATACTCTCTGGTACCCCTGTTTGTCCCTCAGTCTTGCTTTCTCTTGTAGAATCCTGGTTCGAACTGATTCTTCCTTGAAAGTTACTCTGACAGGCCGTATCCTTCCACTCGCAAACCACCCAATTCTCTGAAAATTTGTCACCTGGGTCATATCGCCCTCACCTATTGTTTTCATGATGCCTTCAATCATTTTTTTCTCCTCCTGTTTTATTTCTTCAAAGTTGTCCCCCTTGGCTTCTTGGAGCCCGTACACAAAAACTGACCTCGCCCTTTCCTCCTCCCACTGAGTCTCCATCTGCTTCCTCTGAGGCATTTTATTTCCTTCCATTGACATGTTCTTGCCTTCAGTCCCTGTCATATCTGAAACTTCTATTCTCAGTGAACTGTCTTTCATGACCAGCTGTCCCTTGCTACTGCAGTTGGCTGTTAGAATCTCTGCATATAGCATACCTTCATTGTCTTCGGACCTGTCATTTGATCTTAGTGTGCTCCTCGTCTTTTCCCTGGCCCCACGTGGGTCTGATAGGGCCTTCGTGTACGGCATGTCTCCGTTGTTGCTTACCGTCCCCTTGTCTGCGCCTGACATTGAATTTCCTGATGTCACATCTGAATTGTCATTTGTCTCTCTAATCTGTTTCAGGCTTTGCAGTTTCTCTTCTAAGCACTGTATCCTAGCTTCTGCTGCTAAGACCTGTACTTCCCATTTCCTGCACTCTTCAACTATCCGCTCCTCCATTTTCTTACCAAGCTCTACTATCTTCCTTCCCCACTCTTCCTCCCTTTTTTGGAGCTCTAACTCCCAGTCTTTCCTCCCTGGTTCGTCTACCAGATCTCTGGTTTTCCGTCCTCTAGGGCCACCCATTTTTGTGTGTGTGTGTGTGTGTGTGTGTGTGTGTGTGTGTGTGTGTGTGTGTGTGTGTGTGTGTGTGTGTGTGTGTGTGTGTGTTACATTAAATTCAACGTCCGTAACACAACCATTGTCCAGTTCAAACCACCAATCACGTGGAAGCCTGCTGCTACATCAACCAAGATGACGTCACGGGCTGAGTGGCAGACTTCCGGTCACTGGTCGTGACACTGTACATCGTGTATATAATAATGGTGACGGTATATACATGGGTAAAGAAATCTACCCCTGCTGAGTTTACCTTGTCTTTCTTGTGCACTGCTGACTGCTTTGCTTTGCTGACTTAGTTATTACCAAGTGCTGACTTAGTTATTACCAAGTGCTGACTTAGTTACGACCAAGTGCTGACTTAGTTACTGCCAAGTGCTGACTTAGTTACTGCCAAGTGCTGACTTAGTTACTGCCAAGTGCTGACTTAGTTACTACCAAGTGCTGACTTAGTTACTGCCAAGTGCTGACTTAGTTACTGCCAAGTGCTGACTTAGTTACTACCAAGTGCTGACTTAGTTACTACCACGTGCTGACTTAGTTACTACCACGTGCTGACTTAGTTACTACCAAGTGCTGACTTAGTTACTACCACGTGCTGACTTAGTTACTACCACGTGCTGACTTAGTTACTACCAAGTGCTGACTTAGTTACGACCAAGTGCTGACTTAGTTACTACCAAGTGCTGACTTAGTTACGACCAAGTGCTGACTTAGTTACGACCAAGTGCTGACTTAGTTACGACCAAGTGCTGACTTAGTTACGACCAAGTGCTGACTTAGTTACGACCAAGTGCTGACTTAGTTACGACCAAGTGCTGACTTAGTTACGACCAAGTGATGACTTAGTTACGACCAAGTGATGACTTAGTTACGACCAAGTGATGACTTAGTTACGACCAAGTGCTGACTTAGTTACGACCAAGTGCTGACTTAGTTACGACCAAGTGCTGACTTAGTTACGACCAAGTGCTGACTTAGTTACGACCAAGTGCTGACTTAGTTACGACCAAGTGCTGACTTAGTTACGACCAAGTGCTGACTTAGTTACGACCAAGTGCTGACTTAGTTACGACCAAGTGCTGAAAGACTTTAGACTACCACCTGTGCTCAAACCGCGGTCCGTAAATTGACAGTCCGACGCTGTACCGTCAAGGCCAGGAGTCTCCGAACTGCAGCTCGCAGGACACATGCGGCTCGCAGGACACATGCGGCTCGCACGACACATGCGGCTCGCACGACACATGCGGCTCGCACGACACATGCGGCTCGCACTACACATGCGGCTCGCACTACACATGCGCTCGCACGACACATGCAGCTCGCACGACACATGCGGCTCGCACTACACATGCGGCTCGCAGGACACATGCGCTCGCACGACACATGCCGCTCGCACGACACATGCGGCTCGCACTACACATGCGGCTCGCAGGACACATGCGGCTCGCACGACACATGCGGCTCGCACTACACATGCAGCTCGCAGGACACATGCGGCTCGCACTACACATGCGGCTCGCACTACACATGCGGCTCGCACGACACATGCGGCTCGCACGACACATGCGGCTCGCACGACACATGCGGCTCGCACGACACATGCGGCTCGCACTACACATGCGGCTCGCACTACACATGCGGCTCGCACTACACATGCGGCTCGCACTACACATGCGGCTCGCACGACACATGCGGCTCGCACGACACATGCAGCTCGCACGACACATGCAGCTCGCACGACACATGCGGCTCGCACGACACATGCATCTCGCACGACACATGCGGCTCGCACGACACATGCAGCTCGCACGACACATGCGGCTCGCACGACACATGCGGCTCACACGACACATGCGGCTCGCACGACACATGCGGCTCGCACGACACATGCGGCTCGCACGACACATGCGGCTCGCACGACACATGCAGCTCGCACGACACATGCGGCTCGCACGACACATGCGGCTCGCACGACACATGCGGCTCGCACGACACATGCGGCTCGCACGACACATGCGGCTCGCACGACACATGCGGCTCGCACGACACATGCGGCTCGCACGACACATGCGGCTCGCACGACACATGCGGCTCGCACGACACATGCGGCTCGCACTACACATGCGGCTCGCACGACACATGCGGCTCGCATGATACATGCGGCTTGCACGACACATGCGGCTCGCACGACACATGCGGCTCGCACGACACATGCGGCTCGCACGACACATGCGGCTCGCACTACACATGCGGCTCGCACTACACATGCGCTCGCACGACACATGCAGCTCGCACGACACATGCAGCTCGCACGACACATGCAGCTCGCACGACACATGCGGCTCGCACGACACATGCGGCTCGCACGACACATGCGGCTCGCACGACACATGCGGCTCGCACGACACATGCGGCTCGCACGACACATGCGGCTCGCACGACACATGCGGCTCGCACGACACATGCGTCCCCCAGCATCTTCAAATATTTATAAAGAGTAAAACTAATAAATCCTCATTTTCAGTCACTTCAAATTAAGTATTTCGTAATAATTTATATGTCAAAATTTGTTCAAATTTTAGATATAATCTTCTCATTTTTCAGATACAATCTTCAGTTATGGAAGGAAAATGGAAAGGAACAGTGCAGTGTGGGAGCCGCTTGTTTAATGAAGAATGGGGCGTAAAGTACTTCTTTATCTGGTGAAAAACCTTGTGTGTTGTATGCCACGAAACTGTTGCAATTTTGAAGACGTACAATGTACATCTGCACTATGAGACCAAACACAAACCAAGTTATTCCTATTTCCACAGGAACACAGAGTGTGGAAAATTCTGAATTCATGCAAAGCAGGTTGCTTTACCAACAAGTTTTTTACACAGAAGACAGCTGAAAAATGATACATTAATCATGGCCAGTTACAAAGTAGTTTATGCGTTAACTAGAAGAGGAAAGCCATTCATCGATGGAGATGTGATCAGAATGTATAATGGAAGCAGTGGCAGAGTCAAGCAGAGAAAAAGCAAATATGTTCAAAATCCTCAGTCTTGTGCCATATACTGTGGCTCATAGAACTGAGGATAAAAGAAGCAATATTATTTTTTATTTATTTATTAACACATCGGCCGTTTCCTACCAAGGCAGGGTGGCCCGAAAAAGAGAAACTTTCATCATTCACTCCATCACTGTCTTGCAGAGACGTGCTTACATTACAGTGCCTGCACTCTGAGGGAGTGCAGGCACTGTACTTCCCATCTCCAGGACTCAAGCTCGGTCTGCCGGTTTCCCTGAATCCTTTCATAAATGTTATCTTGCCCACACTCCAACAGCACGTCAAGTCCTAAAACCATTTGTAGCTATTCATTCTTATCTAACACGGTTACGCATGCTTGCTAGAAGTCCAAGCCCCTCAGATATAAAACCTCCTTTACCCCCTCCCTCCAACCTTTCCTAGGCCGACCAATACCCTTCCTTCCCTCCACTACAAATTTATACACTCTCGAAGTCATTCTATTTCGTTCCATCCTCTCTACATGTCCGAACCACCTCAATAACCACTCCTGGATAATAGTTTTGGTAATCCCATGCAATATATTCAAACCACACATTGCCCTCAGACACGACATCTCCACTGCCTCCAGCCTTCTCCTTGTTGCAACATTCACCACCCATGCCTCACACCCATATAAGAGTGCTGGTATAATTACACTTTCATACATTCCCCTCTTTGCTTCCATGGATAAAGTTCTTTGTCTCCACAGACTCCTCAGTGCACCACTCACCTTTCTCCTCTCGTCTTTCTATGATTCACTTCATCTTTCATAGACCCATCTGCTGACACACGTTCACTCCCAAATATCTGAAAACATTCACCTCCTCGATATGCTCTCCTCTAATCTGTTATCCAATCTTTCGTTACCTAATTTTTTTTGTTATCCTCATCACTTTACTCTTTCCTATATTCACTTTTAATTTTCTTCTTTTACATACCCTACCAAACTCATCAACTGACCTCTGAAACTTCTCTTCAGAATCTCCCAAAAGCACAGTGTCATCAGCAAAGAGCAACTGTGACAACTCCCACTTTATGTTACATTCTTTATCTTTTAACCCGAAACCTCTTGCCAACACCCGAGCATTCACTTTTCTTACAACCCCATCTGTAAATATATTTAATATGAATGTCTAAGTCCTGCTTTTACTGGGAAATAATCTCCCTCTCTCCTACATACTCTAATCTGAGCCTCACTGTCCTCGTAAAAACTCTTCACTGATTTCAATAACCTACCTGCTATTCCATACATTTGCAACATCTGCCTCATTCATCCCCTATCCGCCCTATCATATGCCTTTTCCAAATGTATAAATGCCACAAAACCCTCATTACCATTATCAAAATACTGTTCACCTAACTGTTTCACTGTAAACACTTGGTCCACACACCCCCTATCCTTCCTAAAGCCTCCTTGTTCGTCTGCTGTTCTGCTCTCCATCTTACTCATAATTCTTTCAATAATAACTGTACCATACACTTTACAGGTATACTCAACAGACTTATTCCCCTATAATTCTTACACACTCTTTTTTTTTTTTACCCTTTGCCTTTATACAAAGGAAGTATTCATGCTCTCTGCCTGTCCCTAGGTGCCTTACCCATTCCATACATTTCTTAAATAAAAACACTAACCACTTATTTCTCCTCTTTTTCTTAAAATATGTATTACCTATAACCAAACCCCTTTCTATATAAAGTTCAATCAAAGGGCCACCATTATCATTTACACCTGGCACCCCAAACTTACCTACCATATATATATATATATATATATATATATATATATATATATATATATATATATATATATATATATATATATATATATATATATATATATATATTATATATGTCGTGCCGAATAGGCAGAACTTGCGATCTTGGCTTAAATAGCAACGCTCATCTTGCCATATAGGACAAGTGAAAATTTGTTTATGCAATAATTTCGCCAAAATCATTCTGAACCTAACGAAAAAAAATATATTTCACTGTGTTTGTTTAGTATTAAATTACTGTAAACAAATCTAAAATATATTTAGTTGGGTTAGGCTAAAATAAATTGTTCTTGTTATAATAAGGTTAGGTAAGTTTTCTAAGATTCTTTTGGTGCAAAATTAAAAATTTTTACATTAACATTATTGAAAAAAATATATCTTTAAACGTGTAAAAGAAAATTTCAGAAATGATTTAATTTTAAATGAGTTCTTGCTAATTGACCAGTTTTACATATTCGGCACGACATATATATATATATATATATATATATATATATATATATATATATATATATATATATATATATATATATATATATGTCGTGCCGAATAGGCAGAACTTGCTATCTTGGCTTAAATAGCAACGCTCATCTTGCCACATAGGACAAGTGCAAATTTGTGTATGCAATAATTTCGCCAAAATCATTCTGAATCTAGCGAAAAAATATATTTCACTGTGTTTGTTTAGTATTAAATTATTGTAAACAAATCTAAAATATATTTAGTTGGGTTAGGCTAAAATAAATTGTTCTTGTTATAATAAGGTTGGTCGCTACTTTATCATACCTCTGCTTAAAGCTATGTATGGATCCTGTCTCCACTACATCGCTTCCCAAACTATTCCACTTCCTGATTATTCTGTGGCTGAAGAAATACTTCCTAACATCCCTGTGATTCATCTGTGTCTTCAACTTCCAACTGTGTCCCTTCTTGCTGTGTCCCATCTCTGGAACATCCTGTCTTTGTCCATGTCAATTCCTCTCAGTATTTTATATGTCGTTATCATGTCCCCCCTATCTCTCCTGTCCTCCAGTGTCGTCAGGTTGATTTCCCTTAACCTCTCCTCGTAGGACATACCTCTTAGCTCTGGGACTAGTCTTGTTGCAAACCTTTGCACTTTCTCTAGTTTCTTTACATGCTTGGCTAGGTGTGGGTTCCAGACTGGTGCCGCATACTCCAATATGGGCCTAATGTACACGGTGTACAGGGTTCTGAACGATTCCTTATTAAGATGTCGGAATGCTGCTCTGAGGTTTGCTAGGCGCCCATATGCTGCAGCAGTTATTTGGTTGATGTGTGCTTCAGGAGATGTGCCTGGTGTTATACTCACCCCAAGATCTTTTTCCTTGAGTGAGGTTTGTAGTCTCTGGCCCCCTAGACTGTATTCCATCTGCAGTCTTCTTTGCCCTTCCCCAATCTTCATGACTTTGCATTTGGTGGGGTTGAACTCCAGGAGCCAATTGCTGGACCAGGTCTGCAGCCTGTCCAGATCCCTTTGTAGTTCTGCCTGTTTTTCGATCGAATGAATTCTTCTCATCAACTTCACGTCATCTGCAAACAGGGACACTTCGGACTCTATTCCTTCCGTCATGTCGTTCACAAATACCAGAAACAGCACTGGTCCTACGACTGACCCCTGTGGGACCCCGCTGGTCACAGGTGCCCATTCTGACATCTCGCCACGTACCATGACTCGCTGCTGTCTTCCTGACAAGTATTCCCTGATCTATTGTAGTGCCTTTCCTGTTATCCCTGCACTAATCTCTTGTCTGGAACTGTGTCAAACACCTTCTTGCAGTCCAAGAAAATGCAATCCACCCACCCCTCTCTCTTGTTTTACTGCTGTCACCATGTCATAGAACTCCAGTAGGTTTATGACACAGGATTTCCTGTCCCTGAAACCATGTTGGCTGCTGTTGATGAGATCATTCCTTTCCAGGTGTTCCACCACTCTTCTCCTGATAATCTTCTCCATGACTTTGCATACTATACATGTCCGTGACACTGGTCTGTAGTTTAGTGCTTCATGTCTGTCTCCTTTTTTAAAGATTGGGGCTACATTTGCTGTCTTCCATTCCTCGGGCAATTTCCCTGTTTCGATAGATGAATTGAATATTCTTGTTAGGGGTACACATAGTGCCTCTGCTCCCTCTCTCAGGACCCATGAAGAGAGGTTATCCAGCCCCATTGCCTTTGAGGTATCTAGCCCACTCAGAAGCCTCTTCACTTCTTCCTCAGTTGTGTGTACTGTGTCCAGCACTTGGTGGTGTACCCCCACCTCTCCGTCATTCTGGAGCCCCTTCTGTCTCCTCTGTGAACACTTCTTTGAATCTCTTGTTGAGTTCTTCACATACTTCATGGTCATTTCTTGTCTCTCCTCCTTCCTTCCTTAGCCTGATTACCTGGTCCTTGACTGTTGTTTTCCTCCTGATGTGGCTGTATAACAGCTTCGGGTCAGATTTGACTTTTGCTGCTATGTCGTTTTCATATTGTCGTTGCGCCTCCCTTCTTATCCGTGCATATTCATTTCTGGCTCTATGACTGCTCTCCTTATTCTCCTGGGTCCTTTGCCTTCTGTGTTTCTTCCATTCCCTAGCACACTTGGTTTTTGCCTCCCTGCACCTTTGGGTGAACCATGGGCTCATCCTGGCTTTTTCATTATTACTGTTGCCCTTGGGTACAAACCTCTCCTCAGCCTTCTTGCACATGGTTGCTACATATTCCATTATCTCATTAACTGGCTTTCCTGCCAGTTCTCTGTCCCACTGAACCCTTTCAGGAAGTTCCTCATTCTCGTGTAGTCCCCTTTCTTGTAGTTTGGCTTCATTCGCCCTGGCCTTCCTGCTTCTCCCTCCACTTGTAGATCTACTGTGTATTCGAAGCTTAAAACCACATGATCGCTGGCCCCAAGGGGTCTTTCATATGTGATGTCCTAAATATCTGCACTACTCAAGGTGAATACTAGGTCCAGTATTGCTGGTTCATCCTCTCCTCTCTCTCTTTTAGTGCCCCTTACGTTTTGGTACATGAAGTTTTCCAGTATCACCTCCATCATCTTAGCCCTCCATGTATCTTGGCCCCCATGTGGCTCCAAGTTCTCCCAATCGATTTCCTTGTGGTTAAAGTCACCCATGATCAGGAGCTTTGCCTTGCATGCATGAGCTCTTCTGGCCACTGCAGCCAGTGTGTTAACCATCACTCTATTGCTCTCATCATACTCTTGCCTTGGCCTCCTGCTGTTCTGTGGTGGGTTATACATCACTGCAATTACCACTTTGGGACCTCCAGAGTGAAGCATTTCTGCTATGTAATTGCTTGCTTCTCCGCTGTCTCCTCTCTCCAGCTCATCAAAATTCCATCGGTTTTTGAGCAATGCCACTCCTCCACCCCTCCCTGTTCCCTCTGTCTTTCCTCAGGATTTGGTATCCAGTTGGAAAGATGGCATCTGTTATCATACCTGTAAGCTTGGTTTCTGTGAGAGCTATGATGTCAGGTGATGCCTCTTTGACTCTTTCGTGCCACTCCTCCCACTTATTTGTTATTCCATCAGCGTTTGTGTACCATACCTTCAGTTTCCTCTCCAACACTGTGGTTTGGGGGGCCTGTGAGGGTAGGAGACCTGGTAGTGTACTGTGGGATTCTATTGCTGGTTGTTGGGTGGAAGCTGTGAGTATGGATTGTAGTTTGTGTTGGGATGGTGTGATAGGTTGTGAGATTCTGAGGATGGTTCTGTGTGTGCTTGCCCTTGCTGCTCTGTCCTGCTCTGATTGACTTCTGCTGGTTCTGTCCTTGTCTCCTTTCCTAGCTCCTTTCGCTTTTTTGTCCTCTCCCTCAGCTGCTGTCATTCTGTTTGTGTTCTGTCTCTGTCTAGGAACACCCTCTTGTACTCTTCCGAGTACTTCAACCGTGGTTTCTCTTGAAGGATCCTGTTCCGCACTGTTTCTGTCCTGAGAATCAGCGTGATCGGTTGTTTCCTCCTCTTCAAGCTCCCCCCTATTATCTGAAAATTTACAATCTCGTCCATGTCTTCACCTATTTCTGTGATGTTCTCAATCTCCTTTCTTTCTACCTGCCGTCTTTCAGTGTGTGTCCTTTACTCTCTCTCCTGAAGCCCATGGATAAACATTGATTTTGCCCTTTCCTCCTCCCATTGCCTCTCCCTCTGTGACTCTGGTTCCCGTCTCTACGTGGTCATTTTCACCCTTGTTTTTTCCAGTGGCTCTTGGTAGCATGGTTGTGCCTCTGCATTTGACCTATCACCCTCTCCATCTGCATCCAGCTGCTCTCCCCTTTCACTCCTTGGCTCTTCTTGGCAGGCTGATATGACCTTAGCATAATTCATATCTCCTTCCTTCTGGTTCGGCCTCTCAGCTTCATATGCTGTGTCTTCTCTGGCCAATGCCCCTGCAACTCGCTTCAGCCTGTTTACCACATCTTCTAGGACCCTTATCCTGGCTACTGTAGTTTCGACTTGTGCCTGCCAATTCTTCTTCTCCTCCTCCAACTTCTTTTCTAATTTCACAGAAAGCTCTGTCCCCATTTTTTCAGAAAGGTCTCCTAATTTTCTCTCCCACTCTTGTTCCATCCTTTTTCACTGCTCCTCCATCCACTCCTTCCTACCAGAACCCTTCTCATTTGATCCCTGGTTCCTTCCACTCCCCACCATATTTTCTTTTGTTTTTTTTTCCTTTTTTCCCTTTTCTTCTCTTTCTTTTTTTAAAGAGAAAAGAGAATGGAAAGGTAGAGAGAGAGAGGGAAAGAGAGAGAATTATTATTATTATTATAATAAAAAAAGAAGTGCTAAGCCAAAAGAGAGAGAAGAGAAAGGTAGAAGGAGAGAGGGGGAGTGAGAAGGGAAAACGAGGGAGAGAGAGTGAGAGAGAGCAAGAGAGAGAGAGGGGAGAGAGGGGGCAAAGAGAGGGGAGAGAGAGGAGGAGAGACAGGGGAGAAGGGGGAGAGAGGGGGGAGGTGGAAGAGAGGAGAGAGAGAGAGGAGGAGGGGAGAGAGAGAGAGAGAGAGAGAGATGGGAAATGGGAGAGGGGAGAGATAATGAGAGGGGGAGAGATGTTAGAGGGGGAGAAATGGGAGAGGGGAGAGATGAGAGAGGGGAGAGAGATAGGTGAGGGGAGAGAGATAGGTAAAGAGATAGGTAGATAGGTAGAGAGATAGGTAGAGAGAGATAGGTAGAGAGAGAGATAGGTAGAGAGAGATAGGTAGAGATAGATAGGTAGAGAGAGATAGGTAGAGATAGATAGGTACTGAGAGAGAGAAAGAGGGGGGGGGGATAGCAGATAGTGGAATGTTAGAGGGAGGGATATCAGGTCAGTTTACAGGAAGGTGTGAAATCCTGTGCATGTACTCACCTATTTGTACTCACCTATTTGTGGTTGCAGGGGTCGAGTCCTAGCTCCTGGCCCCGCCTCTTCACCGGTTGCTACTAGGCCCTCTCTCTCCCCGCTCCATGAGCTTTATCAAACCTCGTCTTAAAACTGTGTATGGTTCCTGCCTCCACTACATCATTTTCTAGGCTATTCCACTGCCTTACAACTCTATGACTGAAGAAATACTTCCTACTATCTCTCTGACTCATTTGTGTCTTCAACTTCCAATTGTGGCCTCTTGTTTCTGTGTCCCCTCCCTGGAACATCCTGTCTTTGTCCACCTTGTCTATTCCACGCAGTATTTTATATGTCGTTATCATGTCTCCCCTGACCCTCCTGTCCTCCAGTGTCGTCAGGCCGATTTCCCTTAATCTTTCCTCATAGGACATTCCCCTTAGCTCTGGAACTAACCTTGTCGCAAACCTTTGTACTTTCTCTAGTTTCTTGACGTGCTTTATCAAGTGCGGGTTCCAAACAGGTGCTGCATACTCCAGTATGGGCCTGACATACACGGTGTACAGTGTCTTGAATGATTCCTTACTAAGGTATCGGAATGCTGTTCTCAGGTTTGCCAGGCGCCCATATGCTGCAGCAGTTATCTGATTGATGTGTGCTTCCGGAGACATGCTCGGTGTGATACTCACCCCAAGATCTTTCTCCTTGAGTGAGGTTTGCAGTCTTTGGCCACCTAGCCTATACTCTGTCTGTGGTCTTCTGTGCCCCTCCCCCATCTTCATGACTTTGCATTTGGCAGGATTAAATTCGAGAAGCCATTTGCTGGACCAGGTGTCCAGTCTGTCCAGGTCTCTTTGAAGTCCTGCCTGGTCCTCATCAGATTTAATTCTCCTCATTAACTTCACATCATCTGCAAACAGGGACACTTCTGAGTCTAACCCTTCCATCATGTCGTTCACATATACCAAAAATAGCACTGGTCCTAGGACCGACCCCTGTGGGACCCCGCTCGTGTGTGTGTGTGCGTGTGTACGACAGCTTTTACAAATGCCTGACCGCTTGTTCCTGTGTGTGTGTGTGTGCTCCCACTTCTAAGTATTCATACTGCTAATAAATACCAGTAGTAATACCAGTAATTCTAAAACTTACCAATAGTAATTTTAACACTTATCAATTCTACTTATAAATGCAGAAATTAACTAGGTTGTAAAATTTAGCTTGTCTCATCTTCAACAAGTGTCTGACGTTATCCCTCGTTAGACCGCTTTACTCCTCACTCTCTCGTCAACACTATCTTCACCTTATCTATGCTATTTCTACTCCAATTCTGGTAATAGCTTGCAGGAGTGAGTGACCAGTATCTAACAGTGATGCAGAGAGCAGAATCTGACAACATGCAACCTCAATAGGTGAGCAATACTTGCGCTGGCAGCGGAGCGATGACAAGTTGCCAGATGCTGATGACGTAGCCTTCTATCACTATTTTGAAAATCCTTCAACCGTGATGTTTATAACCATGCTCATACATCTCGCGTTCCTCAAGTGATTTCACTTCTCACTTACGATAGAATACACTTTACATTCGGTGGTTACACTTTATATGTATAATGGCACACAGCTGTTGTGACGTCACTGCTTCAACAGGCCTACTCCTGCCGCCTTCCCTTGTTATATATTTTATATTTCCTTTTTCCTTTTGCTTATTAACTTTTTCACTCTCACTGTATGGTGCCCCACATTTCACTTGTTAACCAGTCTCACGTAACTCTTGAACACCCGCTTCCACACTCACTTTGATCTTTGTATATTTGAATCTGTGTGGCAACAGGTGCCTACTAGACCCCTAACGGTTTGGCACTTTCAAATATTAATGATTTCAAGCTTCCTCTCGACTTTTTCTTAACTAATAACTTTAGTTATCACTCGTAGGATTGTTCACTAACATTGTCACTACCACTGATTACTGCTAGCATTTATTGTGCGCCTTAAAAACACTAAGGTTCTCGGAGCCTTGTGCATCTACGTCTGCGTGACTGTGTGTGTGTGTGTGTGTGTGTGTGTGTGTGCACTACATTTGTGAACAGGTGTTCATAATGCAGAGCATGAAGACTGAAATCTTCAGTACAAGATCTTTCACACTCTCTGTGCGTCGTCAGGAGCTATGCAGTGCTACACGATTAGCAACAGATAGTAGGGGAAAAATTCTCTCTGAGGCAGTGCTGAAGTACAAAGTGTCAGGCCATGGCACAGTGGAGTGTGGGTGTCATCCCACTACTCAATTACCTCTAACAGTCCCCTCTCTTCCTTTATGGAAAAGAGTGGGGAGGGACTTAATAAATTTACAGAAAGCTAGTTACTGAATAATAAGGAATAGTGGTAGTCAGTCCAAAACTGCGTTTATTCGACATCAACTGATCTAGTGACGTATTAAATAATTTTCCCTAAGTAGAATATACACCCACACACTCAGGCTTTATGTAAATTTACAATATACAGAACAGATGTACTATATGTCACCTTTTACTATCAAACATCAAAGAACATTCCTGAAAGTGTTGTCTACACATATTCCTACATATTTACTTACACAGCTCCAAGGCTGTTGCGGTGTTTCATAACACTAGGACCCCAGAGGCTATGTCACTCTGCCAGACTTCCCTAGGTTATCCTAGGAAACTTACATATACATGTTACTATAAATACTATCCTAGGAAACTTACACAAATATTACTGTGTATATTGCATAAACCTACATAACTGTACTCGTATACAAGGTCTGAATAGACTGACTACTACCATTAGCTACTTATTACAGCTACTTATAACAGTATAATACAGCTTCCTATTACAATATTCCATCAAACCTGTACCAGAAATATTTATTTAAATATAACAGGGGCATAATTTCACCTCCACCAGCCTGTGGGAGACGTTGTACTTTCTGAGAAAGCCTGTATACAACCATAGGAATTTCCGATGCATTAAATGTGTAGACCAGTCAGTCAAAGTTTATCCTAAAAAGGAAACGGTAAAATTGAACGCCAGAAAGGGTATTATACCCTCATTTACCTACGGGAAGTCAATTTTGAAACTTCCTGGCATACCCTATTTCCAACAAAGACAGGTAGGATCTCAGAAGGGCAAAACATGCAGGACAGAAGGAGAACTCTTCTCTAACATCAAATCCTCACGAGGACCCTTTACATAATGAGCAATCTGGGGATTTTTGTATAGCATCCTTGCTTAAGATTGTGTACAATTGTCTACAAACAAGTGTCGAGTTTGCACATTCCATTATTCGAATTATGTAAGACATTCCTATGATGTTTGATGAGAGAGGATACGATTATGTTCCTTTGCATAATGGAACTATTGGGTACAGTGACATGAGCTGCTGCCCACCCCAGCAGATGATTCCAATTACTGTGATTAAAGATACCATTTGACTCCTGAACCCTCCTTACCAAGTACTGATGTTGGGCTAATCTGATATCAAGTGGTTTACTTCTCTGCCCGACGCACGGCAGAGAGCATAGTATGCATGGGACCATGTAAACACCACCAACAATGCTGGATGGTACGTTCTTAATCAACTTCTGCTTCATTGTCCTGATGTTCTTGAAGACAATATTTATACTGAGCTTTTTTAATGCATCACCCAGTCAGGCCATATTCTCATTGTAAAACAAAAGCAGTATATTTTTCCTGGAACGTACTTCCCAAGGTTCAGTCCTGTAGAAAGTCTTCTTGGCTGCCAATAACGCCTCAACAAATTCCCCAGAATATCTCAGTTGAGTTGCTATACTGAATATTTTATTAATTTCATCATCAAAATATTCCGGGCTACAAATACGTAAAGCTCTCAAGAGCACTATAAGGAAAACTCTCCTTTTAACCTTAGATTCATGACTGGAATAACAGTGAATGTATGATCTACTCTCTGCCAACTAATGTGTTGACTTTTGTCAACACGGTGGCTTAGAACATCTAGGAAAGGCAATTTGTTTTCTACTTCGTGCTCTGTTGTGAACTTAATGGAGGGTACTATTATTATTATTATTATAATCAAGGGGGAAGCGCTAAACCCGGAGGATTATACAGCGCCTGGGGGGGGGGATGTGGAAGGCATTCAGGCTTAATTCGGGGAACTGGAGCACAGATCCAATTCCCTAAATCAAGAGCCCCTCACCAACATCAAGGAACCTTCCTTGAGGGGATGGAGGGTACTAAATGACTGAGTCTAGGAAGTGATCAACATCGAGATCTCTAGGCCAGAAACACAGAACATCGTCTATATATTTGAACCACTCGGCTCTACTAGGGAGGATATCTTTAAGGATTCTAGTTTCATAGAATTTCTTAAACATGTTGCTGAGTAATGGACTAAGCGGATTTCCCATGGCCATGCCTTGTTTTGGAGCATAGTATTTACCTTCAAATACGAACTTAGTCCATCACACAAAGCTTAATAAGTTCAATAGTTATATTAGTGGGGTAGAGCATGGAGAAGTTGCTCTTCCAGATACGCAAGATCAGGGACAAGGACTCTAGCAGACAGTGCAGTCACAGCAAAACTCACAAAAATTAAGTCATGTAATGCATATAATTTCTGGAGCCTCTTCATAAGGTCAACTGTTATGGGGCTATAGGGCCCAACATGTATTTATGTATCTGTAACAGTTACTCTGGAATACCTAATTTTATTGAATTGATGGAGACTCAGCTCTAAATGTCATAAGGGCAGATCACTCTTATGGCTGTAAAGCAGCTGAGTCAAGCCTGTTTTTCTCAATATAATAGGTTATACTATAGACATGCAAACACACAATTTAAATAAGTAGTTATAAAGTTGTAATTCTTTTTGTAAAAGTAAAATTAAGGTGTGGTAGAATTGTGGTAACTGGAGAATTGTGCTTGGCAACAGTCTTTTGTTTTGGTGGGAGGAGCTTAGCTAGGCTCCTCCCTCTCTCTCTCTCTGCTGCTGGACTTCAAACTGGCAGGACCCCTGGGTCCTTCTTGTATTTTTGGGGCATTATGTGTGCTCCAGGGGTGAGTTTTTATAACTTAAGTTGTGGCCACCATACCTAGGGTGACTAAAGTGTGTCAAAACACTGGTTAGCCCAGAGTTAGTCAAGAGGAGAGAAGGACAAAGTTGATGAGATGCACCATGTGGGAGAACAGCTATGGAGTGTGTAGATTTTTGTTTTGAATATGTGAGGCTGTAATTGTATATTCTGTACATATCTATTTAGAATAGTTATATTTTTATAGTAGTAGTTTACATAACCTGTGAAGAGGGTTGGTGAAAGAATATCAGAGACACTGAGGATGATCAGTCATGATGTAAGTATTACCCCTAGACAGATAAGGCCATTAAGTAAAAAGCTGCCCCACACTAGAACATGTAGTGAGAACCTTACTATCAAAGTAATAAGGGACATAACATCAACATTATTTTTAATATGAGCATTCGAAATCTTTCCGACCAGGGGTGTTAGCAGTTTAACTATATATATGGATGGGATGTATGCATACGAGATTACTGAACTTACAATAGAACGGGCTGGGTTCCCTGATTTATGGGACTTAATCCATAAAGGTACGGTAGAGTTGGCGACCTGGCTGACAGACATTTAATTAATTCATCATTCCTCTTCATTAACGTTTTAAGTCGTTTACTGAAGTGAGAGTTGACCTGTTCGAGGGGATTCTTTATTAGAGGTTCATTATCCCATAGAAAAGTGTTCACCTTATCAGAATATTCAGCTTTATTTAAAATAACAAACGAGTTAAATTTATCGGCTTTCGTGCTACACATGGGCTCTGGTGGCCTGGTGGCTAACTCTCTCGCTTCACAAGGCGAGGGTCTGGGTTCGATTCCCAGCCAGAGTAGAAACATTGGGCATGTTTCTTTCCACCTGTTGTCTATGTTCCCCATCAGTAAAATGGATACCTGGGTGTTAGTCGACTGGTGTGGGTCGCATCCTGGGACACTGACCTAATTTGCCCGACATGCGGAGCATAACAAGTGGCTTTCTATATAGTAGTATGTCATTGTTGTCAGCTAGGCCTGTATACCTTGTACATGTACTTGTAGTAAATGAAGATATTATTATATTATATCCTTGTATGCTGTGATAAATTGTAGAGGGCAGATGGGAAGCACAGGACGAAGGTATCTTAGACCATCTCTTTGCAGATATTAAACACATCAGGCATCAGATCACCATGTTTTCCCAACATACAAAACGACTTAGCGAGGTCTACATAACTAACATTTATAGTTGTGGGAGCCAAACTTAATCCAAACACTAGAGCTGCTTGCTGGTCATTGCTTAATTCTTTGCTAGACAAGTTAATGACAAAATCTGGGTTTAAATGTGTAACCAAGCCACTCCGTGCTATGTAAGATTATTTAGTTTCCTAGTATTAGTGCGCTACATTGTAACATATGTGCGAGTTTCCTAGGATAACGTATATAGAAACATATAAGTGCGAGTTTCCTAGGATAACGTAGGGAAGTCTGGCAGAGTGACTTATAGCCTCTGAGGTTCTAGTGTTAGGAAACACAGCAACAATCTTGGAACAGTGTAATTAAATATTTAGGGATGTGTGTAGACAACATTCTCTGCAATATTCTATGACGTATGGAAGTATAGGGTGATACATAATACATCTGTTAAGTAAGTTTGTTCAGGTACACATACTCAAATAGTTAAGTAAATATCATACATAGGAGCATATGTGAACATTACCAAAGATAACCCAACAAGACAGGCAGTCTGAGTGTATGGCTGTATTTATTACTTAGGTAAAATGATTCCATACGTCACTAGATCAGTTCATGTCAATTAAATGCGGTTTTGGGCTGTAACTAACTTTCTGCATATTATATATGGGATTTCTGCATGTTCACCCAAATGTCATTCACCTTGTATAAACATTTAAATAAACTTATTATTATTATTATTATTATTATTATTAATTATGAGGTTCCTCCGTCCCCTCCCCGTCAAGGGAGAGAGGGGACAGGAGGAGGTGACTGAATAGTGGGGTGACACTCACGCTACACTGTGACATAACCCGACGCATGACGCTTCTGCCTCGCATTAGAGAGAATTTTTCCCCTATTATCTGGTGTGTTGCAACACTGCCTGACATAATGTCTCCCTGGGTCCTGAGATACACACCAGACCCACTGTACAGTAGATAACACATCGTGGAAGGACCTTCCTGGAAAGCTAAAAAATTAGAAATGTCATCGTAGTATTTAACACAAGAATTGGCTTAAAAAACTGTCATGACCTTTCAAAATACTGAGAGTTCTATGTGAAAGCAAAAAAACACTACAAAAGTGGAAATGATAAAATTTTTAAGGGGAAAAATGAAAATAGCTTCTGTTTAAGAAGAGAGAAACGATTCAGAAAACAGAACTACAAACATCGAAATATTGGTGATGCAGACGGAAACAAGTGGAACGACTCGAGCCTTCAGAGAGAGTTTTGCACAGTGAAGCATAGACACTAAAGAGTAACTTGCACAGATGTAGTAGGAGGTGATTAAAGGCAGGAAGGAGATCTCTATGTGAGATTCAATTTCCTGCAAGGAACCGGTAAAAATCATCAAGTGATATGCTAGATGGACCAGGAATCTACTGGGAACGCTTGAACTCCCTTCAACTGTATTTCTAGGAACATAGGCGAGAGAGGTACATAATAATATACACCTGGAAAATCCTAGAGGGATTGGATCTAAACCTGGACACCGAAAGCACTCCCTGTGACAACAAGAGACTTAGAAGACTGTGCAAAATATCATCACCAAACAGAACTCGGGGAGTGTCAGGGGTCCCTGACTCTTCATCACTCTTCCTCCATCCATGCATACAGGAAATTACCAACAAACTTCCGGAGATCTTCAAGAGGGAGCTGAATATGCTCTTTAAATCAGTGCCTGACAAGCCAGGCTGTGGTTCATGCTTTGGACTGCGTGAAGCCAGCAGTAACAGTCTGGTTGATCAGGTCTTGATCCTCAAGGAGGCCTGATCTAAGACCGGGAGCGTTGATTCCAGGAAATTTCCTTCATGTATCCTTCAGGTAAGTAAATATTGAATGTAAGAAGCAGCAGGAATGACAGTAGAGAACATTCATAGTTATTATTGTAAAGTTATATATTGAATAACGGACTTAAGAACATAAGAACATAAGAATGTAGGAACACTGCAGAAGGCCTACTGGCCCATACGAGGCAGGTCCTTATCAAAACGACGTTTACCTAAAGCTACCCAAGAAATAACTCGAAATAATCTTGGAAACAATCATTAGAAGGAAAGATAACGAGAATATATATGGTAATTGTGTAAATGTAAAGATAACGAGAATATATATGGTAATTGTGTAAATGTAAAGATAACGAGAATATATATGGTAATTGTGTAAATGTAAAGATAACGAGAATATATATGGTAATTGTGTAAATGTAAAGATAACGAGAATATATATGGTAATTGTGCAAATGGGTTTGAAAACCGGCACGTTGATAATTATCAACTTGTTGGGTTTCAAAACCATATTCATGAACACAAGAGTATATATTTACGCAAGAGTATATATGTACACAAGAGTATACATAAACATAAGAGTGGAACGCTACGGTAAGCCTACTGGCCCATGCTAGGTAAGTCTAACTCCCACCCACATCCATTCAAATACCTTTCCAACCTTAACTGAAAGCTACCCAAAGTTTTGGCTTCAGTGAAGCTACCCGGGAGTTTGTTCCACTCATCTACACCTTCAGTGATGCTACCCGGGAGTTTGTTCCACTCATCTACACCTTCAGTGAAGCTACCCGGGAGTTTGTTCCACTCATCTACACCTTCAGTGAAGCTACCCGGGAGTTTGTTCCACTCATCTACACCTTCAGTGATGCTACCCGGGAGTTTGTTCCACTCATCTACACCTTCAGTGAAGCTACCCGGGAGTTTGTTCCACTCATCTACACCTTCAGTGAAGCTACCCGGGAGTTTGTTCCACTCATCTACACCTTCAGTGATGCTACCCGGGAGTTTGTTCCACTCATCTACACCTTCAGTGAAGCTACCCGGGAGTTTGTTCCACTCATCTACACCTTCAGTGAAGCTACCCGGGAGTTTGTTCCACTCATCTACACCTTCAGTGAAGCTACCCGGGAGTTTGTTCCACTCATCTACACCTTCAGTGAAGCTACCCGGGAGTTTGTTCCACTCATCTACACCTTCAGTGAAGCTACCCGGGAGTTTGTTCCACTCATCTACACCTTCAGTGAAGCTACCCGGGAGTTTGTTCCACTCATCTACACCTTCAGTGAAGCTACCCGGGAGTTTGTTCCACTCATCTACACCTTCAGTGAAGCTACCCGGGAGTTTGTTCCACTCATCTACACCTTCAGTGAAGCTACCCGGGAGTTTGTTCCACTCATCTACACCTTCAGTGATGCTACCCGGGAGTTTGTTCCACTCATCTACACCTTCAGTGAAGCTACCCGGGAGTTTGTTCCACTCATCTACACCTTCAGTGAAGCTACCCGGGAGTTTGTTCCACTCATCTACACCTTCAGTGATGCTACCCGGGAGTTTGTTCCACTCATCTACACCTTCAGTGAAGCTACCCGGGAGTTTGTTCCACTCATCTACACCTTCAGTGAAGCTACCCGGGAGTTTGTTCCACTCATCTACACCTTCAGTGAAGCTACCCGGGAGTTTGTTCCACTCATCTACACCTTCAGTGAAGCTACCCGGGAGTTTGTTCCACTCATCTACACCTTCAGTGAAGCTACCCGGGAGTTTGTTCCACTCATCTACACCTTCAGTGAAGCTACCCGGGAGTTTGTTCCACTCATCTACACCTTCAGTGAAGCTACCCGGGAGTTTGTTCCACTCATCTACACCTTCAGTGAAGCTACCCGGGAGTTTGTTCCACTCATCTACACCTTCAGTGAAGCTACCCGGGAGTTTGTTCCACTCATCTACACCTTCAGTGAAGCTACCCGGGAGTTTGTTCCACTCATCTACACCTTCAGTGAAGCTACCCGGGAGTTTGTTCCACTCATCTACACCTTCAGTGATGCTACCCGGGAGTTTGTTCCACTCATCTACACCTTCAGTGAAGCTACCCGGGAGTTTGTTCCACTCATCTACACCTTCAGTGATGCTACCCGGGAGTTTGTTCCACTCATCTACACCTTCAGTGAAGCTACCCGGGAGTTTGTTCCACTCATCTACACCTTCAGTGATGCTACCCGGGAGTTTGTTCCACTCATCTACACCTTCAGTGAAGCTACCCGGGAGTTTGTTCCACTCATCTACACCTTCAGTGAAGCTACCCGGGAGTTTGTTCCACTCATCTACACCTTCAGTGAAGCTACCCGGGAGTTTGTTCCACTCATCTACACCTTCAGTGAAGCTACCCGGGAGTTTGTTCCACTCATCTACACCTTCAGTGATGCTACCCGGGAGTTTGTTCCACTCATCTACACCTTCAGTGAAGCTACCCGGGAGTTTGTTCCACTCATCTACACCTTCAGTGAAGCTACCCGGGAGTTTGTTCCACTCATCTACACCTTCAGTGAAGCTACCCGGGAGTTTGTTCCACTCATCTACACCTTCAGTGATGCTACCCGGGAGTTTGTTCCACTCATCTACACCTTCAGTGAAGCTACCCGGGAGTTTGTTCCACTCATCTACACCTTCAGTGAAGCTACCCGGGAGTTTGTTCCACTCATCTACACCTTCAGTGATGCTACCCGGGAGTTTGTTCCACTCATCTACACCTTCAGTGATGCTACCCGGGAGTTTGTTCCACTCATCAACACCTTCAGTGAAGCTACCCGGGAGTTTGTTCCACTCATCTACACCTTCAGTGAAGCTACCCGGGAGTTTGTTCCACTCATCTACACCTTCAGTGAAGCTACCCGGGAGTTTGTTCCACTCATCTACACCTTCAGTGAAGCTACCCGGGAGTTTCTTCCACTCATCTACACCTTCAGTGAAGCTACCCGGGAGTTTGTTCCACTCATCTACACCTTCAGTGAAGCTACCCGGGAGTTTCTTCCACTCATCTACACCTTCAGTGAAGCTACCCGGGAGTTTGTTCCACTCATCTACACCTTCAGTGAAGCTACCCGGGAGTTTGTTCCACTCATCTACACCTTCAGTGAAGCTACCCGGGAGTTTGTTCCACTCATCTACACCTTCAGTGAAGCTACCCGGGAGTTTGTTCCACTCATCTACACCTTCAGTGAAGCTACCCGGGAGTTTGTTCCACTCATCTACACCTTCAGTGAAGCTACCCGGGAGTTTGTTCCACTCATCTACACCTTCAGTGAAGCTACCCGGGAGTTTGTTCCACTCATCTACACCTTCAGTGAAGCTACCCGGGAGTTTGTTCCACTCATCTACACCTTCAGTGATGCTACCCGGGAGTTTGTTCCACTCATCTACACCTTCAGTGATGCTACCCGGGAGTTTGTTCCACTCATCTACACCTTCAGTGAAGCTACCCGGGAGTTTGTTCCACTCATCTACACCTTCAGTGAAGCTACCCGGGAGTTTGTTCCACTCATCTACACCTTCAGTGATGCTACCCGGGAGTTTGTTCCACTCATCTACACCTTCAGTGAAGCTACCCGGGAGTTTGTTCCACTCATCTACACCTTCAGTGAAGCTACCCGGGAGTTTGTTCCACTCATCTACACCTTCAGTGAAGCTACCCGGGAGTTTGTTCCACTCATCTACACCTTCAGTGAAGCTACCCGGGAGTTTGTTCCACTCATCTACACCTTCAGTGAAGCTACCCGGGAGTTTGTTCCACTCATCTACACCTTCAGTGAAGCTACCCGGGAGTTTGTTCCACTCATCTACACCTTCAGTGAAGCTACCCGGGAGTTTGTTCCACTCATCTACACCTTCAGTGAAGCTACCCGGGAGTTTGTTCCACTCATCTACACCTTCAGTGAAGCTACCCGGGAGTTTGTTCCACTCATCTACACCTTCAGTGAAGCTACCCGGGAGTTTGTTCCACTCATCTACACCTTCAGTGAAGCTACCCGGGAGTTTGTTCCACTCATCTACACCTTCAGTGAAGCTACCCGGGAGTTTGTTCCACTCATCTACACCTTCAGTGAAGCTACCCGGGAGTTTGTTCCACTCATCTACACCTTCAGTGAAGCTACCCGGGAGTTTGTTCCACTCATCTACACCTTCAGTGAAGCTACCCGGGAGTTTGTTCCACTCATCTACACCTTCAGTGAAGCTACCCGGGAGTTTGTTCCACTCATCTACACCTTCAGTGAAGCTACCCGGGAGTTTGTTCCACTCATCTACACCTTCAGTGAAGCTACCCGGGAGTTTGTTCCACTCATCTACACCTTCAGTGAAGCTACCCGGGAGTTTGTTCCACTCATCTACACCTTCAGTGAAGCTACCCGGGAGTTTGTTCCACTCATCTACACCTTCAGTGAAGCTACCCGGGAGTTTGTTCCACTCATCTACACCTTCAGTGAAGCTACCCGGGAGTTTGTTCCACTCATCTACACCTTCAGTGAAGCTACCCGGGAGTTTGTTCCACTCATCTACACCTTCAGTGAAGCTACCCGGGAGTTTGTTCCACTCATCTACACCTTCAGTGAAGCTACCCGGGAGTTTGTTCCACTCATCTACACCTTCAGTGATGCTACCCGGGAGTTTGTTCCACTCATCTACACCTTCAGTGATGCTACCCGGGAGTTTGTTCCACTCATCTACACCTTCAGTGAAGCTACCCGGGAGTTTGTTCCACTCATCTACACCTTCAGTGATGCTACCCGGGAGTTTGTTCCACTCATCTACACCTTCAGTGAAGCTACCCGGGAGTTTGTTCCACTCATCTACACCTTCAGTGATGCTACCCGGGAGTTTGTTCCACTCATCTACACCTTCAGTGAAGCTACCCGGGAGTTTGTTCCACTCATCTACACCTTCAGTGATGCTACCCGGGAGTTTGTTCCACTCATCTACACCTTCAGTGAAGCTACCCGGGAGTTTGTTCCACTCATCTACACCTTCAGTGATGCTACCCGGGAGTTTGTTCCACTCATCTACACCTTCAGTGAAGCTACCCGGGAGTTTGTTCCACTCATCTACACCTTCAGTGATGCTACCCGGGAGTTTGTTCCACTCATCTACGCCTTCAGTGAAGCTACCCGGGAGTTTGTTCCACTCATCTACACCTTCAGTGAAGCTACCCGGGAGTTTGTTCCACTCATCTACACCTTCAGTGAAGCTACCCGGGAGTTTGTTCCACTCATCTACACCTTCAGTGAAGCTACCCGGGAGTTTGTTCCACTCATCTACACCTTCAGTGAAGCTACCCGGGAGTTTGTTCCACTCATCTACACCTTCAGTGATGCTACCCGGGAGTTTGTTCCACTCATCTACACCTTCAGTGAAGCTACCCGGGAGTTTGTTCCACTCATCTACACCTTCAGTGAAGCTACCCGGGAGTTTGTTCCACTCATCTACACCTTCAGTGATGCTACCCGGGAGTTTGTTCCACTCATCTACACCTTCAGTGAAGCTACCCGGGAGTTTGTTCCACTCATCTACACCTTCAGTGAAGCTACCCGGGAGTTTGTTCCACTCATCTACACCTTCAGTGAAGCTACCCGGGAGTTTGTTCCACTCATCTACACCTTCAGTGAAGCTACCCGGGAGTTTGTTCCACTCATCTACACCTTCAGTGATGCTACCCGGGAGTTTGTTCCACTCATCTACACCTTCAGTGATGCTACCCGGGAGTTTGTTCCACTCATCTACACCTTCAGTGATGCTACCCGGGAGTTTGTTCCACTCATCTACACCTTCAGTGAAGCTACCCGGGAGTTTGTTCCACTCATCTACACCTTCAGTGAAGCTACCCGGGAGTTTGTTCCACTCATCTACACCTTCAGTGAAGCTACCCGGGAGTTTGTTCCACTCATCTACACCTTCAGTGATGCTACCCGGGAGTTTGTTCCACTCATCTACACCTTCAGTGAAGCTACCCGGGAGTTTGTTCCACTCATCTACACCTTCAGTGATGCTACCCGGGAGTTTGTTCCACTCATCTACACCTTCAGTGAAGCTACCCGGGAGTTTGTTCCACTCATCTACACCTTCAGTGAAGCTACCCGGGAGTTTGTTCCACTCATCTACACCTTCAGTGATGCTACCCGGGAGTTTGTTCCACTCATCTACACCTTCAGTGAAGCTACCCGGGAGTTTGTTCCACTCATCTACACCTTCAGTGAAGCTACCCGGGAGTTTGTTCCACTCATCTACACCTTCAGTGATGCTACCCGGGAGTTTGTTCCACTCATCTACACCTTCAGTGAAGCTACCCGGGAGTTTGTTCCACTCATCTACACCTTCAGTGAAGCTACCCGGGAGTTTGTTCCACTCATCTACACCTTCAGTGAAGCTACCCGGGAGTTTGTTCCACTCATCTACACCTTCAGTGATGCTACCCGGGAGTTTGTTCCACTCATCTACACCTTCAGTGATGCTACCCGGGAGTTTGTTCCACTCATCTACACCTTCAGTGAAGCTACCCGGGAGTTTGTTCCACTCATCTACACCTTCAGTGATGCTACCCGGGAGTTTGTTCCACTCATCTACACCTTCATTGAAGCTACCCGGGAGTTTGTTCCACTCATCTACACCTTCAGTGAAGCTACCCGGGAGTTTGTTCCACTCATCTACACCTTCAGTGAAGCTACCCGGGAGTTTGTTCCACTCATCTACACCTTCAGTGAAGCTACCCGGGAGTTTGTTCCACTCATCTACACCTTCAGTGAAGCTACCTGGGAGTTTGTTCCACTCATCTACACCTTCAGTGAAGCTACCCGGGAGTTTGTTCCACTCATCTACACCTTCAGTGAAGCTACCCGGGAGTTTGTTCCACTCATCTACACCTTCAGTGAAGCTACCCGGGAGTTTGTTCCACTCATCTACACCTTCAGTGATGCTACCCGGGAGTTTGTTCCACTCATCTACACCTTCAGTGAAGCTACCCGGGAGTTTGTTCCACTCATCTACACCTTCAGTGAAGCTACCCGGGAGTTTGTTCCACTCATCTACACCTTCAGTGATGCTACCCGGGAGTTTGTTCCACTCATCTACACCTTCAGTGAAGCTACCCGGGAGTTTGTTCCACTCATCTACACCTTCAGTGAAGCTACCCGGGAGTTTGTTCCACTCATCTACACCTTCAGTGAAGCTACCCGGGAGTTTGTTCCACTCATCTACACCTTCAGTGAAGCTACCCGGGAGTTTGTTCCACTCATCTACACCTTCAGTGATGCTACCCGGGAGTTTGTTCCACTCATCTACACCTTCAGTGATGCTACCCGGGAGTTTGTTCCACTCATCTACACCTTCAGTGATGCTACCCGGGAGTTTGTTCCACTCATCTACACCTTCAGTGAAGCTACCCGGGAGTTTGTTCCACTCATCTACACCTTCAGTGATGCTACCCGGGAGTTTGTTCCACTCATCTACACCTTCAGTGAAGCTACCCGGGAGTTTGTTCCACTCATCTACACCTTCAGTGATGCTACCCGGGAGTTTGTTCCACTCATCTACACCTTCAGTGAAGCTACCCGGGAGTTTGTTCCACTCATCTACACCTTCAGTGATGCTACCCGGGAGTTTGTTCCACTCATCTACACCTTCAGTGAAGCTACCCGGGAGTTTGTTCCACTCATCTACACCTTCAGTGAAGCTACCCGGGAGTTTGTTCCACTCATCTACACCTTCAGTGATGCTACCCGGGAGTTTGTTCCACTCATCTACACCTTCAGTGAAGCTACCCGGGAGTTTGTTCCACTCATCTACACGTTCAGTGAAGCTACCCGGGAGTTTGTTCCACTCATCTACACCTTCAGTGATGCTACCCGGGAGTTTGTTCCACTCATCTACACCTTCAGTGAAGCTACCCGGGAGTTTGTTCCACTCATCTACACCTTCAGTGAAGCTACCCGGGAGTTTGTTCCACTCATCTACACCTTCAGTGATGCTACCCGGGAGTTTGTTCCACTCATCTACACCTTCAGTGATGCTACCCGGGAGTTTGTTCCACTCATCTACACCTTCAGTGAAGCTACCCGGGAGTTTGTTCCACTCATCTACACCTTCAGTGATGCTACCCGGGAGTTTGTTCCACTCATCTACACCTTCAGTGAAGCTACCCGGGAGTTTGTTCCACTCATCTACACCTTCAGTGAAGCTACCCGGGAGTTTGTTCCACTCATCTACACCTTCAGTGAAGCTACCCGGGAGTTTGTTCCACTCATCTACACCTTCAGTGAAGCTACCCGGGAGTTTGTTCCACTCATCTACACCTTCAGTGAAGCTACCCGGGAGTTTGTTCCACTCATCTACACCTTCAGTGAAGCTACCCGGGAGTTTGTTCCACTCATCTACACCTTCAGTGAAGCTACCCGGGAGTTTGTTCCACTCATCTACACCTTCAGTGATGCTACCCGGGAGTTTGTTCCACTCATCTACACCTTCAGTGAAGCTACCCGGGAGTTTGTTCCACTCATCTACACCTTCAGTGAAGCTACCCGGGAGTTTGTTCCACTCATCTACACCTTCAGTGATGCTACCCGGGAGTTTGTTCCACTCATCTACACCTTCAGTGAAGCTACCCGGGAGTTTGTTCCACTCATCTACACCTTCAGTGATGCTACCCGGGAGTTTGTTCCACTCATCTACACCTTCAGTGATGCTACCCGGGAGTTTGTTCCACTCATCTACACCTTCAGTGATGCTACCCGGGAGTTTGTTCCACTCATCTACACCTTCAGTGAAGCTACCCGGGAGTTTGTTCCACTCATCTACACCTTCAGTGATGCTACCCGGGAGTTTGTTCCACTCATCTACACCTTCAGTCCCAAAACATTATTTCATTATATTCTTTCCACATCCAAATTTGTCTAACCTGAATCCATGATTGCGAGTTCTGTGTTGGTTCAATATTTTCAGTACGTTATCTATATCATCTATATTTACTCCTGTTTTCAATTTGTACACTTCAGTAATATCCTCCTTATTCAACGTCTTGCAAGAGAGTGCAAATGTAGCGCCTCCAGGTATTACTGTACGAAATGTTTCTAATACTGTACAAGGGATCAACTTCATCTCTCTCTCTCTCTCTCTCTCTCTCTCTCTGTCTGTCTGTCTGTCTGTCTCTCTCTCTCTCTCTCTCTCTCTCTCTCTCTCTCTCTCTCTCTCTCTCTCTCTCTGTCTGTCTGTCTGTCTGTCTGTCTCTCTCTCTCTCTCTCTCTCTCTCTCTCTCTCTCTCTGTCTCTCTCTCTCTCTCTGTCTCTCTCTCTGTCTCTCTCTCTCTCTCTCTCTGCTTATTTTCAAGTATTAAAGTGTGTGTCTCAGGAAGTACAACATCCGCTTAGTTGTGTTCACAGAGACTGACGTCACTAACATACACACAGGATACACTTGTTGAAAATGGCATAAAATTCCGAAAGATGATGAGTAAGACACAAGTGCAACAACTGTGTTAACCTAACTGTTACACATGTGTCTTACTCACCAGGATACACAGTGTATACACTGGGAGTTTACTTCATTCCCTATTTCCAGAATTAAAGTATCTTTGACCGGTGATGCACAGGTAAACTCCATCCTTAATGACTCTCATGTAGTCGGTAAGTTTGAAACCTAACAAAGTGCCAACTTACATTCGAGGTATATTTTGATGGAAGTATCTCAGGCAATATGCACTCACAGCAGTATATATGCACCGTGGGGGTGTATATCTCAGTATATACATAGTATAATCCGCAAATAGGACTGTAATTCTATATGAACTAGCCAGAAACAATATTGATGGTGACACACTCGATTGGATAACAAGTTATCTGTTTAGTTCATTACTTATGTTCTCTAGCAAGGGTTTAGAAGTGAGACTTAGGTGATGTACATGTGTACACCACAGAGAGCTGTTCCCAGTCCCATGCTAGTCGTAAGTAATGTACCTGGTAGGTATAACGTTTGTCAGGAAACAGGACAAGTGTTTCCTGACTCAGATCTTAGCCATATGATGACCCACACCTGAAGCTTTTGGTCATTTGACCGAGGACTTCCTCTGGCTTACCGGTCCACCTCTTTAAAATCCATAGAAATCATAAAGTTCTACCTGCATCTGCTAAATATATAGCTATTAGTTATACTGAGGACATTATGATCCACATAACTGGACATAAATAACAAAATGAGCATCGATTTTAATGAAATTTAAGTAATATGTATTCGACTGTCTTATCTTATGTACATCGAAGATATACATAGACTAGCAGAGAACACTGCCCACCCAGGTATTTGCAGGGTGAAGATATCTTACAGATATGCTGGAAAATCCTAGATGGATTAGTCCCAAATCTGCACAGGAAAAATCACTCCCTTCGAAAGCAAAAGATTTGTCAGGAGATGCAACATCCCTCCAGTGAAAGTGTCAGGGACCCAAGACTGTTCAACTGCCTCCCAGCATACATAAGGGGGATTACCAATAGACCCCTGGCTGTCTTCATGTCAGTTCCTGTTCAGCCGAGCTGTAACTCATGCGTTGGTTTACGTACGGCCAGCAGTAACAGCCTGGTTGATCAGGCCCTGATCCACCGCGAGGCCTAGTCAAGGACCGGGCCGCGGGGGGCGTTGACCCCCGAAACCCCCCTCCAGGTATACTCCAGGTAGATGTACCCTTCAATAAATCCATCATACCACAACTAAATACGAAATACAAAGACAGGCTAAATTTTCTGAGCTGTTACTGCCTACAACCCCAACTATGGTGGTAATGTGTGAATACTGAGAATGATGAATGTAACCTATTGTTAACTGATTATGTCTCGTCCATGTTAATATTACCTAAGATAATTCACTCCTGCCTTTGGAACTAATGGAAAAATGAAGATCTCAGAATAATTCTTGGCTGTTCTAAATCTGCTAAGATTCTTATTATAAGGAAAGATTATTGAATAATTTGAATTGAGCCAGACACTGTTACTACAAATGTTACTAAATATCTAGAAATAAATAAACACAGATCTAAATGGGTTGTGAAAACAACAATTATATTAAGTTTTATAACTTGGACGAATTATATCACTCTAGACAACAACAACATTTTACCCTTCATGGAAGTTGTGTTTATTTAATATCACGTACCTGTAAACACTTCCCAAAAAGCCTGTCACCAGTAATTCCTTCCTTAAACAAGAAAAAATTCTTAACTGTTAGTAGTAATATATCATAAATTATATATATATATATATATATATATATATATATATATATATATATATATATATATATATATATATATATATATATATATATATATATATATCCCACCAAATGTGAAATAGTTTCTACTAATCAACAGATGATCCAGAATATTAGCGCCGTTTTACCAGGAGCACGAGCCATTGATCCAGCCAATAGCTGGTGCTCCTCTTGGGTCCAATGCCATCGATCCTAGAAAAAAAAGTCTCAGACCGTCGGATGATGGAAAGCAAGATGAAAGACATTGACACACATGATGCCTTCTACCTACTCACCAGGTGCCTGTCAATCCCAAAACTTACCTACTTTCTGAGATGCTCTCCAGCCTTCAGCAGTCCAAAACTCAAGGACTATGACTCTCCTAAAGACCATGCTAGAGAGTGTACTGAATCTTTCCCTTGAAGATGGACAGTGGTTGCAAGCCTCACTTCCAATCAGGCTTGGGGGGCTAGGAGTACGCAGATCCTCCCACATTGCTCTTTCCTATCCTCTTCCATAGCATCAAACGAGTTGATAAGACAAATTCTTCCTGATAACCTCAGTGACTCAGCAGGAATACAGGACCCTAGCTACGCCAGTGCCATCACTGAATGGGAGACTCTTACTGCTCTAGCACCAAACCCTAGTGCAGCACTGGCTCACAAACAGTTAAGCTGGGATGGCCCGATCGATGAAAAGCTGCTTGCCAACATGCTCAGGGCTGCAACATCAGATAGGGAGACTGCCCGTCTCCAGGCTGTGAGCGCACCTCACTCCAGGGACTTCCTCCAAACAGTTCCCATATCGGCAATGGGAACGCGACTCGACCCTAAGACCCTCCGTATTGCAGTGGCTCTGCGCCTTGCTGCCCCAATTCACACAGAATATATGTGTATTTGCGGTGAAGTGCAAGCAGACCAATACGGTCTACATGGTCTTAACTGTTCCAAAACCAAGGGCTGGCATGCAAGACACAATGAGGTCAATGACATCATAAAGAGAACCCTTGCTACAGCTGGATGCCCAGCCGAGATGGAGCCCCGATCACTAGCAGCCAACAATACCCACAACCCAGTAAACCGCCCTGACGGGATCACCATCTATCCTTGGAAGAATGGCAAGCTCTTAGCATGGGACTATACCTGTGTGTCCACACTGGCTGACACCGACATCCATCACAGTGTTGGGCGACAGGGAGGAGCTGCTGACCACAGGGAGGAGTACAAGATCAGCAAGTACAGGGACATAAGCCAACAGTATCAATTTGTCCCAGTGGGATCAGAGACCTTGGGATCATGGGGAAAAAATGTCACATGTTTCCTCAAAGAATTGGGTTCCAGACTCATCGACACCACCAGGGACCCAAGGGCAGCCACTTTCATGTTCCAGCGCCTCAGCATAGCCATCCAGAGGGGAAATACTTGCTGCATACTTGTCTCTCGTCCAGAGGAGCTGGAGGAAATTCATGATCTTTAATACAGTGTACCATTGTATTCATGTTTGTGTTTTTCTGCACATGTATTCTGTTTATCAATAAATGTTTACACAGAATATAAAATATATAGGGGTGGTAGGAGAAGAAAATATTCAAACAGTTCCGGGGAGAACCTTGAGTTTTCCCTGAGGTACGTTTATTGTCTTCTCTGAGGATGAGGGTCCCCAGTCCAGCTATAGAGGTGGTACCTCCCTATATTATATATATATATATATATATATATATATATATATATATATATATATATATATTATTGTGACCACGAAAGAAAGTCCTACACCAAATATTTTACTCCTCGGAGATTTTAATCTCCCTTATGTAAAATGGAAGATGGCACAACGTAATGTTATACCAGAAATATCCCCGGGAAGCACCCTGGCTCAACAGGTACATACCAGGGAAATAATGAGGTTTTGTGAAAAGTACTCTTTAAACCAACAGGTAATTGATCCCACTAGAAATGAAAATACCCTGAATTTGATATTCACAAACAACGAGGAACTGATCAGAGACATAACAGTTTCCAAAACTATTTACTCTGATCATAACATCATAGAGGTTCAAACTAGTATTAACTCAGGGGTAGGAAACTGCATCGCTAAAGTTAGAGACGGGATGTTCAGTAAGTTTAATTTTAACAACCATATAATTAACTGGGAAAAAATAAACCAAGAGCTATCAGACATGTCCTGGGAATCAGACATGAGCGACCTAAATCCCCACCAGTGCCTAGAGAAGCTGAATACAGAAGCATACAAAGTATGTATGAAACATGTACCATTGAGGAAACCCAGAGGAAGATCAGATATAGAGAGAGAGCGTAGGAGATGGTACAGAAGAAGAAAACGGTTTACTGAACTGCTTAAAAACACAAATATGCTACAACAGAGGAAAGACAACCTTAACAGAGAGATCACTGAATTAGAGCAAAAACTTAGGATGTCGTACCTCACAGAAGAAGTACAAAGGGAACAAAGGGCAATACAGGATATTGCAAGAAACCCAAAATATTTCTTTTCCTACGCAAAATCCTAGCTAAGAACTACCTGTAGAATTAGACCATTATTGAGAGGAGATTTGTATATTGATGATGAACAGGAAATGAGTGAAATCCTAAAAGAACAGTATGAGTCGGTGTTCAGCAACCCACGAAATGACAGCAAGGTAGAAAATGCAGAAATATTTTTCACTCCAACAGAAGGCCGCACAGACCAACTAACTGACATTAGTACAAATCCCATAGATTTCGAAAAAGAAATGGAAAACATGCCCATTGACTCAGCACCTGGACCAGTGGCTGGCTGGATGGCGAAGCGTCTACGATAGGGATGCCCGGGTGTTTACCTGGAGTTTACCTGGAGAGAGTTCCGGGGGTCAACGCCCCCGCGGCCCGGTCTGAGACCAGGCCTCCTGGTGGATCAGAGCCTGATCAACCAGGCTGTTGCTGCTGGCTGCACGCAAACCAACATACGAGCCACAGCCCGGCTGATCCGGAACTGACTTTAGGTGCTTGTCCAGTGCCAGCTTGAAGACTGCCAGGGGTCTGTTGGTAATCCCCCTTATGTGTGCTGGGAGGCAGTTGAACAGTCTCGGGCCCCTGACACTTATTGTATGGTCTCTTAACGTGCTAGTGACACCCCTGCTTTTCAATGGGGGGATGGTGCATCGTCTGCCAAGTCTTTTGCTTTCGTAATGAGTGATTTTCGTGTGCAAGTTCGGTACTAGTCCCTCTAGGATTTTCCAGGTGTATATAATCATGTATCTCTCCCTCCTGCGTTCCAGGGAATACAGGTTTAGGAACCTCAAACGCTCCCAATAATTGAGGTGTTTTATCTCCGTTATGCGCGCCGTGAAAGTTCTCTGTACATTTTCTAGGTCGGCAATTTCACCTGCCTTGAAAGGTGCTGTTAGTGTGCAGCAATATTCCAGCCTAGATAGAACAAGTGACCTGAAGAGTGTCATCATGGGCTTGGCCTCCCTAGTTTTGAAGGTTCTCATTATCCATCCTGTCATTTTTCTAGCAGATGCGATTGATACAATGTTATGGTCCTTGAAGGTGATTATTATTATAATCAAGGGGGAAGCGCTAAACCCGGAAGATTATACAGCGCCTGGGGGGGGGATGTGGAAGGTATTCAGGCTTAATTTGGGGAACTGGAGCACAGATCCAATTCCCTAAATCAAGAGCCCCTCACCAACATCAAGGAACCTTCCTTGAGGGGCCTTGAAGGTGAGATCCTCCGACATGATCACTCCCAGGTCTTTGACGTTGGTGTTTCGCTCTATTTTTGTGGCCAGAATTTGTTTTGTACTCTGATGAAGATTTAATTTCCTCATGTTTACCATATCTGAGTAATTGAAATTTCTCATCGTTGAACTTCATATTGTTTTCTGCAGCCCACTGAAAGATTTGGTTGATGTCTGCCTGGAGCTTTGCAGTGTCTGCAATGGAAGACACTGTCATGCAGATTCGGGTGTCATCTGCAAAGGAAGACACGGTGCTGTGGCTGACATCCTTGTCTATGTCGGATATAAGGATGAGGAACAAGATGGGAGCGAGTACTGTGCCTTGTGGAACAGAGCTTTTCACCGTAGCTGCCTCGGACTTTACTCTGTTGACGACTACTCTCTGTGTTCTGTTAGTGAGGAAATTATAGATCCATCGACCGACTTTTCCTGTTATTCCTTTAGCACGCATTTTGTGCGCTATTACGCCATGGTCACACTTGTCGAAGGCTTTTGCAAAGTCTGTATATATTACATCTGCATTCTTTTTGTCTTCTAGTGCATTTAGGACCTTGTCGTAGTGGTCCAATAGTTGAGACAGACAGGAGCGACCTGTTCTAAACCCATGTTGCCCTGGGTTGTGTAACTGATGGGTTTCTAGATGCGTGGTGATCTTGCTTCTTAGGACCCTTTCAAAGATTTTTATGATATGGGATGTTAGTGCTATTGGTCTGTAGTTCTTTGCTGTTGCTTTACTGCCCCCTTTGTGGAGTGGGGCTATGTCTGTTGTTTTTAGTAACTGTGGGACGACCCCCGTGTCCATGCTCCCTCTCCATAGGATGGAAAAGGCTCGTGATAGGGGCTTCTTGCAGTTCTTGATGAACACAGAGTTCCATGAGTCTGGCCCTGGGGCAGAGTGTTGCGCATGTGTCTTAATTTCATCTTGTCGGTATTATATACCATTCTTGTACTACTACTACTACTACCACCACCTCTTCCTGCCTATACATAGCCGTCCTGCTCCACTTCTGGTTAGTGTGACTTTGTAAATGGTCCAAGTCTAACCGAAACGCCGTCGTAAGCTTCTCTCTTTTATGTGCGGGTTATTTGTGTACATATTCATGGAACGCTCTATTTATAAAGAAGTGCAAAGTACCACTAGCACGAGCCCTCAGTATTCTTTGGAGAAAGAGCTTAGATCTAGGTTAAATACCGGAGGCCTTAAAGAGTGCAGACATAGCTCCTTTGCACAAGGGAGGTAGCAGAGTACTAGCTAAAAATTACAAACCAGTAGCCCTAACCTCTCACATCATAAAAATCTTCGAAAGAGTGATGAGACGGCAGGTTACAAATTTCATGGAGCAGCACAACCAACATAACCCGAACCAGCATGGTTTTAGAGCAGGACGATCATGTCTGTCACAGCTGCTGAACCATTATGACAGAATTACGGAGGCGTTGGAAGACGACCAAAACGCAGATGTGATTTACACAGATTTTGCAAAGGCGTTTGACAAATGCGATCATGGAGTGATAGCGCACAAAATAAAGGCCATGGGCATTACGGGGAAGGTAGGCAGATGAATTTTCGGTTTCTTAACACACAGAACACAAAAAGTAGTAGTGAACAGGGCAAGATCCAGCATCAGCGAGGTCAAAAGCTCAGTGCCCCAAGGCACTGTCCTGGCACCTCTGCTGTTCCCCATCCTCATAGCAGACAGACAAAAACACCCGGCACACTTTTGTATCATCATTTGCAGATGACACTAAAATAAGCATGAAAGTCAGTACGGTAGATCACACTGAAAAAGTACAGGAAGACATAAACAGGGTTTTCCAGTGGGCAGTGGAAAACAACATGACGTTCAATGGTGATAAGTTCCAGCTGCTTAGGTATGGAAAGAATGAAGAACTCAAAAGGAGCACTATATACAAAACTCAAGAGGGTCACCAAATAGAACGTAAGGAACACGTAAAAGACCTGGGAATAATTATGTCAGCCAACCTTTCTTTTAAAGACCATAACAAGACAAAGATCACGACAGCCAGGAAGATGACTGGGTGGGTATTGAGAACTTTCAAAACAAGGGAAACAATGCCGATGGTGACACTCTTCAAATCGCTAATGCTCCCTCACTTAGAATATTGCTCAGTGCTGACGGCCCCGTTCAGGGCAGGAGAAATATCGGAGCTGGAACAAATACAGAGATCGTTTACGGCTCACATTGAGCCAGTAAAGCACTTAAGCTACTGGGAACGCCTGCAAGTCTTGAACATGTACTCATTGGAGCGGAGGAGAGAGAGGTACATGATAATATATACCTGGAAGGTACTCGAGGGCTTGGTCCCAAATCTGCACACTGCCATAACAACATACTGGAGTGAGAGATATGGGAGGAAGTGTAAAATAAACCCAGTGAGGAGCAGGGGTGCGGTGGGGACAATAAGAGAACATTGTATCAACATCCGGGGTCCCAGACTTTTCAACATCTTACCAGAAGATATCAGAAACAATGCTGGAACAAGTGTTGAAGCCTTCAAGAAGAAACTAGACAAGTATCTTCACCAGGTGCCAGATCAACCAGGCTGTGATGGATATGTGGGGCAGTGGGTCTCCAGCAGCAACAGCCTGGTTGACCAGGCGAGCACCAGACGAGCCTGGCCCATGGCCGGGCTCAGAGAGTAGATATACTCTCGAAATTCTTCAAAGGTATATCAGAGGAGTGGTATTGATCAATAACAACACTGCACTAGCCAAGGACTCGAACCCATGCTGCTTTGGCCTGCCTCATGGTGGGCGAAAACGCATGACGCTCGTTTGGTCCAGTGGATTAGGGCGTCATGCGTTTTCGCCCACCATGAGGCAGGCCAAAGCAGCATGGGTTCGAGTCCTTGGCTAGTGCAGTGTTGTTATATATATATATATATATATATATATATATATATATATATATATATATATATATACCATTAGATAAGAACAACGGGAAGTCTACCACTGTAAACCGAATTGTTTGTCATCGTTATGGCGCTAAATTTCTCTAGTATTACTAACTCTGTCATCATTGACACTTGACTCACATAATGACTAACATGTTCATTGAAGCCAGGAATACGTATTTAAAAATCAGAGAAACGGAAACTGATGTACAATTGTTCTTGATTCTATCAAACATTAATTACCCCTATACAGTCAAGTTGATAAATTAGTCAAAGAAAGTACACTAAAGGGGAAAAAATAACATAACTTTGGTATATCTGTCTAACAAAACAGGTGAATTTGTAAATGAAGTGATAAGCCTATAGAGGCAGGTGCCAGAAGTCGCCAGAACTTACCACAGGTCAGCTGTTTTTTAATAATCTTCCTGGCTTGCCAGTGTACTCGCATATAATCTAGTGATACCAGTGATTAGCAGAATACAGTGTTGTAGTAGCAACTAACCAGTATTATAATGGTACTTAGTGGAGTGGAGTGACTTTCATTAGTTTCTTTTTCTTGAAATACGAGACGTTACTGTGAATTTCATATAACCTGTAGTTACCAGCAGTCGCAATATACACAACGAGAAGCAATTATTACTACAGAAAAAGCGTCCTTCCTCCAAAATTTGCACCAGTCAACTATAGTGATAATATAGCATTTATTGTGGTGGAGACGGAAAAAAAAGAAAAAAAAAAAAAAAAAAAAGAGAAAAGCCAGATACAGCGATTGATAAACAAGGAGGTGACCGTTCGTCATTGTAGGAGCTGCCAGATATCACCGGCTCTTCAACACGCAAGTTATACTTTTGTATCAGTCAAATCACATATTACTCGGGTAGATAATTTCCAGTAGATCCTTCATGTGTTAGCTCAAATCACCGACCAGTATGTTTTAAATAAGTGACCCACTGATCAGAGCAGATCGACTGGCCCGAACCCTTGCCTGGTCCGAACCCTTGACTGGTCCGAACCCGGGACTGGTTTCAAACAGTTTCGTTGGACAATAAAGCAGACTGTAAACGGATGGGGTTGTAGGCGCCCTATAAACACAAACATTAAAAATCAGGAACGTGACGGTAAGCTGTCCAATATACAAAAAGAGTTAGAAACAGAAATACAAATAGCTAGAGCTTCATTTAAGGTTATTAATAGAATTTTCAAGAGGTTGCTAGTAGAATTGCAGTAAATCAACCATTCAAATCATTATGAAGCCCTGTGTAGTCTGTGGTCAGTCAAACAAACGGGCTTCCACATGGATAAATTGTCATTTTTGTGGAAATTGGTGTCACGCCCCTTGTGCAGATATCCCAGAACTAGCTACAAGCAGTATTAAAACAGAGAAGTGTTTTTGGGTATGCTCAAATGAGGAAAAACTGTGGACTAAAATCACAAGGGTATTAAAAGAGGACAACATCAAAGCTGCTTTCATAGAAAACCTGGAAGCTTTCTACAACAGATGGGAACATAAAATGTCTGGGCTGAATGGTACTGCCCTTGATACTGGCCATGTAGTCATAAACTGTAAGGCTGGAGGTGATGTCCTGGTAGTCAGTAAATGTGGGGCTGATAGTGCTGTCCTGGGAGACAGTAATGGTGAAGCTGGAGGTGCTGTCCTGGGAGACAGTAATGGTGAAGCTGGAGGTGCTGTCCTGGGAGACAGTAATGGTGAAGCTGGAGGTGTCCTGGGAGACAGTAATGGTGAAGCTGGAGGTGCTGTCCTGGGAGACAGAAATGGTGAAGCTGGAGATACTGTCCTGGGAGACAGAAATGGTGAAGCTGGAGGTGCTGTCCTGGGAGACAGAAATGGTGAAGCTGGAGATACTGTCCTGGGAGACAGTAATGGTGAAGCTGGAGGTGCTGTCCTGGGAGACAGAAATGGTGAAGCTGGAGATACTGTCCTGGGAGACAGAAATGGTGAAGCTGGAGATATTGTCCAGGGAGTCGGGAATTATACGCAGGAAGGAATACATATAAATGACCTCATAGGGGACGGGAGCCATAGTAGGGAAACAAGTGTAGTCAAAGATAAGATAAAACCAATATTGCAAACTAGAAATACCGCAGGAAATAGCAAACAAGAGGACTCCAATAGCAATAGTGAGGATAAATTACCAAAAACAACTGGTGGGAGCTCCATTGTTGGTGCTAGGGAGGATAGAAGTAAGACAGGGAAACATGCACCAACAGGGAATACAGTCACAGAAACCCAAGGCAAGCGGAAACCAAGCCTGTGCACATACTATGCACTTGGTATCTGCTGGCATGGGAAATCTGGAAAAACAGATGGGACATGCAACTATGACCACCCTAGAAAATGCCATGCCCATATGAAAACAGGAAAATGCAAACTCCCTTCCTGTAAGCTTTTTCACCCTGAAATGTGTACCTCTTCAGTACAGGAAAGACTGTGCTATAACTTAAATTGCCAGGCATACCATCTAAAGGGGACAAAAAGATACAAAACATCCAGGCCAGGGGAAAACCTGGGTAGCCACAGCCACTCAAGAGGGAGAGGTTTTTTAGTGCCAGGAAGGAAAAAAAACTGGCAGGAAATGGCAGAAATCGTACACCAAATCCAGTCATTCCTGGAGTGGAACCACAGTCGATGGCCTCCACTCCAAACCAACAGATACAGATACTAATGCCGGAAAAAAAATCCCCCCCCAGTACCAACAATACCACCAGTCCGATAACATTCTTCTTTGCAAATATACAGGGTCTAAAGCCAGCTACAAACAACAAAATACCTTTCATCCGTGGACTGCTTGCAGAGGCAAAGGCAATGTTCGCGGCTTTCACTGAGACCCACATAAAGGATCACTTGGACAACGAAGTATGGATCCCAGGTTACAACCTATACAGATGTGACAGAGTGAACAGGCAAAAGGGGGGGGTTGGCCTGTACATTGCAGAGTCACTTGTTTGCACAGAACTGCTTAATGCCTCAAATGACGTAGTGGAAGTTTTAGCAGTAAAGGTCGAGAACCAAAACCTAGTCATTGTGGTAGTCTACAAGCCTCCGGATGCAACATCCCAGCAATTCCAGGAACAGCTGTTAAAAATTGACCACTGTCTGGAAAATCTTCCAGCTCCTGCACCCAACATCTTGCTCCTGGGGGATTTCAACTTAAGGCACCTAAAATGGAGGAATATAGCAAATAATATTGTTGCAGAAATAACACCAGGAGGCAGCTCTGATGAAAACTCACACTCACACGAGCTTTTAAATCTCTGCACAAAATTCAATTTAAACCAGCAAATAATAGAGCCTACAAGACTGGAGAATACACTAGACCTCATCTTCACTAACAATGATGACCTGATAAGAAATGTCACCATATCAAAAACAATATACTCAGATCACAACATAATTGAGGTTCAGACATGTATGCATGGAGCCCCAGACCGACAAAATGAGACTAGTCATGAGGGAGCATTCACCAAATTCAACTTCAATAACAAAAACATAAAGTGGGACCAAGTAAACCAAGTCCTAACCGATATAAGCTGGGAAGATATACTAAGCAACACAGACCCAAACTTATGCCTAGAACAGATTAACTCGGTGGCACTCGATGTATGCACAAGGCTTATTCCTCTAAGAAAAAGGAGGAGTAGATGTAAAATAGAAAGAGACAGGCGCTCCCTTTACAGGCGACGGAAAAGAATAACAGAGCGGCTAAAAGAGGTCAATATATCTGAAATGCGCAGGGAGACACTGGTCAGAGAAATAGCAAGCATCGAACTTAAGCTAAAAGAATCCTTTAGGAGTCAGGAATCGCGGGAAGAACTAAAAGCCATAAATGAAATCGAAAGAAACCCAAAGTATTTCTTCTCCTATGCCAAATCAAAATCGAGAACAACGTCCAGTATTGGGCCCCTACTTAAACAAGATGGGTCCTACACAGATGACAGCAAGGAAATGAGTGAGCTACTCAAGTCCCAATATGACTCAGTTTTTAGCAAGCCGCTAACCAGACTGAGAGTCGAAGACCAAAATGAATTTTTTATGAGAGAGCCACAAAATTTGACTAACACAAGCCTATCCGATGTTATCCTGACGCCAAATGACTTCGAACAGGCGATAAATGACATGCCCATGCACTCTGCCCCAGGGCCAGACTCATGGAACTCTGTGTTCATCAAGAACTGCAAGAAGCCCCTATCACGAGCCTTTTCCATCCTATGGAGAGGGAGCATGGACACGGGGGTCGTCCCTCAGTTACTAAAAACAACAGACATAGCCCCACTCCACAAAGGGGGCAGTAAAGCAACAGCAAAGAACTACAGACCAATAGCACTAACATCCCATATCATAAAAATCTTTGAAAGGGTCCTAAGAAGCAAGATCACCACCCATCTAGAAACCCATCAGTTACACAACCCAGGGCAACATGGGTTTAGAACAGGTCGCTCCTGTCTGTCTCAACTACTGGATCACTACGACAAGGTCCTAAATGCACTAGAAGACAAAAAGAATGCAGATGTAATATATACAGACTTTGCAAAAGCCTTCGACAAGTGTGACCATGGCGTAATAGCGCACAAAATGCGCGCTAAAGGAATAACAGGAAAAGTCGGTCGATGGATCTATAATTTCCTCACTAACAGAACACAGAGAGTAGTCGTCAACAGAGTAAAGTCCGAGGCAGCTACGGTGACAAGCTCTGTCCCACAAGGCACAGTACTAGCTCCCATCTTGTTCCTCATCCTCATATCCGACATAGACAAGGATGTCAGCCACAGCACCGTGTCTTCCTTTGCAGATGACACCCGAATCTGCATGACAGTGTCTTCCATTGCAGACACTGCAAGGCTCCAGGCGGACATCAACCAAATCTTTCAGTGGGCTGCAGAAAACAATATGAAGTTCAACGATGAGAAATTTCAATTACTCAGATATGGTAAACATGAGGAAATTAAATCTTCATCAGAGTACAAAACAAATTCTGGCCACAAAATAGAGCGAAACACCAACGTCAAAGACCTAGGAGTGATTATGTCGGAGGATCTCACCTTCAAGGACCATAACATTGTATCAATCGCATCTGCTAGAAAAATGACAGGATGGATAATGAGAACCTTCAAAACTAGGGAGGCCAAGCCCATGATGACACTCTTCAGGTCACTTGCTCTATCTAGGCTGGAATATTGCTGCACTCTAACAGCACCTTTCAAGGCAGGTGAAATTGCCGACCTAGAAAATGTACAGAGAACTTTCACGGCGCGCATAACGGAGATAAAACACCTCAATTACTGGGAGCGCTTGAGGTTTCTAAACCTGTATTCCCTGGAACGCAGGAGGGAGAGATACATGATTATATACACCTGGAAAATCCTAGAGGGACTAGTACCAAACTTGCACACGAAAATCACTCACTACGAAAGCAAAAGACTTGGCAGACGATGCACCATCCCCCCAATGAAAAGCAGGGGTGTCACTAGCACGTTAAGAGACCATACAATAAGTGTCAGGGGCCCGAGACTGTTCAACTGCCTCCCAGCACACATAAGGGGGATTACCAACAGACCCCTGGCAGTCTTCAAGCTGGCACTGGACAAGCACCTAAAGACAGTTCCTGATCAGCCGGGCTGTGGCTCGTACGTTGGTTTGCGTGCAGCCAGCAGCAACAGCCTGGTTGAACAGGCGCTGATCCACCAGGAGGCCTGGTCACAGACCGGGCCGCGGGGGCGTTGACCCCCGAAACTCTCTCCAGGTCTCCAGGTCCAGGTCCAGGTCACAGTAGAAATAACAAGTGAACACAAAATTAACCTTCACTTTGAATCATTCTGGTTGTTGTCATAATATATTGTGTAAGTATCTATCAACACTCCGGAGACTGTGTATAACATATCCAAGCCTTGAGATAGACAATCAGACGAAGGATGACGTCACTGTTTATTCCAACCAATCAATGAGCTTCCTATGTGTCAGCTGACCTGAGAATATGTTACCTCAGCCAATCAGAGAACTTGTTAAACATCAGTCAGTTTACTCAGCATTAGCTAGATGTATATATAGTTATGGCTGGTGTTACGCTACATTACTCTGAGAAAACCTTTCATATCTTCATTTGTTACTCTTGCAACATTGCACAGCTCCTGATGACTCACTGACAAGCGTGAAAGTGTTGAGTAAAAGATCCCCCCCTCCCCCGTGGCTTGTCTTGCATTGTTAAGATCGCAGAATAGGTGTAACTTGATATTTTAGCTTAAATAGCAACGCTCTTCTTGCCGAATAAAGCAAGCGAAAATTTGTGTAAGCAATAATATCGCAAAATTCATTCTGAAGCTAACGAAAAAAAAATATATTTCATTGTGTTTATTTGTCATTAAATTATTGTAAACTTATCTAAAATATATTTAGTTGGATTAGGCTAAATTAAATTCCGCTTGTTATAATAAGGTTAGGTAAGTTTTCTAAGGTTCTTTTGGTACAAAATTATTAATTTTTACATTAACATAAATAAAAAAAATATATCTTTAAAAGTGTATGAGAAAATTTTTAGAAAGAACTTAATTTTAAATGAGTTCTTGTTAACGGACCAATTTTACCTATTCGGTATACACACACACACACACACACACACACATACACACACACACACACACACACACACATACACACACACACACACATACACACACACACACACACACACACACACACACACACACACAGACACACCCACACACATAAACACACACACACACACACACACACACACACACACACACACACACACACACACACACACACACACACACACACACATACACACACACACACACACACACACACACACACACATACACACACACACACACACACACACATACACACACACATACACACACACACACACACACACACACACACACACACACACACACACACACACACACACACACATACACACACACGCACACACATACACACACACACACAAACACACACACACACACATACACACACATGGTGACATGGTGACAGCAGTAAGACAAGAGAGAGAGGGGTGGGTGGATTGCATCTTCTTGGACTGCAAGAAGGCGTTTGACACAGTTCCACACAAGAGATTGGTGCAAAAACTGGAGGACCAAGCAGGGATAACAGGGAAGGCACTACAATGGATCAGGGAATACTTGTCAGGAAGACAGCAGCGAGTCATGGTACGTGGCGAGGTGTCAGAGTGGGCACCTGTGACCAGCGGGGTCCCGCAGGGGTCAGTCCTAGGACCAGTGCTGTTTCTGGTATTTGTGAACGACATGACGGAAGGAATAGACTCTGAGGTGTCCCTGTTTGCAGATGACGTGAAGTTGATGAGAAGAATTCACTCGATCGAAGACCAGGCAGAACTACAAAGGGATCTGGACAGGCTGCAGACCTGGTCCAGCAATTGGCTCCTGGAGTTCAATCCCACCAAGTGCAAAGTCATGAAGATTGGGGAAGGGCAAAGAAGGCCGCAGACGGAGTACAGTCTAGGGGGTCAGAGACTACAAACCTCACTCAAGGAAAAAGATCTTGGGGTGAGTATAACACCAGGCACATCTCCTGAAGCGCACATCAACCAAATAACTGCTGCAGCATATGGGCGCCTAGCAAACCTCAGAACAGCATTCCGACATCTTAATAAGGAATCATTCAGGACCCTGTACACCGTGTATGTTAGGCCCATATTGGAGTATGCGGCACCAGTTTGGAACCCACACCTAGCCAAGCACGTGAAGAAACTAGAGAAAGTGCAAAGGTTTGCAACAAGACTAGTCCCAGAGCTAAGAGGTATGTCCTACGAGGAGAGGTTAAGGGAAATCAACCTGACGACACTGGAGGACAGGAGAGATAGGGGGGACATGATAACGACATACAAAATACTGAGAGGAATTGACAAGGTGGACAAAGACAGGATGTTCCAGAGATTGGACACAGTAACAAGGGGACACAGTTGGAAGCTGAAGACACAGATGAATCACAGGGATGTTAGGAAGTATTTCTTCAGCCACAGAGTAGTCAGTAAGTGGAATAGTTTGGGAAGCGATGTAGTGGAGGCAGGATCCATACATAGCTTTAAGCAGAGGTATGATAAAGCTCACGGCTCAGGGAGAGTGACCTAGTAGCGATCAGTGAAGAGGCGGGGCCAGGAGCTCGGACTCGACCCCCGCAACCTCAACTAGGTGAGTACAACTAGGTGAGTACACACACACACACACACACACACACACACACACACACACACATACATACACACACATACACACACACACACACACACACACACACACACACACACACACACACACACACACACACACACACACACACACACACAAGGGGGAACTACTCAGGCATGAGGAACTTCCTTCAAGACATTCAGTGGGAGAGGGAACTGACAGGAAAACCAGTACAAGAAATGATGGACTATGTAGCAACAAAATGCAAGGAGGCAGAGGAGAGGTTTGTTCCCAAGGAAAACAGAAATAATGGGAAGAACAGAACGAGTCCTTGGTTCACCCAAAGGTGTAGGGAGGCAAAAACTAGGTGTACTAGAGAATGGAAAAGGTACAGAAGACAGAGAACTCAGGAAAATAAAGAAATCAGCCGAAGAGCCAGAAACGAATATGCACAGATAAGAAGGGAGGCTCTGAGACAATATGAAAATGACATAGCATCAAAAGTAAAGACTGACCCGAAGCTGTTGTACAGCCACATCAGGAGGAAAACAACAGTCAAGGACCAGGTAATCAGACTGAGGAAGGGTGATGGGGAATTCACAAGAAACGACCGAGAGGTTTGTCAGAAGCTCAACACAAGATTTAAAGAGGTATTTATAGTGGAAACCAGTAGGACTCCAAGAAATCAGAACTGGGGGGCACACCAGCAAGTGCTGGATGAGGTACATATAACCAAGGAGGAGGTGAAGAAGCTGCTATGCGAACTTGACACCTCAAAGGCGGTGGGACCAGACAACATCTCTCCATGGGTCCTTAAAGAGGGAGCAGAGATATTGTGTGAGCCATTAACAAAGATCTTCAACACATCATTTGAAACTGGGCAACTCCCTGAGGTATGGAAAATGGCAAATGTAGTCCCAATTTTTAAAAAGGGAGACAGACATGAGGCACTAAACTACAGACCTGCATCACTAACGTGTATAGTATGCAAGGTCATGGAGAAGATCATCAGGAGGAGAGTGGTGGGGCACCTGGAAAGAAACAAGTGTATAACTGACAACCAGCACGGTTTCAGGGAAGGAAAATCCTGTGTCACAAACCTACTAGAGTTTTATGACAAGGTGACAGAAGTAAGACAAGAGAGAGAGGGGTGGATAGACTGCATATTTTTGGACTGCAAGAAGGCCTTCGACAGTTCCTCACAAGAGGTTACTGCAAAAGCTAGAGGATCAGGCACACATAACAGGAAGGGCACTGCAATGGATCAGAGAATATCTGACAGGGAGGCAACAACGAGTCATGGTACGCGACGAGGTGTCAGAGTGGGCGCCTGTGACAAGCGGGGTTCCACAGGGGTCAGTCCTAGGACCTGTTCTGTTCTTGGTATATGTGAACGACATAACGGAAGGGATAGACTCAGAAGTGTCCTTGTTTGCAGATGATGCGAAGTTAATGAGAAGAATCAAATCGGACGAGGATCAGGCAGGACTACAAAGAGACCTGGACAGGCTACAAGCCTGATCCAGCAACTGGCTCCTTGAATTTAACCCTGCCAAGTGCAAAGTCATGAAGATTGGGGAAGGGCAAAGAAGACCGCAGACACAATATAGTTTAGATGGCCAAAGACTGCAAACCTCACTCAAGGAAAAAGATCTGGGGGTGAGTATAACACCGAGCATATCTCCTGAGGCACACATCAATCAGATAACTGCTGCAGCATACGGGCGCCTGGCAAACCTACGGATAGCGTTCCGATACCTCAGTAAGGATTCGTTTAAGACTCTGTATACCATCTACGTCAGGCCCATACTGGAGTATGCAGCACCAGTTTGGAATCCACACCTAGTCAAGCACGTCAAGAAATTAGAAAAAGTGCAAAGGTTTGCAACAAGACTAGTCCCAGAGCTACGGGGATTGTCCTACGAAGAAAGGTTGAGGGAAATCGGCCTGACGACACTGGAGGACAGGAGGGTCAGGGGAGATATGATAACGACATATAAAATACTGCGCGGAATAGACAAGGTGGACAAAGACGGGATGTTCCAGAGATGGGACACAGACACAAGAGGTCACAATTGGAAGTTGAAGACTCAGATGAATCAAAGGGATGTTAGGAAGTATTTCTTCAGTCATAGAGTAGTCAGGCCATGGAATAGCCTAGAAAGTGATGTAGTGGAGGCAGGAACCATACATAGTTTTAAGGCGAGGTATGATAGAGCTCATGGGGCAGGGAGAGAGAGGACCTAGTAGCAATCAGCGAAGAGGCGGGGCCAGGAGCTGTGACTCGACCCCTGCAACCACAAATAGGTGAGTACACATACACACACACACACATATTATTTATATATATATATATATATATATATATATATATATATATATATATATATATTGTAATTAGATTGAAGCGCAAAACCCGTAGGGAAGATATAGCAGCTGGGAATGTTAAGCAATCAGAGTCGATCCAAGAAAAGGATAAATCCAGATGCATGGATCGAGAGCGCGACTCATGAGGGAGGTGTGGCTATATAGGGAGCTGGGAAGTGAGTGACGTAGAGGATGTGATGTCACTGCTATTTCTGACATCACTGCGTAACTTGTTTAGTTGTTATGGTTCTCGTACCTCGACGCAGTGTTAGGAAGAGATGAGGGTGTCAAGTAGGTGGGATGAGGGGTGTGGGTGGGGGCTCCTGAATGAGGGGTGATGAGGGTGTGTGGGTGGGGGTGTCAAGTGGACGGGATGAGGGTGTGGATGGGAGCGCCGATGTTTCAGGTGGACGTAATGAGGATGTGGGTAAGAATGTACAAGGTGGGTGTGGATATACCAGGTGGGTGTAGATGTACAAGGTGGGTGTGGATATACCAGGTGGGTGTAGATGTACAAGGTGGGTGTGGATATACCAGGTGGGTGTAGATGTACAAGGTGGGTGTGGATATACCAGGTGGGTGTAGATGTACAAGATGGGTGTGAGTGTAGATGTACCAGGTGGGTGTGATTGTGGATGTACCAGTTGGGTGTGGGTGTGGATGTACCAGATGGGTATGGGTGTGGATGTACCAGGTGGGTGTGAGTGTAGATGTACCATGTGGGTGTGAGTGTGGATGTACCAGGTGGGTGTGAGTGTGGATGTACCAAGTGGGTGTTGATGAACAACGTGGGTGTGGGTGTGGATGTACCAGGTGGGTGTGAATGTGGATGTACAAGGTGGGTGTGAGTGTGGATGTACCAGGTGGGTGTGGGTGTGGCTGTACCAGGTGGGAGTGGATGTACAAGGTGAGTGTTGATGTACCAGGTGGGTGTGGGTATGGATGTACCAGGTGGATGTGAGTGTAATTGTACCAGGTGGGTGTGAGTACCATGTGGATGTTAGTGCGGATTTACCAGGTGGGTGTGGATGTGGCTGTACCAAGTGGGTGTGGATGAACCACGTGGGTGTTTGTGTGGATGTACCAGGTGGGTGTGAGTGCAGATGTGCCAGGTGGGTGTGAGCGTGGATGTACCAGGTGGGTGTTAGTGCGGATTTACCAAGTGGGTGTTAGTGCGGATTTACCAGGTGGGTATGGATGTGGCTGTACCAAGTGGGTGTGGATGAACCACGTGGGTGTTTGTGTGTATGTACCAGGTGGGTGTGAGTGTGGACGTACTAGGTGGGTGTGAGTGTGGATGTAGAAGGTGGATATGTGGGTGAAGGTGAGAATACACTCACCAACTTGTGTCGGGTCTCGCTTCCTAAGTTTCAACACTCGACATAACAAGTTTCTAGCTTCTTGAGCACTGTCAAACTTGGTATAAAGTTCACCACCATCACTCCCACATTCATTTCATTCCACTTTCCAACTACCCTCAGACTGTACAAGTATTTCCTCACATACCTGTGACTCATCTGTGTTCTCAGCGTCTGTGTTCTTAGTGTCTGTGTTCTTAGTGTCTGTGTTCTTAGTGTCTGTGTTTTTAGTGTCTGTGTTCTTAGTGTCTGTGTTCTTAGTGTCTGTGTTCTTAGCGTCTGTGTTCTTAGTGTGTGTGTTCTTAGCGTCTGTGTTCTTAGTGTCTGTGTTCTTAGTGTATGTGTTCTTAGTGTCTGTGTTCTTAGTGTCTGTGTTCTTAGCGTCTGTGTTCTTAGCGTCTGTGTTCTTAGTGTGTGTGTTCTTAGCGTCTGTGTTCTTAGTGTCTGTGTTCTTAGTGTATGTGTTCTTAGTGTCTGTGTTCTTAGCGTCTGTGTTCTTAGCGTCTGTGTTCTTAGCGTCTGTGTTCTTAGTGTCTGTGTTCTTAGCGTCTGTGTTCTTGGCGTCTGTGTTCTTAGCGTCTGTGTTCTTGGCGTCTGTGTTCTTAGCGTCTGTGTTCTTGGCGTCTGTGTTCTTGGCGTCTGTGTTCTTGGCGTCTGTGTTCTTAGCGTCTGTGTTCTTAGCGTCTGTGTTCTTAGCGTCTGTGTTCTTAGCGTCTGTGTTCTTAGCGTCTGTGTTCTTAGCGTCTGTGTTCTTAGCGTCTGTGTTCTTAGTGTCTGTGTTCTTAATGTCTGTGTTCTTAGCGTCTGTGTTCTTAATGTCTGTGTTCTTAATGTCTGTGTTCTTAGTGTCTGTGTTCTTAGCGTCTGTGTTCTTAGTGTCTGTGTTCTTAGTGTCTGTGTTCTTAGTGTCTGTGTTCTTAGTGTCTGTGTTCTTAATGTTTGTGTTCTTAGTGTCTGTGTTCTTAGTGTCTGTGTTCTTAGTGTCTGTGTTCTTAGTGTCTGTGTTCTTAGCGTCTGTGTTCTTAATGTCTGTGTTCTTAGTGTCTGTGTTCTTAATGTCTGTGTTCTTAGTGTCTGTGTTCTTAGTGTCTGTGTTCTTAGTGTCTGTGTTCTTAGCGTCTGTGTTCTTGGCGTCTGTGTTCTTAGTGTCTGTGTTCTTAATGTCTGTGTTCTTAGTGTCTGTGTTCTTAGTGTCTGTGTTCTTAGTGTCTGTGTTCTTAGTGTCTGTGTTCTTAGCGTCTATGTTCTTAGCGTCTGTGTTCTTAATGTCTGTGTTCTTAGTGTCTGTGTTCTTAGCGTCTATGTTCTTAGCGTCTGTGTTCTTAATGTCTGTGTTCTTAGTGTCTGTGTTCTTAATGTCTGTGTTCTTAGTGTCTGTGTTCTCAGTGTCTGTGTTCTTAGTGTCTGTGTTCTTAGCGTCTTTGTTCTTAATGTCTGTGTTCTTAGTGTCTGTGTTCTTAATGTCTGTGTTCTTAGTGTCTGTGTTCTTAGTGTCTGTGTTCTTAGTGTCTGTGTTCTTAGTGTCTGTGTTCTTAGTGTCTGTGTTCTTAGCGTCTGTGTTCTTAATGTCTGTGTTCTTAGTGTCTGTGTTCTTAGTGTCTGTGTTCTTAGTGTCTGTGTTCTTAGTGTCTGTGTTCTTAGTGTCTGTGTTCTAAGTGTCTGTGTTCTTAGCGTCTGTGTTCTTAATGTCTGTGTTCTTAGTGTCTGTGGTCTTAGTGTCTGTGTTCTTAGTGTCTGTGTTCTTAGTGTCTGTGGTCTTAGTGACTGTGTTCTTAGTGTCTGTGGTCTTATTGTCTGTGTTCTTAGTGTCTGTGTTCTTAGTGTCTGTGTTCTTAGTGTCTGTGCTCTTAGTGTCTGTGGTCTTAGTGTCTGTGTTCTTAGTGTCTGTGTTCTTAGTGTCTGTGTTCTTAGTGTCTGTGTTCTTAGTGTCTGTGTTCTTAGTGTCTGTGTTCTTAGTGTCTGTGGTCTTAGTGTCTGTGTTCTTAGTGTCTGTGTTCTTAGTGTCTGTGGTCTTAGTGTCTGTGTTCTTAGTGTCTGTGTTCTTAGTGTCTGTGTTCTTAGTGTCTGTGTTCTTAGTGTCTGTGGTCTTAGTGTCTGTGTTCTTAGTGTCTGTGTTCTTAGTGTCTGTGTTCTTAGTGTCTGTGTTCTTAATGTCTGTGTTCTTAGTGTCTGTGGTCTTAGTGTCTGTGTTCTTAGTGTCTGTGTTCTTAATGTCTGTGTTCTTAGTGTCTGTGTTCTTAGTGTCTGTGTTCTTAGTGTCTGTGTTCTTAGTGTCTGTGTTCTTAGTGTCTGTGGTCTTAGTGTCTGTGTTCTTAATGTCTGTGTTCTTAGTGTCTGTGTTCTTAGTGTCTGTGTTCTTAGTGTCTGTGGTCTTAGTGTCTGTGTTCTTAGTGTCTGTGTTCTTAGTGTCTGTGTTCTTAGTGTCTGTGTTCTTAGTGTATGTGTTCTTAATGTCTGTGTTCTTAATGTCTGTGTTCTTAGTGTCTGTGTTCTTAGCGTCTGTGTTCTTAGTGTCTGTGTTCTTAGCGTCTGTGTTCTTAGTGTCTGTGTTCTTAGTGTCTGTGTTCTTAGTGTCTGTGTTCTTAGTGTCTGTGGTCTTAGTGTCTGTGTTCTTAATGTCTGTGTTCTTAGTGTCTGTGTTCTTAGTGTCTGTGTTCTTAGTGTCTGTGGTCTTAGTGTCTGTGTTCTTAGTGTCTGTGTTCTTAGTGTCTGTGTTCTTAGTGTCTGTGTTCTTAGTGTATGTGTTCTTAATGTCTGTGTTCTTAATGTCTGTGTTCTTAGTGTCTGTGTTCTTAGCGTCTGTGTTCTTAGTGTCTGTGTTCTTAGTGTCTGTGTTCTTAGTGTCTGTGTTCTTAGTGTCTGTGTTCTTAGTGTATGTGTTCTTAATGTCTGTGTTCTTAATGTATGTGTTCTTAGTGTCTGTGTTCTTAGCGTCTGTGTTCTTAGTGTCTGTGTTCTTAGTGTCTGTGTTCTTAGTGTCTGTGGTCTTAGTGTCTGTGTTCTTAATGTCTGTGTTCTTAGTGTCTGTGTTCTTAATGTCTGTGTTCTTAGTGTCTGTGTTCTTAGCGTCTGTGTTCTTAGTGTCTGTGTTCTTAGTGTCTGTGTTCTTAGTGTCTGTGTTCTTAGTGTCTGTGGTCTTAGTGTCTGTGTTCTTAGTGTCTGTGTTCTTAGTGTCTGTGTTCTTAGTGTCTGTGTTCTTAGTGTCTGTGTTCTTAGTGTCTGTGTTCTTAGTGTCTGTGTTCTTAGTGTATGTGTTCTTAGTGTATGTGTTCTTAATGTCTGTGTTCTTAATGTCTGTGTTCTTAGTGTCTGTGTTCTTAGTGTCTGTGTTCTTATTGTACGTGTTCTTAATGTCTGTGTTCTTAATGTCTGTGTTCTTAGTGTCTGCGTTCTTAGCGTCTGTGTTCTTAATGTCTGTGTTCTTAGTGTCTGTGTTCTTAATGTCTGTGTTCTTAGTGTCTGTGTTCTTAGTGTCTGTGTTCTTAATGTCTGTGTTCTTAGTGTCTGTGTTCTTAGTGTCTGTGTTCTTAGTGTCTGTGTTCTTAATGTCTGTGTTCTTAGTGTCTGTGTTCTTAGTGTCTGTGTTCTTAATGTCTGTGTTCTTAGTGTCTGTGTTCTTAGTGTCTGTGTTCTTAATGTCTGTGTTCTTAGTGTCTGTGTTCTTAGTGTCTGTTTTCTTAGCGTCTGTGTTCTTAGTGTCTGTGTTCTTAATGTCTGTGTTCTTAGTGTCTGTGTTCTTAATGTCTGTGTTCTTAGTGTCTGTGTTCTTAATGTCTGTGTTCTTAGTGTCTGTGTTCTTAGTGTCTGTGTTCTTAGTGTCTGTGTTCTTAGTGTCTGTGTTCTTAGTGTATGTGTTCTTAATGTCTGTGTTCTTAATGTCTGTGTTCTTAGTGTCTGTGTTCTTAGTGTCTGTGTTCTTAGTGTCTGTGTTCTTAGTGTATGTGTTCTTAATGTCTGTGTTCTTAATGTCTGTGTTCTTAGTGTCTGTGTTCTTAGTGTCTGTGTTCTTAGTGTCTGTGTTCTTAGTGTCTGTGTTCTTAGTGTCTGTGTTCTTAGCGTCTGTGTTCTTAGTGTCTGTGTTCTTAGTGTCTGTGTTCTTAGTGTCTGTGTTCTTAGTGTCTGTGTTCTTAGTGTCTGTGTTCTTAGCGTCTGTGTTCTTAGTGTCTGTGTTCTTAGCGTCTGTGGTCTTAGTGTCTGTGTTCTTAGTGTCTGTGTTCTTAGTGTCTGTGTTCTTAGCGTCTGTGTTCTTAGTGTCTGTGTTCTTAGGGTCTGTGTTCTTAGTGTCTGTGTTCTTAGCGTCTGTGTTCTTAGTGTCTGTGTTCTTAGCGTCTGTGTTCTTAGTGTCTGTGTTCTTAGCGTCTGTGTTCTTAGTGTCTGTGTTCTTAGCGTCTGTGTTCTTAGTGTCTGTGTTCTTAGCGTCTGTGTTCTTAGTGTCTGTGTTCTTAGCGTCTGTGTTCTTAGTGTCTGTGTTCTTAGTGTCTGTGTTCTTAGTGTCTGTGTTCTTAGTGTCTGTGTTCTTAGTGTCTGTGTTCTTAGTGTCTG